>NW_026018715.1:13342443-13358497 GCF_020466585.1 Dendroctonus ponderosae
GATAAAAATGCAAGTTATTAACAAAATGCGCTCCTTCTTTTGAAAATTCTCATTTCCCAAACTGAAGCAAGTTATAACTGGAGATTTTTACGGTACTTAGAAAACACTTCAATCGAAAGATATTAAAAGTTTCATATCAATCGTCCAGAACCATGATTTTTGCTGGCTTAGCAAATGTGGAGATAAAAATGCAAGTTATTAAGAAACTGCGCTCCTTTTTTTAAAAATTCGCGTTTCCCAAACGCAAGCAAGTTATAACCGGAGATTTTTATGGTACTTAGAAAACACTTCAATCGAAAGATATTGAACGTTTCATATCAATCGTCCTGAACACTGATTTTTGCTGGCTTAGCAAATGTGGAGATAAAAATGCAAGTTATTAACAAACTGCGCTCCTTCTGTTGAAAATTCGCATTTCCCAAACTGAAGCAAATTATAACTGGCGATTTTTATCCTAGTTAGAAAACACGTCAATCGAAAGATATTGAAAGTTTCGTATCAATCGTCCAGAACCCTGATTTTTGCTGGCTTAGCAAATCTGGAGATAAAAATGCAAGTTATTACCAAACTGCACTCCTTCTTTTCAAAATTCGCTTTTCCCAAACGGAAGCAAGTTATAACTGGAGATTTTTACGGTACTTAGAAAACACTTTAATCGAAAGATATTGAAAGTTTCATATCAATCGTCCAGGACATTGGTTTTTGCTGGCGTAGCATACATGGGCGAAGTGATCTCCCGTGCTTTCCGACTAAGGCTGGTGATCATCAGTCGTAGTCGAGAAGCACGGGAGATCCGTTCGCCCACTGCCTCATCGCCTTTGATAATGTCCACCGCAGTTGTGGACGAAACGTCAGGAAGAAATTCCCATAGACCACGGCTTCGAAGCCCGGAAAACATTCCTAAATGTGATTTAACCGGCCGTGAAGCCTTCATAGTCTGAGAATTCATATTTTATTGCAATCAATTTTTTGGAGCTAGCCTCAGGGCTCTTGCCCCGATGAAACAAGGCGAAGCTTACCAAGGCAAAGTGGTGAATTTTTGTAGCAATATCCTTGAGCCCTTGCGGTCCGTGATACACTGCAAACATTGCCGACATGTTAGCCAGCAATGCCTGAGCAGTGCAGATATTGCTGGTCGCCTTGTCTCTTCGGATGTGCTGCTCTCGTGTTTGCAAAGCTAGGCGATATCCGTCTCGTCCAGCCGCATCCCTGGTCACCCCAATCATCCTGCCGGGCATCAAGCGGACCAGCGATTGGTTGCAGGCGAAGAATCCAGCATGAGGACCGCCGTAGCCTAAAGGCACGCCCAGTCTTTGGGACGTTCCAATCGCTATGTCAGCGCCAAATTCGCTTGGTGGCCGCAAAAGCGTGAGACTTAGGAGATCGGTAGCGCAACAGACCAGACTACCTGACATTAATTGAACCCATTTGTGTTAGTTGATTCGCTTGAGTTTCGCCTACCATTGGCATGAGCGTCTTCAGCCACTTGGCTGAAATCCAGCACATTTCCTTCGGTATCTGGATATTGGAAAAGAACCCCAGATACGTCCCGATTGGTGAAATCCGCTTCAAATACATTCACCACTTCCACTTGCAGGCCCAAGGAGTTCAACCTGCGACCAGAACCAACCAACTATGCCAAGTTTTTTTACGCGAGTTTGTTAGTTTACCTGGTTTGGACCACGGAAATGGTCTGCGGATGCAGTTTATCAGAAAGCAGCAACTTGCGCCTCTTGTTTTGTCTGTAGCACAAAGAGAGCGCTTCTGCTGCAGCGGTGCCTTCATCTAAAAGTGAGGCGTTTGCTACCTCTAAGCCGGTCAGCTCGGATACCATTGTTTGGTAGTTCAGGAGGCCTTCCAGTCTGCCCTGGGCCACCTAAGGAGTCAACGGGTTGGGTTAACAAGCAACGCAAAATTTCCTCCAAAATCCAAAAAGTGGCAAATAACAGATTATTGACTGAGGCCCAGATATAAGTCTAGATGCAAAGGACTGTTTTTTTGGAAAAGAGTTCGTACTAGTTAATTTTATTTGCTAATGCGATTTTTTTCACATGCATTTTCCATAATGAAGCAAGTATTTACTTTACTTGAAAAAGTTACCAAACTCCCTCGTTTAAAAATTTGCATTTTCTAAACTAAAGCAAGTTATAATTTGAGATTTTTATCGTAGTTAGAAAGCTCCTTTTTTCCAAAATTCGCATTTTCCCAACTGAAGGAAGTTATAACTGGAGATTTTTATTGTAGTTAGAAAACACTTCGATCGAAAGATATTGAAAGTTTCATATTAATCGTCCAGATCCTTGATTTTTGCTGACTTAGCAAATATGGAGATAAAAATGCAAGCAAGCTATTAGCAAACTGCGCTCCTTTTTTCTAAATTCGCATTTTCCAAATTGAAGCAAGTTATAACTGGACCTTTTTGTCGTAGTTAGAAAACATTTCAATCGAAAGATATTGAAAGTTTGATGTCAATCGTCCAGCCCCTGATTTTTTCTGGCTTAGCAAATATGGAGATAAAAATGCAAGCTATTAGCAAACTGCGCTCCTTTTTTTCAAAATTCGCATTTTCCAAACTGAAGCAAGTTATAACTGGACCTTTTTGTCGTAGTTAGAAAACACTTCAATCGAAAGATATTGAAAGTTTGATGTCAATCGTCCAGCCCCTGATTTTTTCTGGCTTAGCAAATATGGAGATAAAAATGCAAGCTATTAGCAAACTGCGCTCCTTTTTTTCAAAATTCGCATTTTCCAAACTGAAGCAAGTTATAACTGGACCTTTTTGTCGTAGTTAGAAAACACTTCAATCGAAAGATATTGAAAGTTTGATATCAATCGTCCAGCCCCTGATTTTTTCTGGCTTAGCACATATGGAGATGAAAATGGAGTTATTAGCAAACTGCACTCCTTCTTTTCAAAATTCGCGTTTCCCAAACGGAAGCAAGTTATAACTGGAGATATTTACGGTACTTAGAAAACACTTCAATCGAAAGATATTGAAAGTTTCATATCAATCGTCCAGAACCCTGATTTTTGCTGGCTTAGCAAATGTGGAGATACAAATGCAAGTTATTAACAAACTGCACTCCATCTTTTGAAAATTTGCATTTCCCAAACGGAAGCAAGTTATAACTGGAGATTTTTACGGTACTTAGAAAACACTTCAATCGAAAGATATTGAAAGTTTCATATCAATCGTCCAGAACCCTGATTTTTGCTGGCTTAGTAAATGTGGAGTTAAAAATTTAAGTTATTAACAAACTGCGCTCCTTCTTTTGAAAATTCGCATTTCCCAAACTGAAGCAAGTTCTGACTGGATATTTTTACCGTAGTTAGAAAACACGCCAATCGAAAGATATTGAAAGTTTCGTATCAATCGTCCAGAACCCTGATTTTTGCTGGCTTAGCAAATGTGGAGATAAAAATGCAAGTTATTACCAAACTGCACTCCTTCTTTTCAAAATTCGCGTTTCCCAAACGGAAGCAAGTTGTAACTGGAGATTTTTACGGTACTTAGAAAACACTTCAATCGAAAGATATTGAAAGTTTCATATCAATCGTCCAGGACATTGATTTTTGCTGGCGTAGCATATATGGAGACAAAAATGCAAGTTATTAGCAAACTGCGCACCTTCTTTTCAAAACTCGCATTTTTCAAACTGAGGCAAGTTATAACTGTAGATTTTTATCGTAGTTAAAAAACGCTTCAATCGAGATTGATATTGAAAGTTTCATATGAATCCACCAGAACCTTGATTTTTGCCGGCTTATCAAATATGGAGATAAAAAAGTCATTACCAAACTGCGCTCCTTCTTTTAAAAATTCGTATCTTCCAAACTAACGCCAGTCGCACCTTTAATCTTTCCCGATCTTCAGCTTAGACATCAGCCTAAAAATGCTGAAAGTTTCATAAGGACTGGCCAGAATCCAAATTTTTACTTGCTTAGTAAATGCTTATCTCAAAATTCAGGTTTCTGCCTTCTTTAAAAATTTGCATCTTCGAAACTCTTGCAAGCAGCAACTTGAAATCTTCCTCGCCATGAGAAAATGGTCGAGTCTAAATATACTGAAAGTTTCAAAACAAAAGTCCACAATCCCGAATTTTTACAGGTTGATAAACGCGGGCCTCAAAATTGGCAAAAATCAGTCAACCAGTAAAATTTAATTCTCCAAAATGGTCGCTCGCTATACCAAAAGCAAGCAGTAACTTGAAACAAGCAAGCAAACAAGAACGGTCGGTATACGTGCTTCTATTTGAAAAAACAGTTGGTCGTAACGCATTGTTGAACCACGCTGTATACATCAATTCCATAAAAAACATTTTTTCAGCAAAAACAGCCATTTGAATTTTAAGTGAATTATTATTTCTTCTGGGGCCCACGGTATAATATACAGAGTGTTTGGTAGTTCCTCTGGGGTTTTTATTAAAACATGAAAGCACTGTATATTGGAAACTGCTCATTTGCTGAACATGGTAGTTTAGATAAGCATTTCTCAAATTCCTTGTATTTTAGCCCACATTCGATCAAACACCCTGTATGGCTTACCTCCGGCTGGTAAGGCGTATACTGGGTGGTCCAGCCAGGGTTTTCGAAAATATTCCGCATAATGGTGTGCGGAACGCAACAGTTGTGGTAGCCCATGCCGATGTAAGATCGCCAAATTTTGTTCCGTTCGGCGATGCTTCGAATACGGTTAATCAGCTCGTATTCGCCTTAAAACAAAATGAAAAAATGCAAAAACGAATTCGTCAAGAGAAACAAGAGAGAAACAGAAATTGAATTTTAAACGCCAAACATTAACAAATCCCTTTAAAAAAAGTCCATGGAAAATCATGCAAGTAAATGTAATGTTTTTGGATCTCGTACAAGAGCAAACTTGTTTTATTTTTGTCTGAAATTTTACGATTTGCTTAAGACGTCATTGATACCAGCATTTTCCTAACTTCTGAAGCAGAAAACAACAGCTTTTTATCTCATTCGACCCCCACGAAGACTAATCAACATCAACATTAATTATCGTGTTATGACAATAATAAATGCACAAATAAATTGTGTGTAATTTTTTAAATATAAAAGCTGATTGAGAAATAAATTGCAGCAAATTTCTTAACAGAATGGATAAATGCGTTTTCGCGTCACTCCCAAGTAGTAACTAGTTTGTGCATGTTCCAGCACAGGATTTTAGTCAAGATTTTCCAAAAAATACACGCTTTTCATCATATTTGCGGCCAACTCTTGCTAAATCCCAACTCTTAGAAGGCATATAAATTTAATAAACTCTTACCCAAAGGTTCTTCAATGTCCAAGGGCTTATTTAAGGAAATATTCTTTGGAACGGCCTGTTCGGTCAACTGGTCCAAAGTCTGCGATTAAGATGAGAACGAAGGAAAACCACAGAAGGTAAAAAAATAATTAATTAGGAACGAGGCTGATTAGCAATACAGTTTGCACTAGTTAGAGGGTTTAGATCGGCGTAAAAACAAGAGTGTGTTTTTAAAATAGCCAACGTTTTGCCATATTTATTTTCTCATCTTCGGGGAATGTTCTGTTGAGGCCCTGAGGATGCGCAAATAAATATGACAAAACGTCGGCTATTTTAAAAAACAGACTTTTGCTTCGTTACCGCTTGAAATCCCATTACTCGCGCAAACTTTTCCTGCTCATCAAAATCTAGTGTTCATTTAAGGCAAAAAATCGAGCTTTTCATTCCTCGTTAGAAACGTTGCACAAACCTTAAACCCGATAGTATCCAACATAACGATAATATCACTATCCCTAGGCCCGATATGCCGATTAGGGAATTCATCTTTGTGGGGAAACAGCGGCTGATCAGGTTTGGCCGCACTAAAACACCTTATACTGTTTATGCGACGAAAAGTCCTTAGATATAAGGCTGATCCACTTAAAGCTCGATTCATTGTAAAAAAATAAAAAGTTATAAAGGAGTAAAAACGCGATAATACGACTAGGTCTTAATACTTTTGCTTAACTGAACTGAAATGTCGCTGCGGCGGATAAGCCCGGACTGAGGTCGGAGGGCAACAGATTGATAAAGATGTAATTAAGAAATATCTGCGTTTATTAATCAACAAATTTTAAAGAAAAAAACTTTAATTGCGCGTGTATAGCAGCAAGTTTTTTTTTCAGTGTTGCGATGGCGTGGACTTTTTGATAGGCCTGGGTAATAGTGTGTCTTAAGACACTAGTGTGTTAATGCCTGAATTCTTACGGCACGGCACTTTGAACAACACTTAACATTTAATTTAATTCAAGATGGAAGACTTCGGATTGCAGTTCGTGAAGGCCATGTACAGTTATCATATGCTTCTGACCCTCTCGGCAGGGATTATTTACGTTATAAAGCCGCACGAACGAAAGTGCTCAAAATACTTGCCTACTGATTCCACTGAGAAAATTTTAATTTTTCCGAAAATGGGCCAAAATTCCTCGCGTCCGTGAGCTGAAAATGATGCAAAATTTAAGACATTTTGAGAAAATTTACCTCCTCCCTTGGAAGAATTTCGGCCAAAAATCAAAAATTTACATGCGTGTTTTTTGAGCTCAATCAATTTGTTTCGATGTAAGAAGGTCACAAAAATGCATTTATAAAGTGTTTGGGTCAATAACAAGGAAGAAATCGTGACCGCTCGAAAAACGCTTAAAGCGTTCCGAAAATGTCTATTATTTCGGATCTGAAACTTCTAGCATGTTTTATACTGAGTTCGATGCATTCCCCACATCCGTGAGCTAAAAATGATGTAAAATTTAAGACATTTTCAAAACATTTAATTTTTTTCAAAAAATCGACCCTTACCCTATTTGTTTGGGTTAATAATAAGGAAGAAATCGTCGGCTAAAGATCCTGAACGCTCAAATACGCTTAAAATGTGCCGAACATGTCTATTATTTCGGATCTGAAGCTTCTACCATGTTTTTCAATGAGTTCGGTGCATTCCTCGGGTCCGTGAGCTGAAAATAATGCGAAATTTAAGAAATTTTGAGACATTTTTCATTTTTCAAAAAATCGACCTCCACCATAGGAAAAATGTCGACCAAAAATCAAAATTTTATATGAAGGTTTTCTGAGCTCATTTGATTCTTTTCGACGGAAGATCACAAAGACGCATTTATAAAGTGTTTGGGTCAATAATAATGAAGAAATCGTCGGCTAAAGATCGTGAAAGCTCAAAAACGCTTAAAATGTGCCGAAAATGTCTATTATTTCGGATCTGCAGCTTCTACCATGTTTTTTATTGAGTTCGATGCATTCCTCACATCCGTGAGCTGAAAATGTTGTAAAATTTAAGAACTTTTTTAAGAAAATTTTAATTTAAAAAAAATCGGCCTCCACCCTTGAAAGAATTTCGGCCAAAAATCGAAAATTTAGATTTGTTTTTTGAGCTCAATCGATTCCTTTCGATGTAAGAAAATCACAAAGATTCATTTATAAAGCGTTTGGGTCGATAACAAGAATGAAATCGTCGGTTAAAGATCGTGAACGCTCGAAAAACGCTTAAAGTGTGTCGAAAATGTCTATTATTTCGGATCTGAAACTTCTACCATGTTTTTCAATGAGTTTGATGCATTCCTYACATCCGTAAGCCGAACATGATGTAAAATTTAAGACATTKTKAAAACATTTATWTTTTTTYWWWAAAYCAAAATTTTACATAAAGGTTTTCTGAGCTTAGTCGATTCTTTTCGACGCAAGAAAATCACAAAGACGCATWTAKCRAGTGTTWGGGTCAATAATAAKGAAGAAATCGTCGTCYAWAGATCGTGAAAGTTAAAAAACGCTTAAAATGAGTCGAAAATGTCTATTATTTCAGATCTGCAGCTTCTACCATGTTTTTTAATGAGTTCGATGYATTCCCCACATCCGTKAGCTGAAAATGATGTAAAATTTAAGACATTTTGAAAACATTTAATTTTTTTCAAAAAATCGACCCTTACCATAGAAAAAATGTCGACCAAAAATCAAAATTTTACATGAAGGTTTTCTGAGCTCAGTCGATTCTTTTCGACGCAAGAARATCACAAAGACGCATTTATAAAGTGTTTGGGTCAATAATAATGAAGAAATCGTCGKCTAAAKATCGTGAAAGYTMAAAAACGCTTAAAATGWRYCGAAAATGTCTATTATTTCRGATCTGCAGCTTCTACCATGTTTTTTAATGAGTTCRATGCATTCCCCACATCCSTGAGCTGAAAATRATGTAAAATTTAASACATTTTGACAAAWTWGAATTTTTTYCAAAAAATCGACMCCCACCCTTTRGAAAAAWTTATCAATCGTATCAATAAGGCAAGCGCTATCGGTGTYGCCGTGTGWACMCCTGAAAATCCACTGTTACCCAGGCCCACTTTTTGCTTTTTGAGCATTTTCACGCTGGCTGGGTAAAGCGAGGATAAAGAAATAAAAACCAAACTTTATGAAAAATTGTCATAAAATTAACTTTATTCAATAAATTACTCCTCATACACGAGAAACTCATACACAACCGTATGGATATGCAATCATAATGACAATGATGTAAAAATAAAAAATACAACTAACTTACCAAACGCAAAAGCATGTAAATATACAATGAAAATATATTTTTCGTTCGTAACAAGTCCAGTACAAAAAAACATGTACTTTGTACAGAATTGTATACACCCTTGCAGTATATTACACCTATCTAGAATCTATTGAAAAATATTACTAATCGCACACACACATTTGCGTCTTGGGCACCAACATCACACGCGGCTCAGTCAAGGGCCTTAGAACAAAAGCGCTCCCATTCCACCCATTTCACTTTGTTCCTTGACGAAGATTTCGAAGTACTGGTAGATGATGGTAACGGCCAGTAGAATACCCGTGCCCGAACCGATTGCGCCCAAGAAGTCGGCCAAAACGGACAAAGCGCCGATACAGAGACCACCGAAAGCTGCAGCAGTTGGAATGTAGCGGTTCAGTTCGTGGATCATTGAGTTGTCCCGATGTCCTCTCATCACCATCTGTTGTTCTTTGAGCTGTTTGGCTACGTCTTTGGCTGAACTGCCCGACACTTCGATCCAAGTTTTGGAGAAAAAGGCACAGGATCCCAACATGAAGACGATGTAGAGCAGAGCATGTACTGGATCTTCTAAAATGTGACTAACGCTCTCGGGGGGTGAAAGATAGTAGCATAAACCTCCAATTGGGTAAGACCTGGCTGGACCGCCGCCTCCAACATCCGCCCAAACTCCCAGCAAGTTAATCAGGATGTTTCCTTGGAACTTCACGGCCAACATCTGCGAAATTACGTACAAGTTCGACACCAAAGCGGACTGGAGAATGATGGGGATATTCGAAGTATAGAAAAGCTTGATCGGGTAGCTGGAGTATTGGCCGCGGTATCTGGCGCTCTTGATTGGCAAATCCACTCTGAATCCTTGGAAGTATATCACTATAGCAAACACCAGGACAGTGGCCAGCAGGTTCATGAGATTAGGCAAGTTTTGGCGATAAAACGCCTCACGGAGCGCTCGGATTTTGTCTTGGCGGGTGGTGAGCAAGTGGAACAACGCAATGACGGCTCCCTCAAATTCGGTTCCTCTTCCAGTGTTGACTGTGGCTGGCGAGAATGCTTTCCAGATGATGGTTTCGCAGATATTGGTGGCAATGAACAGCGATATACCCGAGCCCAATCCGTATCCTTTTTGCAACAGCTCATCGAGTAAAAGCACAATCAGACCCGCCACAAACAGTTGAATGATGATCAGTAGACACACTCCAGCTCCAATTTCAGCCGGGTCGCCATACATTCCCGTCATTACATACACGATCGCTTGTCCCACGGTGATAACCATTCCAAACACTGAAAAGAACAAAAAACTTTCAGTGATTTTTCATTTGCAAGGAATTAGCTGGTTTGTTTCAAACCAAACTTACGTTTTTGCGCCCCATTGAACAGAGCTCTGTCCTTGGGGGTGTCGCCGACTTCAATAATCTTTGCGCCGGCCAACAACTGCATAATCAGTCCAGACGTGACAATTGGTGAAATACCCAGTTCCATAAGCGTTCCTCGGTTTGAGGCCAGGATAACTCGAATCCAGTAGAACGGATCCGCTGAATCTGAACTCATTATTCCGAAAAGTGGAATCTGCAAACAAAAGTCCAACTTAGCATGCGGATGAGGTTTACGAGACCGTTCTGAACCGAAAATTAGAGCGCTTTCGGACTCATGAACATGACTTTGATTTAAAAAAAAAAACGAAATGTTTGAAACAAAAATGCGTCAGCAGTATTTTCGAAAGGAACAAAAATCTGAAGGTGTTTAAAGAGGAAATTTTTGGGGTTCATTGATGAAAATTAAGATTGAAAATTAGAAATAAGGTGCAAAGGTGGGTAACAATCGCTAACTCTTTGCGTAAGAGAACTTTAAACAACGCAAGCAACAACCGAATAAAATAATCATAACAGATTATTATGCACACAAAAGCAAAGAATACATGAATATGAAACATTTAATCTCCTCAACTGGTAACAAAATAAATAAAAGAAAGCCACTATCTTCGGTCAATAAAAGTCCATTATTTCCTGAGTCGAGTTAACCACTTTCAAATTGGAAGATGACGATAATTTAATTGATTTTCCGTTTAAAGAGACACTAAAATAATTGTGAAATTTTTGACTTTCATGGATTGTTAACCGTTGCTTTGTTGGCCCCCAATGAATTTTACTGTATTTAACGAAAAATCTATCAAACTGCGTACTCTCTAGAGCTGATTCAAGCTGTTCTACAGCCCCATCTTACCTGACAGCATACTAAGAAGATAAACAGTGTGATTGCAGTCCATAACACCTTCTCCCTGAATTGGATCTGGAAATTTCAAGAATACAAATCATTAGTTTTGACTTGAAGCTTCCTTGCAATGTTTCTGCCTGCCTAAAACCACTATGCAATCGACAAGAGCTCCGCTTGAGCAGTGAGAATGTAAAAGTAGAGCAGAGCCTGCCTGAGTGAAAAATGGCTTTGTTTTTGGAAAAATTAGGTTCTTCATGGGTTTTCCTGTTGGTTTCTATGCAGAAATTATAGGAACCAAGCTATTTGTTCAAAAGTAGTAGCTTAAAACCATTCAACTGGTTGGCTTTTAACATAGCATGTTAGGAAACAGCTGTTGATGAATTTTGAATGAAAATATTGAAATAAACTGCTGAAAAGCCCTGCTGAATCTCCCGTGGATATAAACTAGCCAAAATATCGGTCAAAGGTGTGAAATACTAGGAGCAAACAGATGTTTTCTAAGCGATGCTCACCTTTCGTTCTGGTTTGGCAATTTCAGGCAAAATGCTGCAGAACGGCTTGATCACCTCCAAGAATTTTACTGGAAAAGATGAAAACAACAGAATTAGTGCACTGATCGGTACCACGTAGACACGCAGCCAGAAAAGCCCACAAAAATTCGCCTAATGCCCCAACTAAGAGGTTATTAGATGCGGAATAAAAGCGACAAAACGATGGCAAATGTGGGCAAATACTTACTCCCCATTTCGAAGGGCTTTAGAACCAACGGCACTTGGAATAAATGATCGTTTTCGTACGTCTACGGTGTTTTAATGGGGCTGAGACTCGAGAAAGTGGCATTCGCCAATGCTTTTTGTACGGTACTTTGAAAGATTTTTGGCTTGCACGTCGAACACGTAGACATAAAACCGGTCACGTGACCGATGATGTTGGCCGATCGCTGCTGACGACTACAACAGATCACACAATCGTGCATAACTGGTTGCCAGCAACTTTTACTCCTATTATTATTTGTTTAATTCGGCGAATTGTGCCATTATTCTCATGCGCTTTCCTAAAATAAAATGTTTGAATAAGAGTAGTAATCAGTAATGGAATTTAAGAGGAACTAGCACCACTTCAAAAAATAAATCATCCGCTCTGCATATTGCAAGGAATTTATGGGAAGTGAGGCAACCACGTTTGACCGTCTTCCGCTGACGTCATAGTCATGGTAAACGTCGATAGAACGATGAATCATCACGTTAAGTAGGTCAATGTGTGTCAGTGGAAACTTGTCAACCTCAAATCTTAGGTTATGTTACTACTATCCTTTACCATCAAACTCGATTTTTAAATATAATTTAAATCTAAGAACATTTGTTTAAGTATTTAAGTGTAGTGCGTCTTACAGCCAGAACAATGTCAATAAACCACATCAGATCTCACACAATGTTCCATTTGTGCAAACGGACTTTGAAAGTCCATGAGTGTTCGCTGAATTCTAAAATTACAACTTATTCGAATCACAGTTATTTGGTGAGCAGGCGGAATTTGCGTGTGGACTCCCTGCTGGCAGGCACAGCAGGCCATGCCGAGACCACAAGCACCCTGCAGGGGCTCTCCAAGTTGCAGGCTCAGGAGCTGGTTCTGAGGCTGAACGATGAGGAAAGGTCCACTTTAACATCAGCATTGCATGAGTACAGGTCCAAATTGATCAAAGATGAGTACGAAGGTGAGGGCTTTGCTAGGATGTTGCCGGCACAAAGCCCTGGCAGTTTTGTGTTCACTTGGTTGCAGCAAAAGTTACACAACACTCACAAAACTTTGTTTATTTCGCTGCTTTCTATTGATTGGGGGGAGCAAATGCGAAAAAATTGCAGAAAAGTTTATACCCAGAAAATTTGTCCGCAAACGCTTTCTTGCTGAGGCAATGGGTGTTGAAGCGGCTTTCTTTAATTTGCATTTGGCTGGAAAACGGTGGCAGGTTCAGGAAAGTGTTGGAGGCTAAAAAGGTTCTAAACTGATCAATTAGTTAAAAAAAAATGTTTGAAATCAGTGGCGCACCACAAAAAATCAGGGGGGTAAAATCACCCTGTACATTGGAAATAATTATTTCGAATCTGAAACTATCTCGAAACATTCCTCGTGTCCGTGAGCTGAAAATAATGTGAAATTTAAGACATTTTGAAAAATTTTTAATTTTTTCAAAAAATCGACCTCCGCCCTTGGAAAATTTCGACCAAAAATGAAAATTTTACATGCGGGTTTTTTTAGCTCAATCGATAACTTTCGACGTAAGACGGTCATAAATACGCATTTATAAAGTGTTTGGGTTAATAATAAGGAAGGAATCATCGGCTAAAGATCATGAACGCTCAAAAACGCTTAAAATGTGCCGAAAATGTTTATTATTTCGCATCTGAAGCTTCTGCCATGTTTTTCAAAGAGTTCGACGCATTCCTCGCGTCCGTGAGCTGAAAATAATGTGAAATTTAAAACATTTTGAGAAAATTTTTATTTTTCCAAATAATCGACCTCCATCCTTGGAAAATTTCGACCGAAAATAAAAATTTCACATGCGTGTTTTTTGAGCTCAATCGATTCCTTTGGACTTATCGGTGTCGCTGCGTGAACACCTGAAAATCCACTGTGTCACCCATTCCTAATTTTTGGTGCCTTTGCGAGTAAAGAGCAAAAACTAACCACCGCCTATTTTTATCAAGCAAATTTTTTGGTTTATTTATGTTTATTGATTTTTTATTTTATTACATATCAGCAACTAATTTAAAGGTCAGCTAGCGGCATCGAGATGGAGAAGTAAATTTGGGCGGCCTGCCAAACTGCCCAAACTGGGCGACGTTGACCCTACAGGCACATACTGCCCTTTTCCCGAAGATTGGTTACAGAAGAAATTTGGTAGGCACATCTTCACAGTTTTTTGCAAGGTTTTGGTGGTGGGCGCCGCATTTGGCATCCATTTCTTCATTTGCATTTGCTCTTGGTCATTGTAACGGGATTTTATCATTTACTAATACATCCATACGTTTATTCAGATATTTTCCACTACGTGGAAAGCAGGTAATAACTTAGGTAAGCGAGACTAAAACGGGCATTTTCTTCGTTTAACACACGCCATTCTGCATGCGCTTTAAAAGCTCCAAACTACGTTTTTGCGTATTTTTTACATCGCATTTTGTTCCAGCTGAGTCGGTGCCCAGACCCACAACTAGAAATCTCATAGATAGTAAGTCAAGTTATAAACGCTCCTGGATGGTTTGGCTCATATTTATTTAAACCTTTCAGTTGCGATTGCAAATTCCATTCCTTTCGTTGGATTTGGATTTTTGGACAACTTTTTCATGCTGTTTTTTGTAAGTATTGCGCATTCAACAAAGACTCAACTCTTTCAGCTTTGAAAACATTGATTGAACCCGAGAAAAAAATTATTTCCAGGGCGATTACATCGACTTATACTTAGGATCCTATTTCTGTTTAACAACTATGGGGGCTGCCGCTCTAGGTAACACCCTGTCCGATATAATCGGAATTGGGTCCGCGTTTTACGTGGAACGAATGGCCAACCGGGTGGGATTCAGCCCCCCAAAACTTTCTCCCGTCCAGATGGATATGAATTGTTCCCGAAATGCGGCCAATTTCGGCCGAGTGCTTGGCGTGACGATAGGCTGTTTTTTGGGAATGTGTCCTCTGTTGTTCCGCAAACACGACAAAGAAGAGGAACCAGAGCAGCCAGCAAGTGTAAGTGAGAAATGAGGTCGTTTTCATGCTGTAGCAACTACTATCTAGTCACACATTGCCACTATTTATACCTGTTTATGTATAACGTTATCGACAGAAAAGTATATTTAAGAAAAAAATGTACACTGATTTTATCATTTGCTCGACAATTGTGACACTGGAATTCTAACTGTATTTCGCCGTTGTAAAAAAAAGGTTTTATGTAAAAATAGTTGATGTTCTAGATAAGGTAAAATGCTATTGTATGTTTATGTTAACATTTATGAAGACTGTATTTATCTTGTTACATAAAACTGAAGCTATATACTCAAGTTTTGGTTTTTACTCCTTTATATACTGTAAATATACCTGTTAGACGGAAATTCTATTTTATGAACTAGTTTGTAAAACATTTCAGTATTCGACTGCCTGCTAAGGCAGATTGAAGTCTCTTAAAGTACAAAAAATACGTATCATTGTTAAATACAGCCAGTTGATTGACTAATTTCTTTCACAATAGTGGCAAAATATGCATTTGAGTGTACCTTCAATGTCTTCACCCAAATCTAGTTGACTCGTAAAGCCCAAACTGAGTAATTCTCAAACGGCTTATCAACCGACATGTTTTACGCTCTTTTTCGGTCTTACGCAAGAACGGTTTTCATTCAAGTTTTGCTTATTTGCCAACATATTGAACAAACTGAATGAATGTGTATGATATATTTTTTGCGCGATTTTGTTATTGCATGCTGCTTTTTACGTTTATTATCTACTTCTTACCAACGCGAAGTTTAGGCAATTAAAATAGCAATCTAATTGTGATTGGGAATCTTAGTTAAGGAATTTGCTTAATATGAAATGCTTTCATTGCCACGAAGAATGTTTTCTATTTGAGATTAACAAGACTTAACAGAGACAATCATCTCTATGTGCAAACGCGATGGGCAAACACCTGAAAAGCTCCAAAAAAGTCAATAAATTAGGGTTTTTTACCAGATTCTCTTGAAAACGGTTGTATAAATGAATCGAGCTTAGATTTTATCTGAAAAATTAACGCATCTTCCTCTGAAACAGGGTAAATGTAATACGACTGGCGTACAATTTAATTTATTAACGCTTTTAAGTGTATTCTAGTAGTTGTAGGTGTTAATGGTTCTGTTTGAAAATGTAATAAAAGCTCTTTCTAAAGTGGTATATTTTTTTATTTCACCGATAGTTTTTAGTTACGTTCCAGCCGTTCAAATAGTTTCATAAATATGGGCCAAAAATTAAACATTTCTAAACCGATGTTTGGCATAAAAAGTGCGCAATTTAAAGTAAAAGCTTAAAATTTATCCCAGATAGCACAAAATATTACATACAAATTTAGGAAATATTTACATGTTTGCTAAATATTTCAGATCAAAAGAAAGTATTTCTCAAATATTGTTTTTTAAATATTTGTTTCTAATATTTAATTGGCATGAAATAAATAAAATAATAATAGGTTTTCTTAGTACGTAATACTTTTTGTGTCTATATATAACACCACTAACACGCAAAAAGTTACTAATATATTATTT
>NW_026018715.1:13358597-13363461 GCF_020466585.1 Dendroctonus ponderosae
CTTAAATATCTCAACTGGGTGCTTATAAATGTTCTTTTGAGTAGAATGAAGTAAAAATGAAAATCCGTGCCAAAACACTCCACAGTTTAAAAATGGTGTACCAATCATTTTTTTCGAACCAAGTTAAGTCTTCATCAAGAGCAATCCACTGGTAAAAGCTTGGGATAAACATCTAATCTAAATGCTTAGAAACGATCTTTAGAGAAGATCAATGAAAAAATGAAAAACCGCGCAAAAGCACTATAAAGTTCTAAAATTCACTATGATTGTACCAATGTATGTAATGGAACCAAATTCAAATCGCATTGAAAACGGGACTTCTGCTTTCGATTACTCAAACCCCCAGTTGGATACCTAAACCAAGAGCTTGAAAACCGTCTATAGAAAAGTAGGCTGTGGAAAATACAAACTGAGCAAAAATTGTCCATAGTTTGAAATTTATTTATGATGGTACCATTTTTTTCTATCGAACCACGTTAAAACCACATCACAGGCAAAGTTTTTACCATCTACTGCTAAAAGCCACGGTTAAATATCTTAACTGGCTGCTTAGAGACGGTCTTTAGAGAAGTGCGATGTAAAAATGAAAAACCGCCCAAAAACACCTCAAAGTTCAAAAATTGAGCATGATGGTGCTAAAGCATTCAATGAAACCAAATTGAAACTACATCTAAACTCAAGCTTTTGCTATCTAGTACTAAACCCCGCAGTTATTTTTTTTAAATCTTGTGTTTACTCAGGCTCTTTAGAAATGGATGAAGTAAAACTGAAAAACGCCACAAAAACACTCCAAAGTTCTAAAATTCAGTGTGATCCTGCTTAATGTTTCAATAGAACCAAATTTAAGCCTCGTAAAGACCGAAGCTTCTTCTATCAACGACTGGAACTCCTGATTGGCTATCAAAACTGGGTGCTTAGAAACCCGCTTTTGAAAATTATGAAGTAAAAATGAGAAACCGCTCAGAAACACTCCAAAGTTTCAAAGCTCAGGATGATGGTACCCAAAATCTTCAATGGAACCAAATTGAAATCGCATCGTGAGCAAAGTGTATGCTATCTAGTAGTACTAAAACTCTTGGTTGCTCAGAAATCGTCTTCAGAAGGGCAGGATTCCAGGCCAATTCCCCAATAAAGTGCTAACCAAGGAAAAAATCGAAATATTGCAATTTATTTCTTCAGTAACAGTTTCACAGTATATTCTATCAGCCGCTATGGAAAATATATCAAGTACATTTTGATTAAGAGGCAATAGTCGGAACAAATGGACTGGCACAGCGCAATTAACATGTTTCCAACAGGAAACGACTTATGGCTACTATTGTATTAATCCTTCACACCATACCGCTATCATCCATTTTTTAAATGGGAAAATTAATTAAAAGCGCATCACATTCAGCTGCATGGGCTAAAGTAGTTCTATATGCAACAATAATAGTTATAAGAAATCGAGAACTTTGAGCTTTTATGAAACTATCGAACAAGTTAGGCTGTCGGGGCCGGGAACGATGCAACATTTTTGAGCTTTCAAGACATCATGGACAAATGTCCCAAAAGCCTGCAAATTTTGCCAGTTTTTAATAAGTTGTATACAGTAGAATTTGGACGTATAAATTGCGAAAAACGTAACTAGATGATTACAACACAGACATCCAACGACTAATTTTACACGGTAACCTAACTTTGTACTAAGTATATAGTTTGATATCTTCAAAAGACGAGAAAGCGAACAAAAATCCACTTTAAAAACTCTTTTCAAACCCATTTCTTTAACCGAGAAAAACACTTTGAAAGACACTTTCTCGACTCATCAATAATCAATAAGAAACAATCAGGAACCAATTACAACAGCAACTCAAATGGAACGGATCAACAAGTCCTAATGTTCCAGGCACAATTGAATACGCCAACTCCAACTTACTTCCTATAAAGTCCGAGCTTTAAAGGAACTTCCTTACTTTGCCTGGAATTGAGGGCAACAGGGAACGGATTAAAAACGTGACTGGGCGACTTACTCAGGCTCAACTGTTCCTCACTAAGCGCCCTCGAAGCCGAGAAGCTTGGAGTGCTCGCACTGAAATGATCACTTTTCAAGGTGAAACTAGTCGAAGGTGTATCACAGCTTTCATAGCTAATAGCATATCGCTCCTGCTGCTCATTTAGCGGTAAATCGTCATCAAAGTTGATCAAGCAGTGCGAAGTTGCAGTTTCTGAGCTTTGCCCACCATTTACACTGATGGCTGAGTCCTTATCGTCTTCCTTATTCCATCCGCAATCTTCAGTTTTATAATCAGACAGCAGATCAACTGAGGAGAATTCTTCAGCTACTGATGAGTTGTGAGCAGGCACTGGATAGTCATTCTCATTCAAAGGAGGAAGCTGGGAAGAACAGTCCAAAGTTACACCAGCACCTTCCAAGCGTCCCCCGTTGGGCTGAAGGGCTTCGTTTGCCAATATTGAAGCTGAATCCTCAAAAATCGCAACAACACTCCTAATATCCGCCTTAAAAGGTTCACTATTCCCATCCCTTGAGTCGCTGAGGCACGGTTTTTCACTGCTGATGGACTTGAGCAAGTCCACGTTTTCCTTAATAAGCCTGGTGGACAACTGCAGTCTATCCTGCTGCGGGTCTTTGCTCTTATTAGCTGCCAGAGCCTTCAGCAACTCGACGTTCTGTTGAATCAACTCGCCAGACTTTCTATTATCCAGGGACTTTTCCTTGGATCCGGCGGGATTGAGCTGGTCATCACTTGCAATTGCCAGTGGCGTTTCCGACTTGCTTTCGTGCAAACCCTCCAGTCGGGCAGACTTCTGCTGCAAAAACTCGCCATAAAAGAGGTGATTGCAGCGCTCGTCCAGACTTTTGCTTTTCTCCAGGATGTTGTGAAATCGCGAGTTAATCTGAGGGTTTTCTGGGAAATTTTCTGCTTCCCCACTCTGAGAGTATACGGTGTCTTGTTTCTGAGCCGGCAGGTCAGTGACTGCTTCTGCAGGGTTCAACTCGCCTTCGGCCTCATCCTTAAAATACAGCGGAGGTGAAGGAGAAAGTCGCGACTGACACTGCATCATCCTGCGTAAAATCATCGAATTCTCCTGTATAATTTGCAGCGCCAGCTCACTATTGCGCCTGGAATGGCTGCTGGCGCTCACATTAGCCGGCTCACTCTCACTATTGTTCTCCTTCAGATACTTGACACGATCAGCTAAAAAGTGCTCGAACTCAGCGCTTTCGTCCTCTGAGTCAGACATCAGCTTCACCGGGGACGCTCTTAAACTGTTAGCTACAGAGGCAGCGTTTCCTTCAGTATTGTCGCATTTTTTTAAACTAATATCACCAGGACTGGGATTGTCGGTTAATTGACTTTGGCTCGGAGGCTTCGCATCTTCTTCGGAAGAACTCTGCACGTCGTCGTCGCATAGCTCAGTGTCGCTCGAACTGGAGCTGGAGCTCTGTTTTTCTGCGTCCTTCCACTGGATGGTGCTGGGGTGGATTTGACGAGCTGGCGGGATGCTGCCCTTTGGCGGTGCTGGACGTCTTGCAGAACCTACACGAAATGTTTCCTGGTGAACAACCCCAATCTGTCTACACCCAAAAATCTCACCTAAAGCTCGCTTCCCTACTAGAAGATGGTTAATGGCAAGGGCCGGGGCAGGAGCCGGCTGTCCCGATATCGCCGAAGAAAAAATAACATGCGCCTGCCGCTGCCGCTGCTTCAGCTTCAAATATTGCTTCTTCAGGGCGCTGATGTCCAACGGAATGTTGTGCTTCAGATGCAAGCTGATCTGCTTTTCCACCGGCCGAGGCATCGACGTTCCCCAGGGCGTGATATTGTACAAATAATGATCCCTCAAGTTCTTCAGCTCCTTCAGCGGCCCGATGGCCACGATCGCTTTAATCAGCGTATTGGCGTCAATCAGATTGGATTCGAGCAGTTCCCTGGTTAAGGCCCCCATCATGCAGTAGAATTCATCGGCTGTTCGAACCGAGAGGATTCTTTGCGCCAGCACTTGCCAGATGGCCACTGCTGTACGCAGAAGAACTTCGTTTCCTTCCAGGAAAATCAGGTCCCAAACTCGTAGAACAGTGGGATGAGGCAAACAGTTGCAGAACAACGTCAGGAACCTGAAAAATTGTTCAGGTTTTAGGCCTGGGTAACACAGCGGTTTAAGCGGTGCAGCGCGTTCAATGTTTTTTCTTTGGTTTTACTGAAGAGATCCTATGACAGACGCCGGTTGCGTTGTTTTAATGAAAAAAATGAATGAAGTGGCAACATGTTTTCTTCTTAGATAAGTTCTATATTGTTGAAGCGGATTTTTTTACAAACTTCTTTTTGGGTATTTCGCCTCACAAATTTTTGTTTTTACAAAAGACGGAATTTCCATTCCAAGAAATTAAAGAAATTAATTTGAAAAAATTACCTTAATAAAATCAAAGCTCAATAAAAAAAGATAAAACAATCAAAATTTTGCCTGCTGATAAAGGAAATGCGACCGTCATCATGGATTATAATATCTATGATCAAAAAATTAATAAACTTTTAAATGACAAAAGTTATTCAAAATTAAACAAAAATCCAACAGAACGTTTTGAAAGACAAATTTATAACACTTTAAAAATATTTAAACATGAATTCACAGATTACGTTAGATCAAAATTAACACCACACAATAGTAAAACGCCACATTTTTACGAAGTTCCAAAAATTCATAAAGTTAATATTCCTTTACAACCAATAGTTAGTAGTATAAATTCACCTACACATCCCTTAGCGAAATATCTTTTAAACATTTTAAATCCCTTAATAAATAACACAACTTCCTATATTAAAAATTCTGAACATTTTTTACAAAAATTATCAGACATAGA
>NW_026018715.1:13363561-13368633 GCF_020466585.1 Dendroctonus ponderosae
TAAGATTGGTGTCATTTTGTAATTTTTGTTTGATGATATTTAAAGTTTTATCAACAGGAACGTTAGTGAATAGACTAACAACATCAAAACTTACTGGAATATGGTTTGGATTTATGTCTATATCTGATAATTTTTGTAAAAAATGTTCAGAATTTTTAATATAGGAAGTTGTGTTATTTATTAGGGGATTTAAAATGTTTAAAAGATATTTCGCTAAGGGATGTGTAGGTGAATTTATACTACTAACTATTGGTCGTAAAGGAATATTAACTTTATGAATTTTTGGAACTCTCTAATTTTGATCTAACGTAATCTGTGAATTCATGTTTAAATGTTTTTAAAGTGTTATAAATTTGTCTTTCAAAACGTTCTGTTGGATTTTTGTTTAATTTTGAATAACTTGTCATTTAAAAGTTCATTAATTTTTTGATCATAGATATTATAATCCATGATGACGGTCGCATTATCTTTATCAGCAGGCAAAATTTTGATTGTTTTATCATTTTTTATTGAGCTTTGATTTTATTAAGGTAATTTTTTCAAATTAATTTCTTGAAATGGAAATTCCGTCTTCACAAAAATTTTTGAGGCGAAATACCCAAAAAGAAGTTTGTAAAAAAATGAATCCGCCTCAACAATATAGAACTTACCTAAGAAGAAAACATGTTGCCACTTCATTCATTTTTTTCATTAAAACAACGCAACCGGCGTCTGTCTAATAGTATCTCTTCAGTAAAACCAAAGAAAAAACATTGAACGCGCTGCACCGCTTAAAAGCACTGCTAGCGAACTGACGAATCACTAGACATCACTTCTGTTTCTATTTCCCAACATACGAAAAGTGTGCCGCGCTGTGTCGCTGTATCAATACGGCACGCCGTATCGGTGTCGCTGTGTGAACACCTGAAAATCCACTGTGTTACCCAGGCCTAAAACCTGAACAATTTTTCAGGTTCCTGACGTTGTTCTGCAACTGTTTGCCTCATCCCACTGTTCTACGAGTTTGGGACCTGATTTTCCTGGAAGGAAACGAAGTTCTTCTGCGTACAGCAGTGGCCATCTGGCAAGTGCTGGCGCAAAGAATCCTCTCGGTTCGAACAGCCGATGAATTCTACTGCATGATGGGGGCCTTAACCAGGGAACTGCTCGAATCCAATCTGATTGACGCCAATACGCTGATTAAAGCGATCGTGGCCATCGGGCCGCTGAAGGAGCTGAAGAACTTGAGGGATCATTATTTGTACAATATCACGCCCTGGGGAACGTCGATGCCTCGGCCGGTGGAAAAGCAGATCAGCTTGCATCTGAAGCACAACATTCCGTTGGACATCAGCGCCCTGAAGAAGCAATATTTGAAGCTGAAGCAGCGGCAGCGGCAGGCGCATGTTATTTTTTCTTCGGCGATATCGGGACAGCCGGCTCCTGCCCCGGCCCTTGCCATTAACCATCTTCTAGTAGGGAAGCGAGCTTTAGGTGAGATTTTTGGGTGTAGACAGATTGGGGTTGTTCACCAGGAAACATTTCGTGTAGGTTCTGCAAGACGTCCAGCACCGCCAAAGGGCAGCATCCCGCCAGCTCGTCAAATCCACCCCAGCACCATCCAGTGGAAGGACGCAGAAAAACAGAGCTCCAGCTCCAGTTCGAGCGACACTGAGCTATGCGACGACGACGTGCAGAGTTCTTCCGAAGAAGATGCGAAGCCTCCGAGCCAAAGTCAATTAACCGACAATCCCAGTCCTGGTGATATTAGTTTAAAAAAATGCGACAATACTGAAGGAAACGCTGCCTCTGTAGCTAACAGTTTAAGAGCGTCCCCGGTGAAGCTGATGTCTGACTCAGAGGACGAAAGCGCTGAGTTCGAGCACTTTTTAGCTGATCGTGTCAAGTATCTGAAGGAGAACAATAGTGAGAGTGAGCCGGCTAATGTGAGCGCCAGCAGCCATTCCAGGCGCAATAGTGAGCTGGCGCTGCAAATTATACAGGAGAATTCGATGATTTTACGCAGGATGATGCAGTGTCAGTCGCGACTTTCTCCTTCACCTCCGCTGTATTTTAAGGATGAGGCCGAAGGCGAGTTGAACCCTGCAGAAGCAGTCACTGACCTGCCGGCTCAGAAACAAGACACCGTATACTCTCAGAGTGGGGAAGCAGAAAATTTCCCAGAAAACCCTCAGATTAACTCGCGATTTCACAACATCCTGGAGAAAAGCAAAAGTCTGGACGAGCGCTGCAATCACCTCTTTTATGGCGAGTTTTTGCAGCAGAAGTCTGCCCGACTGGAGGGTTTGCACGAAAGCAAGTCGGAAACGCCACTGGCAATTGCAAGTGATGACCAGCTCAATCCCGCCGGATCCAAGGAAAAGTCCCTGGATAATAGAAAGTCTGGCGAGTTGATTCAACAGAACGTCGAGTTGCTGAAGGCTCTGGCAGCTAATAAGAGCAAAGACCCGCAGCAGGATAGACTGCAGTTGTCCACCAGGCTTATTAAGGAAAACGTGGACTTGCTCAAGTCCATCAGCAGTGAAAAACCGTGCCTCAGCGACTCAAGGGATGGGAATAGTGAACCTTTTAAGGCGGATATTAGGAGTGTTGTTGCGATTTTTGAGGATTCAGCTTCAATATTGGCAAACGAAGCCCTTCAGCCCAACGGGGGACGCTTGGAAGGTGCTGGTGTAACTTTGGACTGTTCTTCCCAGCTTCCTCCTTTGAATGAGAATGACTATCCAGTGCCTGCTCACAACTCATCAGTAGCTGAAGAATTCTCCTCAGTTGATCTGCTGTCTGATTATAAAACTGAAGATTGCGGATGGAATAAGGAAGACGATAAGGACTCAGCCATCAGTGTAAATGGTGGGCAAAGCTCAGAAACTGCAACTTCGCACTGCTTGATCAACTTTGATGACGATTTACCGCTAAATGAGCAGCAGGAGCGATATGCTATTAGCTATGAAAGCTGTGATACACCTTCGACTAGTTTCACCTTGAAAAGTGATCATTTCAGTGCGAGCACTCCAAGCTTCTCGGCTTCGAGGGCGCTTAGTGAGGAACAGTTGAGCCTGAGTAAGTCGCCCAGTCACGTTTTTAATCCGTTCCCTGTTGCCCTCAATTCCAGGCAAAGTAAGGAAGTTCCTTTAAAGCTCGGACTTTATAGGAAGTAAGTTGGAGTTGGCGTATTCAATTGTGCCTGGAACATTAGGACTTGTTGATCCGTTCCATTTGAGTTGCTGTTGTAATTGGTTCCTGATTGTTTCTTATTGATTATTGATGAGTCGAGAAAGTGTCTTTCAAAGTGTTTTTCTCGGTTAAAGAAATGGGTTTGAAAAGAGTTTTTAAAGTGGATTTTTGTTCGCTTTCTCGTCTTTTGAAGATATCAAACTATATACTTAGTACAAAGTTAGGTTACCGTGTAAAATTAGTCGTTGGATGTCTGTGTTGTAATCATCTAGTTACGTTTTTCGCAATTTATACGTCCAAATTCTACTGTATACAACTTATTAAAAACTGGCAAAATTTGCAGGCTTTTGGGACATTTGTCCATGATGTCTTGAAAGCTCAAAAATGTTGCATCGTTCCCGGCCCCGACAGCCTAACTTGTTCGATAGTTTCATAAAAGCTCAAAGTTCTCGATTTCTTATAACTATTATTGTTGCATATAGAACTACTTTAGCCCATGCAGCTGAATGTGATGCGCTTTTAATTAATTTTCCCATTTAAAAAATGGATGATAGCGGTATGGTGTGAAGGATTAATACAATAGTAGCCATAAGTCGTTTCCTGTTGGAAACATGTTAATTGCGCTGTGCCAGTCCATTTGTTCCGACTATTGCCTCTTAATCAAAATGTACTTGATATATTTTCCATAGCGGCTGATAGAATATACTGTGAAACTGTTACTGAAGAAATAAATTGCAATATTTCGATTTTTTCCTTGGTTAGCACTTTATTGGGGAATTGGCCTGGAATCCTGCCCTTCTGAAGACGATTTCTGAGCAACCAAGAGTTTTAGTACTACTAGATAGCATACACTTTGCTCACGATGCGATTTCAATTTGGTTCCATTGAAGATTTTGGGTACCATCATCCTGAGCTTTGAAACTTTGGAGTGTTTCTGAGCGGTTTCTCATTTTTACTTCATAATTTTCAAAAGCGGGTTTCTAAGCACCCAGTTTTGATAGCCAATCAGGAGTTCCAGTCGTTGATAGAAGAAGCTTCGGTCTTTACGAGGCTTAAATTTGGTTCTATTGAAACATTAAGCAGGATCACACTGAATTTTAGAACTTTGGAGTGTTTTTGTGGCGTTTTTCAGTTTTACTTCATCCATTTCTAAAGAGCCTGAGTAAACACAAGATTTAAAAAAAATAACTGCGGGGTTTAGTACTAGATAGCAAAAGCTTGAGTTTAGATGTAGTTTCAATTTGGTTTCATTGAATGCTTTAGCACCATCATGCTCAATTTTTGAACTTTGAGGTGTTTTTGGGCGGTTTTTCATTTTTACATCGCACTTCTCTAAAGACCGTCTCTAAGCAGCCAGTTAAGATATTTAACCGTGGCTTTTAGCAGTAGATGGTAAAAACTTTGCCTGTGATGTGGTTTTAACGTGGTTCGATAGAAAAAAATGGTACCATCATAAATAAATTTCAAACTATGGACAATTTTTGCTCAGTTTGTATTTTCCACAGCCTACTTTTCTATAGACGGTTTTCAAGCTCTTGGTTTAGGTATCCAACTGGGGGTTTGAGTAATCGAAAGCAGAAGTCCCGTTTTCAATGCGATTTGAATTTGGTTCCATTACATACATTGGTACAATCATAGTGAATTTTAGAACTTTATAGTGCTTTTGCGCGGTTTTTCATTTTTTCATTGATCTTCTCTAAAGATCGTTTCTAAGCATTTAGATTAGATGTTTATCCCAAGCTTTTACCAGTGGATTGCTCTTGATGAAGACTTAACTTGGTTCGAAAAAAATGATTGGTACACCATTTTTAAACTGTGGAGTGTTTTGGCACGGATTTTCATTTTTACTTCATTCTACTCAAAAGAACATTTATAAGCACCCAGTTGAGATATTTAAG
>NW_026018715.1:13368733-13371606 GCF_020466585.1 Dendroctonus ponderosae
AATTTTTAAACGAGGGAGTTTGGTAACTTTTTCAAGTAAAGTAAATACTTGCTTCATTATGGAAAATGCATGTGAAAAAAATCGCATTAGCAAATAAAATTAACTAGTACGAACTCTTTTCCAAAAAAACAGTCCTTTGCATCTAGACTTATATCTGGGCCTCAGTCAATAATCTGTTATTTGCCACTTTTTGGATTTTGGAGGAAATTTTGCGTTGCTTGTTAACCCAACCCGTTGACTCCTTAGGTGGCCCAGGGCAGACTGGAAGGCCTCCTGAACTACCAAACAATGGTATCCGAGCTGACCGGCTTAGAGGTAGCAAACGCCTCACTTTTAGATGAAGGCACCGCTGCAGCAGAAGCGCTCTCTTTGTGCTACAGACAAAACAAGAGGCGCAAGTTGCTGCTTTCTGATAAACTGCATCCGCAGACCATTTCCGTGGTCCAAACCAGGTAAACTAACAAACTCGCGTAAAAAAACTTGGCATAGTTGGTTGGTTCTGGTCGCAGGTTGAACTCCTTGGGCCTGCAAGTGGAAGTGGTGAATGTATTTGAAGCGGATTTCACCAATCGGGACGTATCTGGGGTTCTTTTCCAATATCCAGATACCGAAGGAAATGTGCTGGATTTCAGCCAAGTGGCTGAAGACGCTCATGCCAATGGTAGGCGAAACTCAAGCGAATCAACTAACACAAATGGGTTCAATTAATGTCAGGTAGTCTGGTCTGTTGCGCTACCGATCTCCTAAGTCTCACGCTTTTGCGGCCACCAAGCGAATTTGGCGCTGACATAGCGATTGGAACGTCCCAAAGACTGGGCGTGCCTTTAGGCTACGGCGGTCCTCATGCTGGATTCTTCGCCTGCAACCAATCGCTGGTCCGCTTGATGCCCGGCAGGATGATTGGGGTGACCAGGGATGCGGCTGGACGAGACGGATATCGCCTAGCTTTGCAAACACGAGAGCAGCACATCCGAAGAGACAAGGCGACCAGCAATATCTGCACTGCTCAGGCATTGCTGGCTAACATGTCGGCAATGTTTGCAGTGTATCACGGACCGCAAGGGCTCAAGGATATTGCTACAAAAATTCACCACTTTGCCTTGGTAAGCTTCGCCTTGTTTCATCGGGGCAAGAGCCCTGAGGCTAGCTCCAAAAAATTGATTGCAATAAAATATGAATTCTCAGACTATGAAGGCTTCACGGCCGGTTAAATCACATTTAGGAATGTTTTCCGGGCTTCGAAGCCGTGGTCTATGGGAATTTCTTCCTGACGTTTCGTCCACAACTGCGGTGGACATTATCAAAGGCGATGAGGCAGTGGGCGAACGGATCTCCCGTGCTTCTCGACTACGACTGATGATCACCAGCCTTAGTCGGAAAGCACGGGAGATCACTTCGCCCATGTATGCTACGCCAGCAAAAACCAATGTCCTGGACGATTGATATGAAACTTTCAATATCTTTCGATTAAAGTGTTTTCTAAGTACCGTAAAAATCTCCAGTTATAACTTGCTTCCGTTTGGGAAAAGCGAATTTTGAAAAGAAGGAGTGCAGTTTGGTAATAACTTGCATTTTTATCTCCAGATTTGCTAAGCCAGCAAAAATCAGGGTTCTGGACGATTGATACGAAACTTTCAATATCTTTCGATTGACGTGTTTTCTAACTAGGATAAAAATCGCCAGTTATAATTTGCTTCAGTTTGGGAAATGCGAATTTTCAACAGAAGGAGCGCAGTTTGTTAATAACTTGCATTTTTATCTCCACATTTGCTAAGCCAGCAAAAATCAGTGTTCAGGACGATTGATATGAAACGTTCAATATCTTTCGATTGAAGTGTTTTCTAAGTACCATAAAAATCTCCGGTTATAACTTGCTTGCGTTTGGGAAACGCGAATTTTTAAAAAAAGGAGCGCAGTTTCTTAATAACTTGCATTTTTATCTCCACATTTGCTAAGCCAGCAAAAATCATGGTTCTGGACGATTGATATGAAACTTTTAATATCTTTCGATTGAAGTGTTTTCTAAGTACCGTAAAAATCTCCAGTTATAACTTGCTTCAGTTTGGGAAATGAGAATTTTCAAAAGAAGGAGCGCATTTTGTTAATAACTTGCATTTTTATCGCCATATTTGCTAAGCCATTAAAAATTAGGGTTCTGGACGATTGATACGAAACTTTCAATATCTTTCGATTGAAGTGTTTTCTAACTACGGTAAAAATCGCCAGTTATAACTTGCTTCCGTATAGGAAACGCGAATTTTGAAAAGAAGGAGTGCAGTTTGCTAATAGCTTGCATTTTTATCTCCACATTTGCTAAGCCAGCAAAAATCAGGGTTCTGGACGATTGATATGAAACTTTCGATATCTTTCGATTGAAGTGTTTTCTAAGTACCATAAAAATCTCTAGTTATAACTTGCTTCCGTTTGGGAAACTCGAATTTTGAGAAGAAGGAGTGCAGTTTGGTAATAACTTGCATTTTATCTCCACATTTGCTAAGCCAGCAAAAATCAGAGTTCTGAACGATTGATTTGAAACTTTCAATATCTTTCGATTGAAGTGTTTTCTAAGTACCGTAAAAATCTCCAGTTGTAACTTGCTTCCGTTTGGCAAACGCGAATTTTGGAAACAAGAAGTGCAGTTTGGTAATAACTTGCATTTTTAACTCCACATTTGCTAAGCCAGCAAAAATCAGGGTTCTCGACGATTGATATGAAACTTTCAATATCCGTCTATTGAAGTATTTTCTAAGTACCATAAAAATCTCTAGTTGTAACTTGCTTCTGTTTGGGAAACGCGAATTTTGAAAGGAAGGAGTGCAGTTTGGTAATAACTTGCATTTTTATCTCCACATTTGCTAAGCCAGCAAAAATCA
>NW_026018715.1:13371706-13374928 GCF_020466585.1 Dendroctonus ponderosae
AGTTTGGTAATAACTTGCATTTTATCTCCACATTTGCTAAGCCAGCAAAAATCAGAGTTCTGAACGATTGATTTGAAACTTTCAATATCTTTCGAGCTTGTTGTCTTGTAAAAACTGCGTTCGTTTATTTTTAGTTATTAGGCAACAAGTTTTCATGCAAAATTATCGGTAATTTTGAAGCACTTGTGCAATTACCCCCGATAATTGGTACATGGGAAATACTATTCACTTTAAGAAGCACATTCATTGCTAAAGCTTAGTGTGCATAATTAGAAAAATCATAAATCCTGCCAGCCTGTTGGTAAAAATAAAATAAACATTCCAGGTACTTTCCCATGGACTCAGGAAGGATGGAACTGTGCTGACAAACGAGGCGTTCTTCGACACGTTGCGAGTGCAGCCGCAGCTGGACATTGAGGACGTGAAGACCCGATGTGAAGAAAAGGAGATCAATCTGCGCTACTACGAAGACGGGGCTGTGGGAGTCGCTCTGGACGAAACCGTCCAACCTGCAGACATTGACGACATTTTCCACGTGCTGGGAAGCTCGCAAAACTTCGCCAGCCTGGTCGAAGACCCGCAGGTCCGGACCCAAGCAATCTACCGCAGCGACTTCAAGCGAACCTCCCCCTTTCTCACTCACCCAGTCTTCAACTCGCATCATTCAGAAACCCGCATAGTGCGATACATGAAAGTCCTGGAAAACAAGGACATTTCCCTGGTGCATTCCATGATCCCCCTAGGGTCTTGCACCATGAAGCTGAACTCCACCACTGAAATGATGCCGTGTTCCTTCAAGCATTTCACGGATATTCATCCATTTGCGCCCCTGAACCAATCACTAGGGTATCACCAGCTGTTTGCCGAGCTGGAGAAAGACCTGTGCGCCATAACAGGGTACGACAAGATCAGCTTCCAGCCCAACAGCGGCGCGCAAGGAGAATATGCGGGGTTGAGGGCCATCCAGTGCTACCACGAGGCAAGAGGAGACAAAAGGAGGGACGTGTGTTTGATTCCAGTCAGCGCCCACGGGACTAATCCAGCTAGCGCCCAGATGGCTGGCATGCGAGTGGAACCAGTGAAGGTGAAACACGATGGGACAATTGATGTGGAGGATCTTCGGGCTAAAGCTGAAAAGTTCCGAACCCGCCTGTCCTGCCTCATGATTACCTATCCGTCCACCAATGGGGTGTTCGAGGACACGGTGGCGGAGGTTTGCGAAATAACGCACAAGAATGGAGGGCAGGTTTACCTGGATGGGGCCAACATGAACGCCCAAGTGGGGCTTTGTAGGCCTGGCGACTACGGCAGCGACGTTTCCCACTTGAACCTGCACAAAACGTTCTGCATTCCGCATGGGGGCGGCGGGCCTGGAATGGGGCCCATTGGGGTCAAGTCGCATTTAGCCTCCTTCCTCCCAGGCCATCCAGTGGTCAATCCTTTGGGGGCCAACTCACTCTCCTATGAGGTTGTGAGTGCCGCCCCGTTTGGCTCTAGCGCGATTTTGCCAATTTCGTGGGCCTACATAAAAATGATGGGCTCTAGAGGACTGAGAAGGGCCACGCAGGTGGCCATTTTGAACGCTAACTATATGGCCAAAGTCCTGGAGCCCTACTATCCAACGCTGTTCAAAAGCGCCACTTCGCAACTAGTGGCGCATGAATTTATCATTGATATTCGAGAGTTTAAAAAGTCGGCCAACATCGAAGCTGCTGATGTAGCCAAGAGACTGATGGATTATAGCTTCCATGCCCCGACCATGTCTTGGCCAGTGCCCGGGACTTTGATGATAGAACCCACAGAATCCGAAGACAAACAGGAGCTGGACCGGTTTTGTGAGGCGCTGATTTCCATCCGGCAGGAAATCAAAGACATTGAAGAGGGCAAGATGGACATTCGAGTGAATCCTCTGAAGATGGCTCCTCACACGCAGGAGCAAGTGATCAGCAGCATTTGGGAAAGGCCCTATACGAGGGAACAGGCGGCGTTTCCAGCCCCTTTTGTCAAGCCCGAACTGAAGGTTTGGCCTACAGTGGCGAGGATCGATGATATTTATGGGGATAAGCACTTGGTGTGCACGTGTCCGCCCATTTTGGATCAGTACAATTATTAATTGGGGTTTTTTGTGCATTTCTATGGACAGTTTTCAATGTTTAATGTTGAAAATACAAGTACAAGTATATAAACAGTTTTTTTTAAGAATTGCACATAGCTACATCCTTCATTAGTTCTTCGATTTTTTTCTTTCGGGTGCTAAAATTATCAGTAACCGTCTTTAAAAATTCTGATGTAAAAATCAAAAAAACGCACAAAAACACTATAAAGTTTGAAAATTGACCATGATGGTACCAACGTCTCCCATCAAACTAAATTTAAATCGCCTTGAAAACAGGGCTTCTGTTATCGATTACGGAAACCCCTAGTTAGATACCTAAACTGACAGATTAGAAACCGTCTATAGAAAAGTATGATGAGAACAAGGCAAACTGCGCAAAAACTCTCCATAGTTTGAAAATTAAGTATGATTGTACTAATGCCTGTAATCGAAACAAATTGGAACAGCATCAAAAACAGAGTTTCTGCTATTGAATGCTAAAAGCCCCACTTAAATATCTCAACTGGGTGCTTATAAATGTTCTTTTGAGTAGAATGAAGTAAAAATGAAAATCCGTGCCAAAACACTCCACAGTTTAAAAATGATGTACCAATCATTATTTTTTGGAACCAAGTTAAGTCTTCATCAAGAGCAATCTACTGGTAAAAGCTTGGGATAAATATCTAATCTGAATGCTTAGAAACGGTCTTTAGAGGAGAGCAATGAAAAAAGGAAAAACCGCGCAAAAGCACTATAAAGTTTTAAAATTCACTATGATGGTACCAACGTCTCCACTGGAACCGAATTTAAATCGCATTGAAAACAGGGCTTCTGCTATCGACTCCGAAACCCCCTAGTTACATACTTAAACTGAGAGATTAGAAACCGTCTATAGAAAAGTATGATGTGAGCAAGGCAAACTGCGCAAAAACTCTCCATAGTTTGAAAATTTAGTATGATGGTACTAATGCCGGTAATCTAAATAAATTGCAGCATCAAAAACAGAGTTTCTGCTATTGAATGCTAAAAGCCCCCCTTAAATATCTCAACTGGGTGCTTATAAATGTTCTTTTGAGTAGAATGAAGTAAAAATGAAAATCCGTGCCAAAACACTCCACAGTTTAAAA
>NW_026018715.1:13375927-13408324 GCF_020466585.1 Dendroctonus ponderosae
AACAATCCACAAAAAAACGTAAAATTAAAGAAAGCGCACTAATTTTACTAAATCAAAATAATTGTGTTGCTTCATGTTCAATTAATTTAAGTCATCCATGGTTACCCATGCTAAGATCTGAAGTAGACCAGATAAATATACACCCAAATTAAATTTACACCAAAATTATTAATTAACATTACCTTTATTAATTTAGACAATGAGATTAAGTCAAAGTCACATAATTGACAATTTGCACAGACGAATTATCAGAGCGAATTTTCATATTCTGTATTATCCTACTATTGTTACACAATTTATTAACATACTCTTTTTTAGGTTCAATTAGGTTCTTTTGATAACGATAGCAGAAAATAGCTATCGAAACGTCAAGGCAATTTTTCAAATTAATTTCTTTACTAATTAGAATTTTCTCTTACAGCTTGAGCCTAAGTGTGCCGCAGGATACCCTCTAGCTGATAATTCTTGATTACTTTTTGATAAATAATTCGTTCTTATTGCGAAATAGGAGCACTATTTATCAATATGTTTTCATCTTGTTTAGTCTATTTGTCTCGGAAGAATCTGTGATTGGTTTCGAAGCTGGTGGGTCATAAATTATGACCGAATGACTTCTGTTCCTTTATGAATGCAAGGACTGACAAAACGTTTTTGAAAACCATGAAAATTTTCTAAAATTGTTTTACATTTTACATCATTTTCAGCGCACGCACGCGAGGAATGCACATTTTAAGGGTTTTTTGAACGTTCACGATCTTTAACCTACGATTTCTTCCTTATTATTGACACAAACACTTTATAAATGCACATTTGTGACCTTCTTACGTCGAAAGGAATCGATTGAGCTCAAAAAACACGCAAGTGAAATTTTGTTTTTTGGCTGAAATTTTTCCAAGGGTGGAGGTCGAGTTTTTGCAAAAATGAAAATGATCTCAAAATGTCTTAAATTTCACACCATTTTCAGCTCACGGACGCGAGGAATGCATCGAACTCATTGAAAAACATGGTAGTTTCAGATCCGAAATCCTAGACATTTTCGGCACAGTTTAAGTGTTTTTTGGGCGTTCACGATCTTTAGCCGACAATTTATTCCTTATTATTGAGCCAAACACTTTATGACTGCATTTTTGTGACCTTCTTACGTCGAAAGGAATCTTGGTCAAAATAGCGCTTTTAAACCCTGAACTTACCATTGCATGGTGAAAACGTTTGTTAACGGCGGCTCGTAGCTACGCGAACCATCTTTGGCTGCATTCTGAAGAACATCCAAATGCTTTGATAATCTGGGCAGTTTGCTGCGAAGAAGTTCCCGAAACACTGCCATGTCCACCGATAGACCTCTTAAACTGTCCGCAAAGTACGAATCGGGTAAAACGCCCTCAATCAAGTAGATCATCAGTTTGAGGGCGTCGCTTTCACACCGATCGGTCACTTGGAGAATTAAAGCCGCCAACATGTTGAATCCCTGACAATATCCTGCGATGAAAAACCGCATGATTAGAACAAAAAACGGGCAGCAGATTCGTCTTACCAACTGCTTTATTCCATCGGGCATAAGCCAAAAGGACTTTTTTTAGCAGGGCCTGATTTTCCTGTCCATCTTCGCCGCAGAAAAGACTGCAACCGGTTCTGTGCAGGTCTTTGACGATTTGAATGCCCAGTTCAGCGTCAGTTGGATGCGACCATTCGCTAAAGCAGAATTTTTCTGTTTCTGACCAATCGATCTGAAAATCCAATAATAAAATTAAATCACGGAGAACTTCCTACAATTTTCATGATTTCTCCTCTGGTTGTTGTTGCTGATTCTCGCTTTTATGGCCTAAAGTGTCTATGAGCTGTTGTATTTTCAAATCCTTTAAATTTCTTCACTAAACTATCGCACTTTAAAGTTGCAAGAAATAGATAGATCCTCGTTTTTCTTTCGCAAAAGTCTCTGTTTTAAAGGGCGAACAACGCACTTACATCCTGAGAGTCCAGATGTCGTTCGGCCATGGTCAGCCAAAGTCTCCGGCGAAACTCTGCAGGAATTCCTCCGGGCAATTGAGCGACCATTTTCATCGCCGCCACCCATTGAGAAAATCCAGATTCGCCTGGAGCCGGTTGAATGGTGAAACGCATATTTGCAGGTTCAGAAGCACCTGGAAAAATGCATCTTTAGTGCGTTTGAAGGTGGCAAATGTTTAAAATAAGTTCCCAACATAAAAATCAGCATTAATAAACAGCAAAATTTGAAAATAAATAAACGATCAAGACAAGTCTGTGTCGTACACTTACAAGTTATGAACTGGACATTTCGATAGAGAAAAGAAAAGTATATGGCACACATTTATTTTCTCTTTTTATTTTATTAAGTCTTTTGTTTCAATTATTGCCTACAACTTTGTCCAATTTGTCTATGTTACTTAGTAAATTCCCCAGCTGGACTAACTTCGCTGTTAAACCTTCAGCTGCCCATAAGGGATTTTTCGAGCAGGAGTCGGTTCAAAGGGAAACTTCGCAAAGTAACCCAATTTCCACCTATTATTAGATGCCGCAGAAATTGCACAGCAACTCAATAACTGCAAACGCTTGAACATCAGTGTTAAGCTAAATTTAGCTTGGATGAATGGCCGTTATTGAATTTTAGGTCGAAATGATAAAAAGCTTAAAAGTCTGTTATTAGTAACCGATTGCAAGGCGTTCTTCGGCTGAATTTGCACAAAATCAATAAAATATTCATTTTTAATTTAAATTCAGCAAACGTGCCGCACTCGGCTGTTTTTCCAGATTAAGAGCTCGGTTGCTTCTAATTTTTGGACCGAGGAAACACTTATTTAATTATTCGCTGTCCTGATTTAAAACGAATTCATAATTTAACTGTGTATGATACACACTTATACTGCTACGTAAGAGAGTCTGGAGGAAATTTGCATGCAACGCGACAAAAAAAATTTGCCAATTTACCACGTTTCGTTATTTTCAGCCTTCATCATCAGTAATCAAAACTTAAAAAATCCATTAAACGTTGCAGCTTTCTTGCGGCAAATCTAATGAATATCTGAACAGTTCTGCAAGCTTGGACAGAATACGTAATTGGGAATTTTGATTAATTTTTAATTAAACTGTCCCAAAGCAGGCATGCCGTGACACAAGCCGGCCGATTATTCGCGAATAATACAGTATGCAAACTGAGCCCGACCTGATGAGATAATTCCATTTGAACTAATCAAGTTGAAATTGCGCCCTGATATCTCACGATCGATACCAGTGAATTATTTGCTCCACTTGATCTGGTGCGTTATCTATTATTTTCTATCAGTTCCGCTTTGCTTCCTATTAGCTTTTTTATTTACTGCTAATATTTTTTACTTTAGCTGGCAAGAGCCGCTAATATAATGCAAATTTATCCACAAAAAAACACTAAAAACTTGTATTAAGTTTACGGTTAATGAAAAGCAAAATTAGCAGGAATCTCACGCGCGGTTGCCTTAATACATACATATTTTTCAGCCTGTGCCCTGGGAATACTTTATAAATAATGCATGCTTGCATGATAAAGGAAAGTCTATTTTTAACGACGCCGGGTTTATTAGTTTTTTTTTCTCTTCACGTGTATTATTTAAATTCATTTTTCTACTTCAACCCACCAACATTTTTTAAATTGATTTGATAACGTTGTTATTATTATTATATTAATTAATAATTGTTCTTTTGATAACGATAGCAGAAAATAGCTATCGAAACGTCAAGGTAATTTTTCAAATTTATTTCTGTACTAATTGGAATTTTTGAGGCGAAATACCCAAAAAGAAGTTTGTAAAAAACATTTTTTAAATTTACAGCTGAGTTTTTAAGGCTTTATTTGCATGTTTTCGACTTAGTGTTGCTTTATCCATATTGGAATTATTGTTTTTTGCTGTTTATTAATTTGTTTATTCAACCTAAGTAGAACGATTTTCAGACAGATGAAATGGTCAACGTTCTTTGTGGTTTTTTCGTGAAATTTCAGTAGGAAAATTTGCAGAAAGTGAGGTGAAAATCAAGCGGTACAAACTAAACAACATTCTGGCAGCGATTCCATTTCCATATACAGGGTGTTGAATTAACAGAAGCCGCTCTGCGCAAATAAATGATGATCCGCTTTTTCAGGCGATTTTGTTGACATTTTTCAGCACTATTTAGATCCCCTTGGAAGAAAATTTGGCCAATATTTCTTAATACAAAAGAGAGATAAATAGCTAAAACCACTTTGCTTATGGATAACGCCTAATGTATAAAGGCTGCTGTATCAACCAGTGAAAGGCTGTCACGTACAGTAACGAACAGGCGCTTTTATAGACGTTGCGTAAAAGTGACTTTTATAATGGAATAAATACAAACTAAATAAGGAGTTCAATGGAATCTTCTATATTATTGGTGCAAGTCTGCTGTGAACCCAAAGGTTTTCTCCGCTGAAAAATTGATTATCAAAATCCTCTATCGAAGAAGTATTTTTACCAACTCTTCAAGCTCGTTATCTAGCTTGACAACATTTCATTCAATCTTTGTGGCTGAGAAACCTTTACCAGTAGCAACTGGGTTTCAAGTGAAAATTCCTTCTTAATTCAACTCATGAATATGAATGTTTTTATAGGAAATCAACTGAGCTTACTGGAACTTTTCAAAGCATCGCCACCAGCCTTTTTGAAGGAACTAAGAAAACCACTCATTAGAACATCGTTCGCACCGTCACATTGCAAAACACGTACTGAATAAGTGCATATTTGACGTAGCACAGTTATCACAATCAGGTGGGAAACTCAACGAGGACCAACCAACTGTTCGGGCTCTCTTTTCAACATGCGGACTGGAAAATCGATAGAGATGGAGCGTAGGAGGGCGATTTCCAGCCGAGGAAAATGCGAACAGAAGCTTTCGATTTCCCTCTGACTTCCTTATCAGCGATTGCTAACAATCGAGCCTTCATTGCTGGAAATTTCACGCAAACCGGTTGTGCAGATAAAAGAGCTTTGGTTGCACCGAAATCGATGCCGGCCTGTACTTACGTTCGTAAAGCATTCTTGAAATAATGCCGCAGGTTGATTGTTGTTGGCGACGCAGGGCGTCGCGACGCTTCAACTGCCGAACCAGGACACTACCAGTGCGTCCGATGTGTTCTTGTAGGCAACCGATGATCGTCTGCAGCTCGTTTACATCTGCAGATACAAAACTGTTTAAAACCCGGACGAATACCCCAAAACCCTCCCTATTCTCGCCTTTCTCATGCAGATCCACGACTTCAATCCAGGACCCTCTCTGGCTCTTTCCCGAAGTAGAGTAGTAGTCGGTTGAAAAGTTTTGTGGGCTGTTGTAAATGTCCATCAACAGTTCGTCCACTAAGGCGCTGGCACGGCGCTGATCATGTTCAGGATTCGGCAGCTGATCCTCGTAGTTGCAAGACTGCGTTCGTCTTAACTGGATTCTACAAGAGAATTTTTAAGCAACTTTGCCAGTTTTTCGTGCCATTTTCCAGTACTTTTCCCGTCTCTTCTCGAACACTTGAACGGGGAAACCGACGGGTTGCACCAAAAGAGTAGCGGGTTGTAAGACCACACCGGGGTTTACGCAGGTTGTAACCATGTTTCCAAACATTTCGCGATGGCACAATTCCAACTGTTGAATCCTGTGAATAGTGGCATGGTTTAGATTCGTGGCTATTTATGCGGGTGGGAGCTACGGCCTTTTCAAAATGTACCCAAGCGTTTATAAACCGGCGTTGTTCAAAATGGGGAAAATACCCTCTACCAGGCAGAAAATGATCGCAACTGAAGACAACCAGTGCTTATTTAGGGTGTTTAAACACTGAATGCAACCGGTAAATAATTGGAGCTCTGCAAAGCCGTAGCTCTTTAGTCTGATAGCGCGTATCCGTTTTTCCGCTCTGTACAGCCGATATGGAATCGTTGAATTTGTATGTAGTATTTTGCGCATTTCGGTTATCAAAACAAGGGGTCTTTGCATAATGTTTTCAGGCTCTAAATAGTAATGGAAACTTAACACTCTGCACTCCAGTTCAGGTGTTTTTAGTCCAATCCTAGCTCTTATTGAGAAAGTCTAAATTTGCCTGAAAAGTGGGCGTTTATATTATCTGCAATGCCCGCTACTTAATGGTAAAATTGCACATAAAATATTGAGCTCTCTGCTTAATTAATAATCTGTAAAATTATGCAGCTGCATTTTTCCAGAATCGCTTCAATTCCTTGTAAAATGTTCACCATGAACTATCCGTTTTCAATATGCATCAGCAAATCGTCATTCAAGATCAGTTTCTGATGTCATTGAAACGGCACATGATCAATATGAGTCATATCGAAATAAATCTTAGTTTTATTTTTTTTTGTTAATGTTAATGTGGTATGAGTCGTTTTGTTACTCACTTATTGTGCAAGGATTTTATAATTTCAGTAGAAAGATTCACCTACTACTAAACAAGCCGGTTTATCAGCATTAATGTGCCAAAAGTTCTTATCTATTGATGCCACTGCTTGCTTTTGCTACTTATACTTCAATAATTTTTTTAGATAATAAAATTTTAATGTTAATGACTCAGCTTTTCTATGTTAATGCAGTGCAATAAACGCACATTTTTCCTTTTATTTTAACACTGTATTTATTTATCAAAGACTCGAAGAAAGTCCCGTGTATTGAATTGTATTAAAGCCACTTATTTCTTGGCAGAGACCTTAACGTGCTCAACTGTAATGAATTGAGCTCAAAAAAGCATTCTTGAAGTTCAGGTCCGAAATAATTGACATTTTTGAGCCGTTTTAAGCGGTTTTTGATCTGTCGCAATCTAAAATCAATTATTCCTCATTATTATGAACTTAAATATTGAAAAATTGCCCATTATAAAGCTGTTTAGGTCGAAAGAAATCCATTGAGTTCGAAAAACACACGAGTAAAATTTTGATTTTTTACCGAACATTTCGTACGGTGTGGAGTTCGCTTTTCCCAAAAATATCAAGTCCCTTAAAAGGCCTCGAATTCTACAAAAGTGTCATTACAAGAAAAAGGTGAATGCAAAGCGCTCAATAAAAAACACTGTAAACGACCAAAATAATTAACATTTTTGACCTATTTTAAAGGGTTTTTGATCCATCACTATCTTTAACCGCTTTTACCTTTCTTAATAAGGACTCAAATACTTAAAAAATGCATATTATGTAGCGTCTTGGGTCTAAAGCAGTCGATTGAGCTCAGAAAACACACTAATAAAATTTCGATTTTGAAACCAAAATTTCGTTAGTGGTGGAGCGATTTTTGCGAAAAATATTAACTCCATAAAAATGCCCTTAATGTTATATAATCATCGTCGCAAAAAAGCGAGTAATGCAAGGCGCACAATAAAAAACTCTTCAAAAGCACGCAAAAACCCATATTTTACCCCTCTAGTTAAACGTTGCTTTTTGTGATTTTGGTTTTTGAATCTTGTTGGCAATTAAGATTATTATGATATTTATTCATCGTTTTTCTTCTTACCTTCGATCTCCCATTTAGTTTTTCTACACTTGCGCTCTAAAACTTAAAACAATGTCACTAGGTTAAAGCCACAATGACAAAGTAAAATGTCATTGAACTGTCATTTTCAATCTACAATTTGATTGGTTTGGAGGCCGACAGGACATAGTTGCGTGTCGGCAACCACCAATACCGACCAGTACACCAATATAATGGTATTTTTCATTTGAATTCTTGCTTTTGCGTACAATTGATCACATTTTCATAATAATTAAAGTTCTTTCTGAAAATTTCGCTAATTTTAACGCGATAGAAGAAAAATATTGAATTTTTTGCTCACACTCAAGCAACCGCTTTTATTCTTTTCATCAGTTTCAAACAGTGGCAGCCTTTTATGATTTCTTCGCTTTCATATGAGCTTTGTTTCATTCGCATATCTGAAGGAAAAACTCTTGACCATTTCCTTCCCTAAATAGTGGGAAATTAATGAAAACTCCCACATTTGTTCTGTTTTTATTCCATCAATATAACACTATACAATATGCTCATAAACGTAACATGGTAATAAGCAGAATAACTACACAACCTTATTGCACTAGACCTCCAAAGAGTTATCGGAAAACATATCAAGATGGACACTAGAGTGGAAAAATAACTCGTTTCTAGCCTATCGGCTTTCTACAGTTGACGCTGGTAAAGTGGGAGGCCCAGTTAGTTAGAAGCTCTCAAAGAGATTGAGGAATAAATGGAATTGCTTTTGTGCTTAATTATTTAGCGTCGCATTATACATTTTTGCTTTGTCCTTTATTATGTACCTGGAAATTCACTACGATATCTCATGTAAAATCTATTACTGAATTATTGTTACGATTAATCAATGGAACACCATAATCTGAAGGAACTGAAGGTTAATAAATGACAACAAATTTAACAAGAAAACAACGCGTAATTCTAAGGAAGAAAACATTTAATCAGTTTAGGCAGTCCATACAGTACCAAGGAACTGAACGGTAGTTTTAATTAATCGCCCTTGTTGTACGTTATGTGTAACTAACAAAAAATTCGTTGCCATTTGCAAATGATAAATCAACTTACGTTCCTATAATATAACGTTTCTATTCTACCACATACAGAGGTGCATCATCTTTAATAATATTGTCTTTTGTATTAAATAACTACGCAAAATTAACCATTGATGAATAGAAAATTTTCCAAATTTCAACAGACACCGATAGCTGCAGCTACATACGTGTTAAAAAATAACAAGGTCCTGCCGCTACAAGTTTGCTTTCCTAGCGGCAGTAACTTAGCCCTAGGCAGTGGATAACATGAGTTGTGTTATATTGCTTAGCAAATATTACATTTATTTAAACATAAATTGGTAACTACACACTTCCATTGCCGCTGATTTTCGGGTAGCTTATCAATCAGCAACATCTGCGTTATTCGCCAGTTACCTTAAAGTTAATATAAAATGATCGATGTATGTGATGCCTTAATTTAAAAGATTGAGTGAGTTGAGTGAAAATTACATTAACGATCATCTAGGCTTGAGATTAGTTGATCGTATTCAGTCCTTCCAGATGTCGGATCTTGAAGCAGAAACATTTCCGCTCGTTCCTTTCCTAGTTTCCAATATGTTGAATTAGTTTGAACCAACAAAAATGCTCCTAGGAACCAATGGGTTCTAAATCCCGCCACAAAAAATTGGTGTGTTTTTTCACTTTGTGAGTTGCGTCGAAATATCATGGGATTAAACAACATGAAATAAAAAACGTTGCTTTTATAACGAAAAAAGTTACATATCGCCGAAGATTCCGGCAAAGGTTTTCCTGAGATTTTTCATTGTGTCTTCAGTATCTTCCGGTACCGAAGCCTGCTGGCTTCCCTGTCTTTGGAAAGGCCTGGGCGGTGGTTCTGGAAGGCGTCCCGTGCTTGGGGCGCTACTAATTGTGCTGGACTGAGACGCTATAAAGAAGAATAAAAAATAAACGTCCTGCAATTTTATAATGCAGCAACAGAATTTTTGAATGAAACAGCAAAGAAAGGTTTTATCTGATGGGATATATTTTAGTGAAAATGCTTTACGCAATTCATTGAGCACACACTCTGAGAGTTTTATTGAGATTTTTCTCTGAGAGTATTTTTGGTGATTTGTGAGGAATTTTTGAAGATGCCGAGTCGTCTATTTCGAGGGCTATTTTTTATACATTCAGTTGATTCAAACTACTTTTTCTAGGTAGTCGATCTTTAGCCGACGATTTCTTCCTCATTATTGACCCAAACATTTATTATAAATTCATATTTGTGAACTTGTGAAGAAAACTGCCACCACTTCCTTATCGATGGTTCACTTTCTAAAACGGCCATTTAGTTCTCTCGGGAATGATGAAAAAATGAGCGTTCTGTAACTCTGTAGCTCAAATGGTTCTTGAGAAACTTCGAAAAAGCAGCGTCATGTTTGAGTCGATTTTGCAACTCAGAAAAAAAACACAGAAATCTAAAACTTCTTGAAATCAAGACTTTTTTGAGAAAACTGCCAACATTTCCTTATCAACGGTTCACTTTCTAAAAAGACCATTTAGTTCTCTCGGGAATGAGCCAAAAATGAAAGTTCTGGCTCATTTTGCTTCCGACAAACGAGCAAAAGCGGGACGGAAAACATGAAATTTTGGCATAATCTTGCACCTAAGTGTCCGATATTCAAATTTCGCTTTCTGGGTCAAAACTACTCTAATTTTCTCGCTCACGTTGTTACGACTGAATCGACTTTTCAATTCGCTATCCAACGATGCCAAAAGGAACTTTGTAGCTCAAATGGTTCTTGAGAAACTTCGAAAAAAGCAGCGTCATGTTTGAGTCGATTTTGCAACTCAGAAAAAAACACACAAATCTTAAACTTCTTGAAGTCAAGACTTTTTTGAGAAAACTGCCAACATTTCCTTATCGATGGTTCACTTTCTAAAAAGACCATTTAGTTCTCTCGGGAATGATGCAAAAATGAGCGTTCTGACTAATTTTGCTCCCGAGAAATGGGCAAAAACGGGACGAAAAACATGAAATTTTGGCATAATCTTGCACCTTAGTGTCTGCTATTCAAATTTCGTTTTCTGGGTCAAAACTACTCGACTTTCCGCACTAGTGTTGTTATAACTGAATTGAATTTTCAATTCTCTATCCAAGGATGCCAAAAGGAACTCTGTAGCTCAAATGGGTCTTGAGAAACTTCGGAAAAAGCAGCGTCATGTTTGAGTCGATTTTGCAACTCAGAAAAAAACACACAAATCTAAAACTTCTTGAAATCAAGACTTTTTTGAGAGAACCGCCAACAGTTCCTTATCGATGGTTCACTTTCTAAAAAGACCATTTAGTTCTCTGGGGAATGAGCCAAAAATGAATGTTCTGGCTCATTTTGCTTCCGACAAACGAGCAAAAGCGGGACGAAAAACATGAAATTTTGGCATAATCTTGCACCTAAGTGTCCGATATTCAAATTTCGCTTTCTGGGTCAAAACTACTCGAATTTTCTCACTCACGTTATTACCACTGAATCGACTTTTCAATTCGCTATCCAACGATACCAAAAGGAACTTTGTAGCTCAAATGGTTCTTGAGAAACTTCGAAAAAAGCAGCGTCATGTTTGAGTCGATTTTGCAACTCAGAAAAAAAAACACACAAATCTAAAACTTCTTGAAGTCAAGACTTTTTTGAGAGAACCGCCAACAGTTCCTTATCGATGGTTCACTTTCTAAAAAGACCATTCAGTTCTCTCGGGAATGATGCAAAAATGAGCGTTCTGGCTAATTTTGCTCCCGAGAAATGGGCAAAAACGGGACGGAAAACATGAAATTTTTGCATAATCTTGCATCTAAGTGTCTGCTATTCAAATTTCGCTTTCTGGGTCAAAACTGCTCGACTTTCCTAATTTTCAATTCCCTATCCAGCGATGCCAAAACGAACTCTGTAGCTCAAATGGTTCTGGAGAAACTTCGAAAAAAGCAGCGTAACGTTTGAGTCGAATTTGCAACTTAGAAAAAAACCACGCAAATCTAAAACTTCTTGAAGTCAATACTTTTTTGAGAAAACTGCCAACATTTCCTTATCGGTGGTTCACTTTCTAAAAAGACCATTTAGTTCTCTCGTGAATGATGCAAAAATGAGCGTTCTGGCTCATTTTGCTCCCGAGAAGTAGGCAAAAACGAGACGATGTTTAAATCGATTTTGCAACTCAGAAAAAAAACACACATTTTCGCGTCGAAAAGAATCGATTGAGCTCAAAAAACAAGCATGTGAAATTCTGATTCGACGATTTCTTCCTTATTATTGACCCAAACACTTTATAAATGCATATTTGTAACCTTCTTAGATCGAAAGGAGTCGATTGACCTCAAAAAACACGCGATGGACGGAGATTTAGTGATTTGTGGCGGATTTTTAAAAATCCTACTCTCCGTTTTGCCACTATTCTTCACAAATCGCCCAACCTTTTCTGGCTGTTAATGTTCCACCCAACTCAAAAGACCACACTTTGCTCTTTGTAACCGAGAATCCTCATTGTATTGGCAATTTTCACAATTTAATCAGGGGAAAATTAAGGCCAAAGCCTGCAGTTGCAAAGCACCTTCAGCTAGAAAAGTTGGGATCAATAGTGAGTGGTTCCGGTGAAAAGTGCTTCCAGCTATAAATCTGTCGAAGTTTAGCCTGCCTGGGAAATTTGTCGCTTAAAAATTAATGGCAGTTTAACGGTTAACGAAAGAACGACAGATGGGTTGGGATACTTTGAGCCTTTATAATGCAGATCACGATTGCCACTTATTTACGTCGAAAACGTTTTCCGTATTGCAATGAAATGAATCTGCAAATGTTAACCATTCCAGTCACGCCAGAACAATCAGGGAATGTACATACTCTGAAACTATACCTACATAACTGACAAAAGGCTTCATTATGAGAATAAATCCCGCAAGGCTCCGTACCTTGACTATCACGTCTTCCAATACTGCTGAGCGACGGATGATCAGAAGTGGACAGTGGTGGAGTATCCGGATGGGTCAGACTGCTGATACTGCTCAGAATTCCTCTAGGGCCAACTGGAGGCGGAACCGGCTCTTCGCCTCCTGGGGGAGTTTTTGGTCTGCAAATGGCCTGCATTCTTGAAGCCACCAGATCAGCGATGTGTCTTCGATCTTCTTCCTGCGAGTCGCCGAGCAGAGTCAACGCACTGTCATTGACCTGCAGAAAATTGTAGCATTGTTTGGTCAGTCAATTTGGGTAAAGAAGCCGGAAGATCCCACCTCTATAATGAATTCCTTGCCATCCTTGGAAACAACCACTTCCAAGGCACATATATCCAGACCTCCAAATAGATCAGCCACTTCGTCTACCCAAGTCCTGTACCTATCGGGCATGGAGATTTGCTCAAGCATGGCACTTCCAGTGTTGGTCTTCCAGCAGCCTGAATTTATTGGGGAAAGTTAACGCTTTAAACTCGCGAAAGGACACAAAATAATCTACCAGAAATGGATTTTCGCATGAAGGCTTTGTAGTTGTTCCCAATCTTCTGCACGTGGATATCGTATTTGGAGTCGACGTACGGCTCAACGGTACAGTAGGTGTTTGCTACCGCCACCACGCTTGCCATGTCCTGCAAAATTGGCTAATTATCTGCAAAATTCTCCGATGAGTTTCACTTACTTGGAAATCGTTAATGTTGTCCACCTTGACTTTTCCTAGGCCGCCATGTGCGTGCCCAATTTTCAGCACAACTGGAAATCGAGGCGCGGTTATCTGAAATAGAGGAATTTGGATTGCAAAGAGGCCCTAATGGGTGTTTAGCACGTTTTCTCGAATTGTATAATTGATTGTGCCACAGGAAAATCCCACATTATGGAGCGAAGCGACCGATGTGAACGTGGCCAATAGATTCCTAATCTTTAGCCAAAAGTTTGATTATTTTTTCGTCATGGTTAAGCTTCCAAATTAGTTCCTGTTTTTATGGAATTTAGTATTTTGACGCTGTTAACCGTTAGGATCTTTTGGAGCATTTCACCAGCAGCATATTCCATAGGAGATGTTTTCTTATGGGGTTATTCAATAGCAGGATGTAGGTCAGTCCTGATGGCGTCTTTGTTGAAATGGTCAGCGCCTGGCAGTCGCTTAGAGCGCTGTTAAACTTTATTGAACATCCTGTTTCCAGACGAGTTTAGCATTTTGTTAATCGGGAAATTTACGGAAGTCGATGCAGTTTCAGATCAATTAAGAGAGAAGTCGATTGCGATGTTTTCCCCCAACCAGGCCAACCTTCTTTAAACGAAGTCTGGCCCTTAAGATTTTAGAGGTGAAATTTTGCCTCCCTTCGAACGCAGGAAGAGAAGCGAATTTTATCAGTTTCTTGACCGCCGTAAAAAAAAATTCTTCCTGTCGATTTGAGTCGATTTTGCAACTTTTGCAACAAAAAAAATACACAAATCTAAAACTTCTTGAAGTCAAGCATTTTTTGAGAGAACCGCCAACAGTTCCTTATCGATGGTTCACTTTCTAAAAAGACCATTTAGTTCTCTCGGGAATGATGCCAAAATGAGCGTTCTGGATAATTTTGCTCCCGAGAAATGGGCAAAAACGGGACGGAAAACATGAATATTTTGGCATAATCTTGCAGCTAAGTGTCTGCTAATCAAATTTCGCTTTCTGGGTCAAAACTACTCGACTTTCCTCACTAGTGTTGTTATGACTGAATCGAATTTCCAATTTTCTATCCAACGATGCCAAAAGGAACTCTGTAGCTCAAATGGGTCTTGAGAAACTTCGGAAAAAGCAGCGTCATGTTTGAGTCGATTTTGCAACTCAGAAAAAAAACACACAAATTTGCGTCGAAAGGAATCGATTGAGCTCAAAAAACAAGTATGTGAAATTCTCATTCGACGATTTCTTCCTTATATTGACCCAAACACTTTATAATGCATATTTGTGACCTTCTTACATCGAAAGGAGTCGATTGACCTCAAAAAACACGCGATGGACGAAGACCAATTAAGAGAGAAGTCGATTGCGATGTTTTCCCCCAACCAGGCCAACCTTCTTTAAACGAAATCTGGCCCTTAAGATTTTAGAGGTGAAATTTTGCCTCCCTTCGAACGGAGGAAGAGAAGCGAATTTTATCAGTTTTTTGGCCGCCGTAAAAAAAAATTCTTCCTGACGTTTTGCCAGCACCAGTGCATCTTCAGGGCCGGTTGCATCAGCAATAAATTCTTTGCCACGATAGCCAAAAAGTGCGAAAAACTCTCCAGTTTCATCAAGGATTTTACCAGAAAGTTGGGCAAAGTGTGGACATCAACCTTGCCCATTTATTCAGATTATTATTGTAGGCACTTTGCAACAATAAGTCCAGGCCTTCTTAGCACAATAAATGATTAATATTGAGTAAACCACTTTGTTTTTTCAGTTTCACGCCGATTAAACCGCTGACTCATTCGAGCTTTTGAAGTGCAAACATTTTGAGCACAGTTTCATAGAAACTGAATAAAAATTGCCGTCCGCTCAATTGGGAGGCAAAAATGAGGCAAGTTTAAGCCTTTTTTGTGTAGTAATTAGTGTTTTGCTATCGATTCATCTTGGAGTGTTGGATGCACAGGAGAAAGCTGGCATTCGAACAATCCATCCAATAGGATCATTAGCTACACGGTGTGCAAAACCCGAATATAAACATTGACTGCATTTTTGGAGAGGTGGCATTATTTATAAACCAACAACCAACGTAAATCTTATATACAGATTGGATTCATTTCAGTTAGTCGTTGTATCGCTGCCGGTAATTTGTCGGTCGCGTCGAGTGAAAAATAACGAACGCGATCGTGTTTTGAACCAAACGAGCGCACTTTTAAAATTTTTGGATTGTTTTCCATAGGATTTCTTAATAGAGAGGAAGCCAAGTAAGTGGTGTGTCTAGTTTGTGATATTTTTGATATTGGGAACATTTCATTGCCTGAACTTCTGCTGTTTTTTTTTGCCAAATATTGCAGATTTTTCTATGAAAATTTGAAAGACTATTGTTCTATCAACTAGAATCAGTTAATCTGGAGCTAGGAAAACAGAATTTTTGAAACTCTTGCAGTTTAAGCAGCGCGCTCTTAAGGCTAGTTGAAGGTTGAAAAGTTTTCTGCAACAAAAAGGAAATTTTCTTATCATCCCAAAGCACGTTTAAATTAATTTTAATGAAGTAAGCGTAAGCTTAAAAAATAATTTCTGCCAAGGCACCTTTCTCTTGAATCTAGGGTTGCATCTGCAACTCTAGACCGAAAAATTTGTATCGGGTTTTTTCCAAAAATTAATTTTTATCCAAACGGCTACTCTACTTCATAACCCTTTGCACGGCTTAATAGAACACACTCTATTCTATTTCTGGTAAAAGTTTTATTGCAATAGGTGGTTTTGGCAATTTTTTACAAATTTTTGAATCTAGGGTTGCAAACCTTAGAACTGAGATGCTAAAACTGGTCTCTAGTTTTCGTTATTTTTTTTATATTTCTTATTATATTTCATTAGTTGAACTTGTCGTTTTCTTGTGAAATATTCCAGATTTTTCTAGAATGATTTAAACGTTTTTCAACCAACTGCAAATTTTGGAAAAGCTTGCAATTTTGCCCTAGTTTAAGCGCGCTTTTTTTTTCGAAAGAATGTTTTACAGGCGAAATTCTCCACGGATCTTGTGGAGATTTTTAATAAACATTTGTATGCCCAAGAAACACTTTTTGCAAACTGGCGGCAATTAATTGCGTTTGAACCTAAATAACCATCAACTATTTGCAATAGATTAGCGCTATTTACGCTGCAGCCACAATGTAATTATGCAGTATCTTTAAAAACATTAAATGTATGGATATTTTACTGTTAAATCTCTCAACTAATTCAAATAAACGATATCGCGATTTTTAAATTAACCACATTATGAACAATTACACTGGCGGTTCTAGTTGCTATTTACGAATTCTCGACCTGTTCGAGTACCATTTTAGGAAATCTTGCATAATACGTCTTGGACCGGCAGGCCCCTTTAGGTAAGGTTTAAATTTACATTTTTCCCAAAGTGTTTAACAAATAAAAACACGTAACTGTCGTTTAATTTGGGTCAGGTGAAAACAGGAAATATTGGATGATTCAGGAGGACATGGACGTAATTTAAGGACATGTGCAGGAAAACGTACAAAAAATATAAATAATTATAAACAAGCGAGTGATATTAAATGTACATTCAGAAGTTTCTAACATCGGAAAGATCCAAACGAGCTTGTTTCTGTAATGTTTCCTTTAATCTCTTTATTCTTAACTTTTTTCGCTTTACAAACGCAGCCTTAAATCGGGTTAGTAACTTTCAAACTTCCATCCAATGGACCAATGTGATCAATGGCCTGTCCGAATTTATTTAGTTTGTTAACTTGACTCACGTTCAGCTTGTGCCATAAAAAATGTTTGTTTCGCTTCTTTTTCATTGGCAATTTATTTCACGTTTTATCCCTGCCAGATGCCATTAAGGAAGGAAATAGTCTCCATGACCCATTCAGCTGGAATAGGTATGGATTTTCTTTCCAGCTTCTCAAGGCTTTAGATTATGGGAAATTGTCGTGTTTATTGCACGAAATATCACAGCATAGAGTGTTAAAGCAGACACAATTTTTAATTTGCAAAATCAACAGCGATTAGCATGGAAATGGAAGAACATCGAGTGTTTCTCCTGGCACTTCCAGAGGCATTTCCTAGTGGCGATTACTCAAAATTCCTATTGTCTGAAGCATTAATTTATGCGGGATTTGCATTTTTATAGCGGCCAAAGACGATAAATCATCCTCCCTCATACATTTTCATTATGGGCGCAAAATTCGGCAGTGGTAAATGGCCGAAAAGCTCGATTTGCCTTAACGAAAACTTGAGTTAAAATATGTACATTCACTTTTTGTACGTTTTTCTGGGCCAGTTTATTTAATTATTTATGAACCGCATTAACCCTTCTGAACTTTCCCACATTAAAAATGCAATGTACACTGACCAAGTTTATATTGAATATTGAAAGCTTTCACTGCCTTGGTCAATATTAACCAGGCATCGTTTCCTAAGGATTAATTATTTATGAATATCCTCAAAACAATAGATTTTACCAATTTTGCCTTTAACTGCGACTGTTTTTAAACTTTGTTCTTTCAAACTGAAATTTCCACCATTTGGGTCTAATGTTTTTAAAGTTTGAAGATTCCAACCGAGGACGCTTAGAGGCTTTCAGAGCATGTTCAAGTGCTACTTGAACAGTCCGGGACTCTGAAAAATCAACTTTTTCCAACAGTATTGAAGATATGAATTTTTAAAACTCCCTAAGTTCCGGAGTGTTTTTGCCAACAAGCAATCCATTCCTTTGGGTCTCGCTTAAAGTGAATCGGGTTTCAGGAGGTTTATGAATTTTTTAAATTCATCGTCTTTATGCCTCCAGATTTGCCTGCCAGATTTCCTCATTTTCAAGCGAGAAATAATTCAACCACATCGATAAGGGAAAAAACGGGAAACCATCATTGATTGATCCCCCTTGCAATCAATCTTCTAAATGGAAATCAGCACTAAAAACTCAATAAAATAGCGCAAAAATCGATAAGACCCACGCCTAATTGAACAGTGAACAAAAAAAGTTCGAACTAAAAGAATTTTGAGTGGTTCTGAAGGATTTTAGCAGCATTTAATTCATTCAGCGGGCGCATTTTTTTCGCACATTATTCATCTGTGCTTTTAAGACACTTCTGACCCTTTCACCGGTTTAAAAATAACGAAAAAAACAAAATGCAAAGTCAAGATGCTTCAGCAGGAAAGTTTTTAGTGTACACAGATACTGATGCCAAAAAATTAATGGAATGGGTTTTGAAGCGTGAAATTTTAACAGCCTTTTGCAGATAAGCGAAGAATTCGCGGATATGGATTGAATAATAAATTACGTTACGAAGTTAATTATAGAAAACCGATTTAGCACTAGGACTGATCGTGTGCGGCTCTTCCGAGAATTGATGCCAGGAATGAGCATTTTGGATTAGTTTTACTACTGTACATTTGATTTTGGTATTTGAATGGGCATATTTGCAATAATTAATTCATAGCCAATTTAACGTCTAGAGTATAAACCGGTTATTTTGGCTAAAAACAAAGTAAAAGCTTCAGCAAAGCAAATCAGAGCTTTAATTAGATTAACAAAGTTTTGAATATTTAGTGGCGATTTCTGTCATCTTAATCTGAATCAAGTCGCTAAATTTACGCTTCCACTTAGGCAGTGTAAACAAAAAGAGTAATCAGGCAAAATATTAGCAAACAAACTGAGCGATGGAATTTCATGTTGATTATTCCGTCTCGGAAAACCCATTTAGATTAGTTGAAATTTGCTGTGGTGACATCATGACTGAATTGTGATGAATGGAATTCCTTAAAAGAGCAACTATTACTTTATGTTACGAGGTTTTGCGGTTTTTATAGTAATGAATTAATCGGTTGCAATCTAGGTCAGATGCGCTTAAATGCAGCACGATCTGGCATAATAATGAAAATGCCCAGGTTGCCTTGAACCGTTTTGCGCCTAGTTTTGTCCGAAACAACATTAAAACGATCTAGTTTATGAAAAAATACGGTTTTATTGGATCATAAAGCACAATTGGTATTAAGCAGCTTCAATCAGTGGAGCATAAACTTGAAGAAAAATTACTTTTAAAATGATAACTAAAGTAAATTTTAAATGGGTTTAACATCTTTAAGAACGCATTAAATGAAAGTTTAAAAATAGCCCATGCAATGTCGGTGGTTATTTACAAAATACACCAAATTTACGAGCGGCAGGTGTCCGGGAATCTCTCTAATTTTTTAGGTAAATCCCTTGCTCAGATTATTTGGACAATGAATTTTTTTCGGACAGGTCTGGAAAAGCCCACTAAAACAACCGTAAAAATACCTTTCGATTTTTGAACTTTAAACAGGAATGTTTCTTTGAACGATTTCAACTTGACATCGAAAAATGCTGGGTATTCAGGTTCTCAATAATCGACTAGAGGATATTCGGTAATGACTTCAGTCTGATATATTTTTAGCCGGCCAGTTTTCATGACGACCTTCCATTCAAGGACCAAATTATTTAACATCATTTGCTCGATTAATCCGGCTGTAAACGGCAATCGCATAAGACGCAAATTTTTTCGAGTCATCGAAATGTCTTCAAACCGCGTTACTGAAAAACGCTGTCTTTTTTGGATTTTCCGGTCGGCTTCTTCCTTGAGAGTGTAACGAAAATCTAATTAAGTAATCGAATTTTATGGAACAGTACACGGCAATTGCAAAAAGCGCTTTAGAAGCACTGAGAAAATTAGTTTATGACCCGGAGAGACGCTATTTATTCAAGTTAATCAACCGCCAGTTTTGGGGTTTTTAATTCAAAAAATTTATTATTTATAAATTCTTTGCCAACCTCGTTTCACAGTAAAAACGGGGGAATTTCAATTAATTTGATAGCTTTGGGACTTCAGCTGAAGGCTCATTCATACTCATGCAATTTCTCAGCTGGAGCGCAGTTGCGATTTAAAAAAAGCATCCGTTTTTAAACCGATGTTCACTAAGCTCGCAAAATCAAAAATTACCGACGATTTTTATGAAACTCGCCACAGAGTTAGGGCCAAGTATCGTCCAAAAATGGTGGAAATTGCAGATTGGAATATGCTTCATTTGGGAAACTGCGGTTTTTTAAAAGCGAGAGCGCAGTTTGGCAAAAACTCGCCCGATTTTGGAACATCCAAGCTGGTAAAACTCAGGATTCTGGACGATTTTCATGAAACCCGCCCTACCGATGCAGCAGAGTGTCGCCGACAGATTGTGGAAGTTTGAAGTTGCTACTTGTGCAAGTTTGGAAGTTGCAAATTTTTAAACAAGAGAGCGCCGTTGGGTCACGATTGTCAGAAGGAAAAATCAGGATTGAACGCAATTTTTATGAAACTTTCGGGCAGCATAGAGCCCAGTCTGGTCTAAAGACTATAAAAAACCCAGGAATATTGAAAATCTGCAAAATCGGGTCGAAATTTCAAATTGCTCCTTGGGTTAGTTTTAAACGTGCAAATTGTTAAACGACTGATTGCAGTTAAGTAAAAGCATCCATTTTTAGACCGATATTTACGAAGCGGGCAAAAGCAAATCATTCGGGCGATTTTTGTGGAACCTTTAGGTCTGAATACTCGTTACCGATTGCAGATATTTTAATTTGCTACTTGCTTTAGTTTGGAAGCTGATATTTTTTAAAGAAGGGAGCGCACCTGAGCAACCATTTCCATTAGGAGACCGGCATCTACTAAGCCGGCAAAATTCAGAAGATTTCACGATTAGCCAGAAACTTTCAGAAACTTTAGAGGCAAAAAGAGGCTCTAAAGACTCTACAACTTGGATCTTGTTACCTGCGTTAGATTAGAAGCTGTGCTCTTTTAAGGGACGGAGCGTTGTTGACCAAAAACTGATGAGACCAATATGTACTAAGCTGGGGAAAATTATGATTCAGTATTACTTTCATGAAACTTTTGGTGGCGTTAGAACCATTTGTCTCCTACAAATTCTGAAAGTTTCAAAGTGCTCCTTGAGTTTGTTTGGGAGCCGCAAATGTTTAAACGAGAGACTGCAGTTTATCAAAGAGAGAAATCAGCTCCAGAAAAAATACAAAACGGGTTCATCGAGCGCTGAAAATCTTCGGTTAAAAGGGGAATATAACTGATGATGTGGATTGCAAGATTCTAAAGAAATTTGGCACATGGCTGGCTTCTGGTCATTTTATCCGAGCAATAAAAGAACACAAAATATGCACTTTGACTGGGTGGACCGGTCTAAGTGATTTTACATGCGTTCAGGTGATTCAGGGTCCGAAAATAGGAGCGGTTTCATACTGTGTAGGTACAGAATGCAGTCACCCACTTCCGTTTAGAGTTGTTCCCTTTTTAACGTTTATTGTTCAAAGAAATCGGATAATTGAGTCCGAAAATTCGCATTTGCCTTTGAAACGCTAGGGGGGACGATGGGTGGGTGGGCCGTAATGACTAATGCCTTAATAAGATCACTGGAACGCTTTTAGATTCGTTATGATGTGAATATGATTAACTGAACAATGGGAACTTAAAAAATGTTCCAATTGTTAGCATTGTTTTTGCAACAATCATTCGGAGAAGTGATCATCAAAAATTTGGATGATTGGCCGCCCGCTTTAAAAAATTTGCAACTTTCTGTTGACATTGACTAGAAAGTTGACATTTTCCCTAGAACACCTTTGGAGCTAAACGCTCAGAAAATTTCAGGAAAATGACGCCAAAATCTGGTCTTTTTCAGCCGTCTATGCTTGCCAAAAACGGAATGTTTTTACATATTTTTACTCCCGCTGCAAAAATATTATGATTTCTAATCGCGAGCAATTAGCCACTTAAAATTGCCAGCATCTATGGAATACCACCGGGTCTCCCGGAAATTACATTTTTATTCTAATCGTAGTTATTACTGATTTTTCGAGCCGGGAAGAGTGAAGGTTTTTAGACAATTTTCCGCACCTCTGTAAAAATGCACAACTTCCAAAGCGATGTAGGTAGCCACTTGTAAATTTGACCATCGCCAGCAAACAGTTGGGCCTAAGAATGGAGAAAGTTTGATGCAAATTGGAGAAAACAGGGAATTTTCCCAAGGCATTCAAAACTAACTTCATGAATGAACATTCACGCGCCCTCGTTCCAAATTTTCCAACTTCTAAGCTAATGTAGGCAATTTCTTCAAAGTTTCACCACCTATTGAAAGCAGATGGACCTCACAGGGGGGAAAATTTTATTAATATCAATATAAATGTTGATTTTTGCTAGCCATGCCAATATTAGCCTCAAAGTGAATCTTTAAACGATTGCCTGCCCTCATTTAAAGGCTCACAACTTTTACTAAGGGCCACTTAGCCGTTTCAGGAATTCAACATCTATAGCAAATAGCTGGATGCCAACGTGGTCAAAATTTGATTAAAGTCCCATCAAGTACTGACTTGCCAGCGCAGACAATGCGGAGCGAAAAATGCAACTTGACTAACAATCGCCTGCTCTCCTTTAAAAATGTGCAGCTTCCAATCAAGAGCAGGTAGGCCCTTTGCTTTTTCACCACTTGTAGGACAAAGGCAGTTCTGATAGTCGCTAAAATTTCAACAAGCTCGGGATAAATACTGATTTTTGCCAGCCATGTAAAAGTGAATGTTTCCAAATTTTAAAAAAATCTTGTTGAAATTGCCAATCCTTCAAATCCCATTCTGCACTTTCATTATGCACAATTGCAGCAAACACCCAAAAAAAATCAGCCTTCATTTGCACGTGATCGCATTTGAATGAACATTGTTGCAATGCAAATGAATTCCCAAAAATGTTGCAGCTTTGAATGTAAAAACCCATGAGAACCTGTTGAGATTTTCGTATGTAATTGAGGTGTTGACATGCTTGGCGCTGTTCCAAAAACCGGATTTCACCGCCGAATATCGACAGAATTCCCCCAGATTGAACACCCAATCAAATCCGTATGGAATATGACATAATATTCAATTGAAATGATAATTATGTGAAATATTCCAGCGATAAGGGAGAGCATGCCAACATTGTATGTCCACGTCTAAACTTACAAATGAATGAAACATTGCGATATTTAATCACGATTCTGTGTGCTGACTTTGTTATTAATGCTTGTTCATTAAGTCTGATATTGAGCTTATAAGTATTCAATATTTTGCATTAATTTGTTTACCAATCGCTTTTTGCTCATGCTGGAGTCTATTTAAATACCATGATCTGCACTCTGCACATATACGCGATTGATGATTTAATGGACTTATTAAATACATTTTCAAAAAAACTGAACTGATCCAGACTTGGATGGCTAAAGTTGGGGATTTAACGTGAAAACCTGCATAATTTTCGAGTTTGCATCGAAAAAAAATTGATGAGCACTAGACGGATTTTTGAATGGGAAACCAAGGCGCCAATGATATGAATGTGTTGTTGGCGTTGCTCCAAACCAAAACAACATTATTCTCAAAATACTTGATACGATTATGCATTTTTTCAATCCCGATTTAATTCTGCCAGTGGATTGCAAGCAAAACCAAATTTAAATTTGTCGCCGAGATAATACGATTGCAGTGCACTTTTTAAGGAAAACCATTCATTTTCCCTACATTGTGCGGAAAATTTATTGTTCCGCGCCACGCTACAGCTGGTTAGCTATTTCAATAAGCTCTTTCTATGGAACTTTCTTTTGGATTTTTGCAGTCCAGGATATAATTAGAAAATTCATTTTTCCTCGATAGTTGTATATATAATATTTTATTTTCTAGCATTAACAATGAATGAGGTCCGATTAGCCTCAGGCTGGGCTCGGTTTTCTCCGATTTTCTTAATGTTTCTGCTCCAGATCTGCCATTCAACGGGAACCCAGCATCTTTTTTTGCCAATCCGTAGCCTGTTTAGACCTACAGGCGCATTTGTTGCTTCTCTTAATGCTTTTCCTGGTTATGTTTTTCAGTGTGCAAAATCAATTTAAGCAGTATTTTTTTCGAAAAACTTTACAATAGGGAGCACACTGATCACGGAGCGTATTTATGTATTTTTCCAATTTGAATTTCGATTCAAAATAGCGTCTTCAAGTTGTCAATTGAAGCAGCCAGTGAGTAAAAGCCAAATGAAAATAAATCAATGACGAAATCATGCTTTCAGTAAACACAGACTTCATTCAAATAAATCAATTGCGAGAATATCAAAACAACGCCGATGTTATTTTTAATTCTAAAAGAGCCGAATTCTTAGCTGCGATAGCCTCTAACAAGCTGGGAAGTAGAGAGAGTCTATATTTGTCCCTGGAAAAGAAACATGCTTAATTCCGTGTCCACATAAATCTCCACTAGAAGATTTATGAGGGCTTTTCCATCAGCGACTACTTTAAGTGTCATTATTTTCAAAACTATTGATATTCCTAGTGAAGAAATCACTAGTCCTGGTAAACTTTCATTTAGCCCAACTGTTTTCCCGTATAGATAAGCAGATATAGAGAAAATTCAGTAGTTGTCAGCACTCCTATTAGCGTCATTTAATCGAGTATTGTCGCATGCTTCCATGAGCAATAAAACATGGCAATAAAACGCCAACTATAAAGATTAACGACAGATTCAATAATGGAACGTTATTTTCAAATGGGTGTCTTTTTAGCCCAACCCTGATCAAGGATTTTTGCAACTAGTTTTAAATTGGTGGGTGACACCTACAAAGCCCATTACCATATCCAAACAAAACGTCTATCTAGCGTGCATTTGTCTACCTACTCGCAAAATTTCAGGTAGAATAACCATGATTTGTTCAAAGTGAGTATGTCGCATTTTGCGCTCTTAATTGTATACAAAGAGTTCGGAAATTATGGACAAAAATCGTCTGGTTTGCAGCATTTGGGGTCAGAAGACTGGGAAACCTTGGGGTTTCCAAGGCAAGGCTCTTTGAGCGGATCAGAAGCTGCTGAAGCTATGTGTTAAATTCCGTTCAGAATAACCCGAAGCTCATGAGGTTAATTGCTGCACAAGAAAACGCTTAAGTTCAGTGAACGAAGTTTTGAAGGAGTTTCTGTTGCCGCATCAGCTTCCAAAGATCCATCCTTGAAGTGCATAATCAGGGGAAGAGTTTGGTAAAAATTCTGCTCTTCACAATTGAATAAAAACCTTCCAGGGATTGATTTCCCTGGAAGAAACTCCCCAATACGCTCATTTATAGTGTTTGTGCCTACAATAAGGAAAATTCGTCAGTTGAAGATCGTCAATGCCCCCAAAACTGCCTAAAATGAGTCGAAAAAGTCGATTCGGGCCTTTTCTGGTTTGAAGCTTGCAATGTGTTTTTTCATGAGTTCGATGGATTCCTCGGTTCCTTCCAATGAAAATGCTGTAAAATTTAAATCATTTTGCAAAGAATCGACCCCCACAACATTTATGAAATTTTCGGTAAACATTTAACAGTTTTCTTGCGTTTTTCAGTACAATAGATTTCTTTCCTCGAAAAAAGTCCCCAATTTGCACATTTAAGGGCTTTAATGACTGGAAAAACTCAGCTCTAACCGAAAATGTGTGCATAAACCGAGCGATTTGTGGAAACTTCCATCTTGAAGCCGCTTCTCTTGGGAGCCAGTAGCTTCCAAAATGTACTTTCTTAAAGGCTCATTTTCAAGCAAAACGTGTGTGTAACTTATCTTAGTTTTACACCCTTTATCTTTCAGATATTTTTTTTTTCTGATTTTTCAGATCTTTCAAGAGTTTCATACTTCATACTCTGAGTTAAGTTTTTACGCAAAATTGTGTTTGAAAGCCGCTTACCTACAGAGCGTAACAGTTTTCATAAGTGTATTAGAGTGTATTACTCTTTTTTGTGTTATCAACCAATTTTATTGCTGAAAATGTGCTATTTTTGCAAAAATGCACATTAAAGAAGGCTGCAGGCGGAAAGAAAATATAAAATCCACTTTTTTACTACGATTTTTTTAAGGAATCATTTGCCATTTCCTTTAAAATATTCTTTATTATTATGGTGAATCTTTAAACGAAATATTTCCAGAAGAAGATAGGGCAATGTTGGTTTGTAGATTGGACTCCTAGATCACCGGATTTAAAGCTGATGAAACCTTTCCTTTGAGGGCTTTTGACTTAAGTATATTTAACTTTCATGAACACTGTAGAACAACGAACCGACCGAATTATTAACAGAAGAATTAGTCTGTTCATAGAGGACTGTTGTCCAAGCGTTTAATTATTTTTCAGATTTTTTTTTTCAAGACACCGTAAAATACTTTTTGTGTTTTATACTGAATATCATTGTTCAGTTTTTAGAGATGGAACCGAGTGTTTTTATCGCTTTTATTACGGATTACGATGCAAATGTTCCAAAACAATCGACCAATAAACAAATGGTATAAAAAAGCCCTTTTGCGTTACAATTTAATGTCCTGCAACTCAGTTATTTTCGAGATTTTGGAAATCTGCAAGCATAAATGTAAAATCATCCTGTAATGCAAAAGAGCCTACTTTTGCTCGGTACGAAAACCTTTGCAACAAATAATCCTAAATGCGGCAACTGGGGGACTTTCGCACTGGAATCAGCGGGCATAAGGGAGCTTTCGCGCTTGAATAGACGGGCGTAAAGGAGCTTTCGCACTTATTTATGTTCTAATTATCAGGATGTAGGGATTGTTTTTTCGTGATTAATTCTTCGCATTTGCATTTCAGCGCATTTTTAACTGAGCTAAACTAAGGACCAAATTAACAAACCTGTATTATTCCGCAGGAAAGTTCCAACAAGGTTCCAAGTTGCGTATTAATGCAAGTCAATCCCTATTCCAAACACGGGCAAACTGCAGCTGGTGCTTTAGGAAAGCTGGGGCGAAAAGTTCGTAGTTTTAGCGATTTTCCAACTTCTTAGTGAACTTTGTTATTGAAGTTTTAACTTGGCTTTGTCACTTGCATTCCGGGCATTTCCCGTTTTACTTTGCGCGAGCTTTCCTATGAATTGTGAAGAATTTTTTTGGATGTTTCAGATAATGAGGGCCAATGTTTGGACGCTGTCTTTGGCCGTGTTTTTGAGCTCTCTTAGCTACTGCCATGCGTGCAGTTGCATGATTTCGCATCCGCAGGATCATTACTGTAGATCGGACTTTGGTAAGTAAGTACCCAGTTACTGGAACTGATATCATATTGAATTCCCTCCAGAAAAACTGACCGTTGATAAAGAATTTAAGAAAATCCCTCATAAACAAGCCAACATTCCACTGCGCTAAAACAATAAAATTTCAACTAGTAATTTAATATTAATCTCTCTGACCGAAACACATTTTTCTGGTTGTTCGGGATATTCAAATTACCGCAAATATGCGGAACGCAAACAAGTTTGAGCAAACAGTTGCGGCATTGAAACGCAGATTTCCGCTCTGATCAAGCTTTACAACTAACTAGAAACACTTTTTGCGCAATTTAGCTCAAGTTTTCCAGTATCAGCAATCGCTATTGCGATCTCCTAGTAAAGCCCTAAAAGTGCAGGTAAAACCTCGAAAAGCTGCACAAAATCGAACGCTCTCAAGCGAGCTTTCCACCTGCTCTTCTAGCAGACTAAAAAGGTCTCAGAAATGTCTGCATTCTCTGGAGTTGGAAAATGAATTGTCGGTTATACTAGAGAAAATCTTTAAACATCCTTTCTGGCCGCATTTATATATACGAAACTAGAACATTACACTTTACGAGCATCTGTTTGCTGAAAACATTTTGTGTAGGTACACATTAAAATTCGGTATTATGAGCAAGAACGAAAACAACGTTTTGCGTCAGAAATTGTTCAGCTTAATATTAAATTACCGAATCTAAATATTAATGCTTTTAATTAGCGGATGTGTGCATTGCCTGTTGCATTACTTAACTGTGATTAATTTGGGGAACAGTTTTATTTTAATCGCAAGTATATTTGCGAATCCTTTAGATGTTTTTCAATGTATTTTTGGCCATACATTTTTTTAGATAAGCTAAGACGCATTTGGAAACAATGTAACAGAACAATCACGGTTTTATTATTTTTTCGATCTGAAATTTTCCCGTATTCTGTTCGAAGGAACCTTGCACAATGTGAGTCGCTTACAGAAGTTTCTCTTCGATTTTTACCGCTCGCGTTATTTTATTCGAATTGAGCCTAGAAATAAAACTCTTGGTAATTACATTGCGAAGATATCGACTTAAATATATGTTTACCAAAGGTAATTTCCTTTAATGTTCCTAGGCGCTCAAGGCGCTATAATGATACGAACAAACATCGATAGAGTGTCATTATTCATTATTTTTCTCAGGCTTATTATAGAAGATTAATGACGGGGATTTCATAAATTATACCGATTTGGAGGCATGATACGGGCCATTTTGCATATTCGTGATTCAGTCAATCAGTTTAAGCACTAGAAACACAACTATTTAATTGAGCAGTAAAATGAACGAAAACGTGCCTGAATTTATCAAATATTGGAAAAACACTGGGTTTCTTGGGCTAAAGTTTCAGCTACATTTTAACACCCAGCATTGCGTGAGCCCAAGGAAAACAGAGTTTGTTCCCGCGAACTGTTGATCGAAAACACCACCATTTTCGTAAATTTCCACTGCGGCAAAAATGCAAAATTAATAACAAAAGTCGCAAAGAAATTGCAAAACCATAAACCATTTCAACCTGAATACAAGCGATTGAATAATAGTGCGCGATTAGCATGTATTTATTACCGGTGACTTCGAAAATAATATTATTAGCCATTTGCTATTGTTTAGTCCTTTCGGTAATTGACAACATAAAGCTTCTGGAATAACATATTTATGTTCGTGGCACTGATTTACTTATAGACGCTAACGATCCTGTCGATTCCGATTTTTACTATGAAATGTTTACCTTAAAATGCAGCCTTTCTAATAGAAAACATCCGACGTTTGTTGAAAAGTTCAGATATTCAACATGATTATTTGAAAAATAGAACCTTGGCATGTTTTTAGGCAGTTTTAGTAAATTAAAAATAATTATACAGTCATCCTCTGATGCTTTACTAAACTTTAAAGTCCATATTTTTTCAGTGATCCTTGCCAGAGTGAAAAAGGAACAAATTACTGTATCGACTGGCTCCATAGTGTACAAAGTCCGCGTGAGGAAGGAGTTCAAGATATCGGAAAAAGGATTAGTGGCTTTAAAGTCCGGGAAAATCCATACCAGCATCTACGGGTCCATGTGTGGAGTGCAGCTTACTATTGGGAAATTGTACGTTCTTTCTGGAACTATTAACAGTTTAAGGGTAAGAAACCTTCCTGCATTCGAGAAATTATTGCATCTTGATCTTTTTCTCATATGGATAATAACTTTGTTGGCACTCAAACCGCAAATAAAGCCATAATTTAAATTGGAATTTAGTCAACACCTTTCACAGCCATGTTCACAGCTTCAAAATGGATTTTCGCATAAAAGCGACATCGAGCATTCGAATCGTTGCCAATAAAAATTGGTTCCATCCTGAGCAGCCAGAAAGGCATCAAATTCGTAAAAGGGATTTACGGGTAACGAACGATCGGGTATTGAGAAAAGTGGGAACATTTGCTGATTTATTAGGGAAGATAAGAGAATTCACAAGTTCTCTAAACGGATCTTTGTTCCATTTAATTTCAAACAGAATCGATGTCTTTTTCGATTGCTAATTGAAAAAGAGCCTTAATTAGAAACTATCCTACTCTGCTCCAAATAGTTGTTTTAATGCTGGAGCTTTAGAGCCTTGCGAGACACAAAGTTGACTTTAGGTCTAAAAAAGTTTCAGAAAATATTTTCGTAAAAATGGCTCAATTGATAAAATGAATCAACTTCAAATCGGTTCGTCAATCAATCTTCAAAAACTGTTTAAAAACAAATTTTCTTCGACGAATTATATAAAAAAAACTGACTAATTTTTAAGGCTTACGTGAATGCGTGCAACATGATAGAAGAATGGAAGCACCTGACGAAAAGGCAAAGGAAAGGCTTGAAATTAATGTACAAGCATGGCTGCAGCTGCAAGGTGAAAAATTGCCTCTATCACAGATGCAACAACAGTTTCAAGCAACGGGACAGCTGCGTTTGGAACAGCACATGTGAAACATTGGATGTAAGTTTCGGCGAATAAAAAATAGTTTCCATTCAAAGAGTTCATGCCTCTAGTAGAATTGCACTTCAAGCCTCATTGTGACTTATTGCCATTTGTTTAAGGGTATTTGTCTACGTCAAGCAAACGGATCGTGTATGTGGAACAAAAACAAAATGCTAACAGCCTGCAGAGTGAGAAACGGATTGGTGCATGGAAATTCTTCAGTAGCAGCCGGAAATCCACATTATCATCCATCACCACCTCGATTGCCCCTCGAACCTTGAACGATTTTCCCCGGCGTATTTTGCCAAAATAGTTGCCCTCCTAATTGCATTTGTATTAATGTATTAAATGCAGTTAAGTGTTGATGTATAAATTTTAAAAATGATTTGTGAAAATGCACAAAACCCCGATATTTATTTAAGCTACATTGTTCTATTTTTAGGTAAATCCCTGCGGTCTAAGGATTCGCGATTAACACGTCCATTCAAGCTGTTGTATGAAGAACCCCATTTATATGGGGTTTTGTAATGCAATTAAATTAATTTATTGGTTCATTTGTTTTGCGTTTTGTCTGCACTTACCATTTCTGTGTGGTCGGGGTAAAACGTTTGTTCGATCAGCGGAAAACTGTCCTTTCCTAATCGTCTTTGCAGTTGCACTAAATGTCCGAAAACCCACGGTTTATCCTGCGGAGGAAAAACTGTTTTTAATTTGTTGTGCATGAGTTTTTCGGAGGTTCGTTATCAGGAATTTTCATCCATTTTATTTTATAATATTTCAATTGTTTGCACTAGTTAGCCCATGATAATCAGCAAATGAAACACCGTGGAAACTGGCAATTAGTGATCGAATTTTACATAAAACGCACTATTTTCTCTGAAATGGTGTTGGATTTATTTTAATTGAATTCTCACTTGCCTGAAAGTTGTAAATCGCATTCAGATTATTGATGCTGGGAACTCCGCCAAACTTCATGGCCAGCAGCAGTTTTTTGTGATCTTCACCGGCGTCTTTGAGATTTTGCCTGACCTAATGAGGAGTTGGGAAAAAAGTGTTTAAAACCCTTTCTATATCCACAAGTACATAAAAACTTTGGCAATTTTTCCATCACTCTAAAGCTGGGTGATTTACTTGAACGAACTTTAGTAAAATTGATTAAAACTTTGCATGTTGACGACATGCTATGGAAATTTCCTTACCCGAAACTATTTTTATGAAAATCCAGGCAAAAATATTGTTTACTGCGATCAATTTTACAGGATTTTTTAATTTAATACACATGTTTTTGTATAAAGCTGCCACATAAATGTGGCCAATATTTGTTGCTTTCGTTTTAAGTCGRACCATTTGAATCTTGTTGAATTTGAATTTATCGTTACTAACAGTATTGTTGATTTGTAGCTCTTAGTTAATTTATGTGTTACCTAAAGATTGTACCTATTAAGAGTTGTTGTACAAAGCTTCCTAATGATATATTGTTTAGTTTCTTTATATGTTGATTTATTGTAAAGTTCTCAGAAACCTTTGTCTTATTAATAAAAACTCTTATTTCTCAAGCATGTTTTGCTGTTTTCTTGTATTTGGTCTTGTCGCTATAACAAATATGATTATAAAACTGCGACAAAAATGTTCTATTGCTATGCAAAATTTTTCCGTTTATAAATGGGCTTAAAGATTTCCACTTGAATCCCCTTCTATTCGTTTGGCTTTTTCGGGTGCAAAACTATACAAAAAAAAATTTGCCAGTCGAAAATTTCTCACTAAGTTTAGAGTAATTCCGGGAGAGATGAACCACCTTTTTTGATCGACCTGTATTCACAAAAAATAGCTTTATTGACGTAAAAAAATTTTGTCACAAACATTTTAACTAACTGCAATCAGAACTGTAACTAAAGACTAAAAACTCGGATACATTTGCTGACAAAAAAATAAAATAAAAAACAGTTATGTGGTCCAACTAACCCGAAATCTGCGGGATAGTTGAACCACCAATTTGGGACAGTTGGACGACACAGGGAGAGATGAACCGTAACAAAAGATAAAGAACAAAATTAAACTTGATTAATTTTTTTAAATTTTTTAATTAATAAGCTTTTTTGCGGCATTTATTCCACATATTTTCAAAGTTTGTACACGACTCATGAAACACCTTCAGCAACTCTTATGCTAAGATCTGAATGAGTCGTATTCTGCCATTTTTGTGATTGCGTTAAAACGAT
>NW_026018715.1:13409323-13411596 GCF_020466585.1 Dendroctonus ponderosae
ATTTCAAGTGTCTACTTGACCCCTATTGAAAGTTGTAATTTTTTAAAGAAAATTGTGAAATTGTTCATTTTAAGTCATAATTAACTTGTTTAGCAAACATCTCGATTTTGATCAATTTCAATAAAATTTCCAGCGATTAAAAGCTCAAATGTCTTGTGCGGATGGTGAAAATTTCAAGTTTCTACTCGCACTCAGTTGAAAGTTATAGTTTTTTAAAGGTAAGCGTATAAGTTTGTGAAATCGGGCGTTTTAAGCGAGAATTGACTTAGTAAACGTAATTTTCTAAAGAAAAGTGTAAAAATGGCCGTTTGAAGTCAACATTAACTTATTTAGCAAACATCTGAATTTTGTGCGATTTGAATAAAATTTTCACAGATTAAAAATTCAATTGTCGTGTGCGGATGTTGAAAATTTCTAGTCGATCTCAGTTGAACGCTATAACTTTTTAAAGGTAAGCCTGTAAGTGTATGAAATCAGTCATTTTTAGCCAGAATTGAATTAGTGAGCAAACATTCGGATTTGGTGTGATTTTAATGAAATTGTCGGCGCTCAATTATTCCAATATAATCTCTGGATTGTGAGAATTTGAAGTGTCTTCTTCACCTCTATTGAAAGTTATCATTTTTTAAAGAAAAGTGTGAAATTGGTCCTTTCAAGTCATGATTAGCTTTGTTAGCAAACATCTGCGTTTTACATCATTTACGTTGTCTTGAATGAATACCATGCAATGCATTTTTAACCACAAATAGCCTTTTAAAACTTTCTTTTAGTTAGAATCGCACCTTCAAAATACCGTACAAAAATATCATACCATACAAAAATAAATTAACTACACACAAAGCTACTATCGGAGTGCTACTGGTAGTCGTTTGTTGACGGGGTAGCGTTGAAATATTCTTCCTATACCATGTAGAGTCGAAAATACCCGACTGGTCCATCTCAGGTGGTGGTTCATCTCTCCCGGAATTACCTTACTACAGAAATTCAGCGCTGTTTTTTAAGGAAAATTTTTTCGCGATGACCTTACAAAAACGCTCTTCAAATACACAGAATTAAAGACGCATTCTATTAAAAAATCGTCTAAAAATGCAGCAGATACTTGGGCAAAAACAATAAAGAGCTCCTGTTGTTAACCGCAGTCATCAGGAATACTGTTGGAGCAAAAAATGTTGATGCTTGTTTTGCTAAAGTTTAAAACTCAAGTCTTTGACTTACCAGAAGGAAATCTGGGCGGAAGGAGCGGCCAACACGCGTGCCGCCCCTATAAACGGCCATGGACACATTAGCGCCCTCCGAAGTGGCAGTGACGGTCAATTCACGAAACTCTGCTTGTTCCACCCGAATTTCATAATCCCCAATCCGCTTGCCCCGGAAATATTTGCTCCAATCGGTGTTCTGATCATCGATCACCAGCAGGCTCAGATGGCGGCCTGAGCCCGAAGACGTGACTCGACTGGCACTGAAAACGCACAATTGTGTGAAAACCTTCCCCAATCCGAAGAAAATTAGTACCCAGACACTGCGGCTCCTAGAATGGAAGCGCCTTGATCGCGGGCCTGTCCGGTCAAAGACTGCACCCTTTGGAGAAGACTTTCGCGTGACTTTGCTGGAGAACTGGGAGCGCTGGTTGTTTTCGATCCAGCCCGAAGATTGAGCGATAAATCACTGCTGGTGCTCGATTGCGATGGTGGAGGAGGCGGCGGAGCCTAAACAACGTTCATTCAGAAGACGATGATGATCCGTGAAGAGTGCTGGCATACCTGGGGTTGGGAGGTGACCGGCGGTGATTTTGTGTAGTGGTCGATATGGGCGTCAGCTTCATCACACTCCGAGGACAAATCCCCGGAGCTGAATCGACGTTTCAAGTAGTTGACATTGGAGGTGAAAGACTGGCGGAAGCTGCTGAACGAAATGGTGGGGCCGTTGGCGGGTTGGCCGCAATATTTGCCGCACTCGTTAATTTTGTCGAAGAAAATGAAGCACCTCGCCCTTGGACACCCTGCGCCTTAGTCCCGATCGAATCTGGCCGCTGCAGCTGCTGCAACAAGCGATTTGGGGCTACAGGATGGTCCTCAACGAATTTGGCAAGGTTTACTCATATAATATTACAAGAGAACATTTTGCCGGCAAAATTTTGAGAGGTTGTCGCCTCAAAGCAGGTAAGAAGCAACGAATTTGCATAACACAGGAGAATTTTTCCTTCAGGGGTTTTCGACAAGAGTGTTTCGTCAGAAGTCAGAAGAACCAGCGAAGCTCATGTGGAGTCATTTTTT
>NW_026018715.1:13412595-13431511 GCF_020466585.1 Dendroctonus ponderosae
GCAGAATCTAGCTGTAGCTTTGGATTGTTTTACGTACATCTGCGGATATTTCAACTCATTCGTCCCTTTCCCACAGTGTAAATGGGTTAATGTTGAGTTCATCTTATTTTATTTTTTTTCTGGAACACTTTTGCCGTTGTGTACCATGTAGACTTGATACTTGAGACTTTATAGGTTTCGCTATTGGCTTTTTTGATGTAAAACTCATATTAAATCTGCAAGGAGTTTTCATCATCCGGGACTTCGCAAAATAATGTTTTAGCCAAATTTCTCCTTTCCGAAAGTTGATAGTTTCCAGAAACAAGGATTGTGCATTTTAGCGCTGAAGGTATCAAGTTGGAACGCAGCAAGGTGCGGGGCATCTTGACTCTCTCGTACACGCCTATGGGTGCGAGTAAGACAATCGATGCCAGATGCGTTCCTGAATGGGAGAAATAGTTTAAATTTACTTGATGCCCTGCAATGTAAAACACGCCGATTGTTCAAACGACCGACACTAAATCGCTTGGTAGATAATAATTTCGTTAAATTCTATCGCAATATTCCCTCAACTTAGGCAAATATCTGGATTACGAAGGCAAAAGCTTGCGATCTGCTTTTACATCGGTTTTCACCTCGTTTGGCCTGCTTTCTGGTGACGCTAAGGGCAAATTGCGGCAGAATTGGATGAAAGTGTAATGAGAGCGCAATTACTTGAGTACAGGGAAGTAAAAAGGCAAATATCGATCTTCACGAGTGACGATTTCTTGCCACACTCTTACATAGCTGAACTATTCACCATTCTTCAACCCTTTTCCTTATTCTGGTCCTTTTCAGGGCAAGCAAAGATTGGTCCTCCTTAGAGGGACGCAGAGACTCAAAATTAGCCGAAGTGTGGGCGAGCTTTGAGGAAAAATTGAAGAACAGACCAAACACATGGATCAAGTCGTGCGAAACCTGGACCATGTGATTGGTGCGAAGAACGAGGTTGAGGTAGATTGAAGTTTCTATCTTTTGCTTGAGTTTGAGTGTCCTACGAGCTTTAACTGGAGGATTTTGAGGAAATTGTTCTCTATTGCAGGCCTTGCAGTCTGGGGAGAAGAAGCCTCAAGAGTATCAACTGCTGGAGGATTCCTAGCTGGTGCTTCACTTTTTGGAGGAATGTTCCTCCAGAGCGTCAGATCTTTTCAAGAATTTGGATCAGCCCACTGCGTCTTTCCGTGCAGGCGTGTGTTTGTATAAAAACCTTTGCTGAGTTTAGGCAAAAGTGATGCAGATTAGAACTTTGTTTTGCCAACAAAAACCTTATGGGGTCACCTAATCATTGAATTCGGACGTGTAGAAGAACAGCATTTTCTGAGAATCAATCCTGACTAATTAAAGTTAGGCAATTTTTGCGAACATTCCAAAAAAAAGACCCGATAATTCACGCCATCCTCGAGTTAAGTGCGGTGATTAATATTTCGGATCAAGATAACTGAAAAGTTAATTAGGCCTTTAGGTCCGATTTTGAGTCCGCGCCAATGCTTTTCGCCCCTCCAGTGTGGGGATGGCTTCTCCAACCCCCTATTGATCCAGGTCTACATACGCGCTTCCATAACCTAACTAGTTGATTCTTCCCCAACTTGCTGAGGCTTTTAAAAGTTCAATTGGTCGCCTGCTGGTCTGCTCTATCTGCTATTCCAGTGCTAATCCAGGCATTTTTGCTAGCGTTTTCGGAATGTTAAAGATGCAACTTGAGATGATTTAATACGGTCTTCAGTAGGAGAATGATGCAACAAAAATACTTACTTTTCCTCGGCGAGATTCGGGCCTGGAAATCGCAACTTTTGATCGAAAAATGCAAGATTCACGATGCCCGGAGGGTGGAAACCGAAGCTGACACACGCAAGGGTGAAACTGAACTAAGCAGGAAAGCGCTGTTTCGTAAGACATGCGTTAGCGCCCCAGTGCGGGAAAATTGCAGACCAGATTGTCGATATTTTCCTTTCGGTTTAGATGTTGATTATCGAAAAACTTCCATTGGGTCACTGTTGAGGACTCAAAATTCTGGCACTCTCAGAAATTGCCTTTCAAGTTCCTTCAACTAACTACAAGAGAAAATCTAGAGAAACATAAGCAACGACAGGAGATGATAATATAGAACAAATACAAACTGACCATGTAGATGAAACTATACGAAACGTAATTAGCCACAAATCATCAAATTATGCTAAAGAAATCACAAAAATAAATAAGAGTTCAGTTGTGAAGAATGTTTAGAGTAAGATATTGAAACATCGTTCCGATTTCTTAAAATCGCAGATGAAAAGACTGCAATCACTGTATTAAAACATTTTAAATTAGAAACTGCGAAAATCACACATGAGCGGCAGCAATTAACCAACAAATATACACGAAGAAATCGCTAGAAGAAGATCAGATATTTCCAATAAAAATTAGCGGAAAATCAATATTAGAAGAGCGAAAGACACGAACTTAGAATGAGCGGTTGACACAGTGTCTATTTTTTGCGGACGACACTGTAATCATTTCGAAAAATGAGTGAAATCTTCGTTAATACCTCAATAAAGTGCCGAACAAACTGCAGGACAATGACAGGAAACTTAATATACACAAAACTACTGAAATTGAATTGATATAAAATTGAACAGTAAAAAAGAAGGAATCGAAACGATTTCCGCGGTTACGAAAAGACCAAAATATGCTACAAAAGTGGAAGAAATAAGGAATAGAACCGTTTAAGTAAAATTGAACCTCAAAGAAGAAGAAATGGAAAAAGATGCAAGTGAGAGCAACAAAAAGTGATAATTTATTGAATGAAACTGTTGAAGTTAAATTTAACAGTACCGAACAAAAAATTTTGAGAATTTGTACGGTTTTAAAGATGCAAATAAGAAGCTACACAATCAGGAACAAAACCGTTCGGGTAAAATTGAATCTCAAAGAAGAACAAGTCGAAAGTGTTTTCAAAATTAAAAAAGGACAAATAAGAAACTGCAAAAGAAGATAACAAATAAAGCCGTTGAGGTTAATTTGAACAACAAAGTTGAAAAAATCGAGGGTGTTTGAAAAGGATTTGATGAGTCAAAAAGAGGCACATAAGAAACACCAAACGAATATAGTAAATAAAACGGTTGAAGTAAAATTGAACATCAAAGCAGAGGAAAATGAATAAAACCTTTGAAGTAACATTGAGCAGTAGAAAAGTAAAAATTTAGGGGATTTGCGCGATATGAAGAGATAAAAAAGCTTCGAAACAAGAAGAAATAAGGAAGGAAAACGTTTGAGTATAACTGAACCTCAAAGAAGAAACAACCGAAAGGGATTGACGACTCAAAAAAGGCAAATGCAAACAGATGCATCAGAAAAAGAGAAGATGATGTATAAAACCATTAAGGTAAAATTGAATAGTAAGTAAATATAAATCGAAAGGATTTGCGGAATTAAGAACAGTCAAAGAAGAAGTTAGAAAACTAGAAACAATAAGGAATAAAAGTGTTTAAGGAAAATTGAAACTGAAGGTAGAAGGAATCGCAAAACTTTGAGTAGTCAAAAAGAGACAAATAAGAGACAGCAGAAGAAGATCCCGTTGAAGTAAAATTGAACATCAAATCAGAAAATGTTTACGGGGTTTGAGCAGTTCAGAAGAGACAAAAAAATAAGATAATGAATGAAATCGTTGATATAAAATTGAGCAGTAAAATCTAGAAGATTTGCGCGGTTCAGAAAAGAGGAAAGATAACGAATGAAACCGTTCAAGTAAAACTGCAAACTGAACTGAACAGTAACAAAGTAGAAATCGAAAAGATTTGCGCGGTTAAGAAGAGAAAAATAAGAAACGACAAAAGATAAGCAAATAAAAAATGAAACACCTGAAGTATAATTCAACATCAAAGAAGAAAACATCGATAGAGTTTGTGGAGGCGAGAAGAAACAAATATAAGCAAAAAAGAAAGAGATGGAGGATAAAACCGTTGAAGTAAAATTGAGCTGTAAAGAAGGAAATTTCTAGAGAATTTGCGCGGTTAGGAAGAGACACAAATAAGCCAAAAACAAGAGAGTATAATGAATGAATCCGTTCAAGCAAAATCTAAAGCCAAAGAAGAAGAAATCGAAAGGTTTTGAGGAGTCAAAAAAGGCAAATGGGAACAACAATAAAAAAGTTCAGTGAATGAAACCGTTGAACTAAAATTTAACTGTAAAGACAAAGAAATTGAGAAGATGTAGGCGGTCAAGCCGAGACAAGTAAGAAGCTATAAAAGATGAGAAAATAGGAAACGAAACTGTTGAAGTCAAATGAAACATCAAAGAATAAAACATGAAAAGAATTTGAGGAGTCAAGACAAGAATAATGGAAACCAAAAAAGTGAAGATCACGAATGAAACCGTTGAAGTAAAATTGAACAGTGACGAGGAAGAAATCGAGAGAATTTGCGGTGTTAAAAAGAGGCAAACAAGAAGCGACAAAAGAAGAGAAAATAATTCGTTCAAATAAAATTCAACCTGAGAATAACATATTTCTAGGGTTTGAGAAGCGGAAAAGAGGCAAATAAGAAAAAGCAAAAGAACATAGCGTACGAAACCGAATTAAGTAAACTTGAACCACAATGAAGAAAAATTGAGGGGGTTTGAGAAGTTAAGAAGACACAAATAGAAACAACTGGAATGGAGAATAATTCTTGAGGAGCGCACAAGGCAATACTAAAATACTGAAAAACTTAAAACGAAATAGAGGTACTTGGAGCAACAAAATCTGCAAAATACTGGAGAATAAATGAATAAACTCGAACACCAAACATAAATTGAACCTACTTCTGAACCATCCATCGTAAAACAAAGACAGTGAATTAGACTGAAGTAGTAATGAGCAACATTCCTTCATCAAGAGCCAGTTTCCCCTGTAGAAGATCGACAACATTCCCCAGCCCATGCCTATACCCAATGGGTTGGGAGAATTCAACTCTCAGTTAGGCGAGGAACCCAAAGCAATCGCGCAACCATTCGCGGTACCAAACTCTTGCAATGCTGGCCGTTCGGTAGCTTTTGTTTGAAATTTCGAAATATTGACATGTGATTGGTTGCTCGTCGGTGCATTTTCAATTGTTCTGTGTGCGGTGCCAACTACGAATATGGCGCGGACTTGCACCAAATGGATATTCCCCATTGGGGCTTACTTCTTCATCGGGTTCGTCCCTTTGGTAAGTCGCCAGTGCACTACTTTCACCTTCAGTTGATTCTATGTTGCACTTATAATGCAGGTTTTATATGTTTTCGAGCTCGACGTTGATCATGCATATTAAAACCATGTTCAACAATTTGCATCCTCGCCCAAATGACTTCGATGCTTCCGGTTTCGGTGCAGACGTGATCGGATGAAATAAAACTGAACGCAGAACTACAGTTAATTCTGTTTGTTTTGCACCAAAATGAGCTTTCGGTCCAACAGTAGGTTACAACATTGCAAGTCTGCTGGTTGATGGTACATTTAAACCACCAGCAGATTAACCGAGACGCCTTTTAACAATTGAAAGTTTTTATTTAAGCGCGCTATTTGCATATTTGTTGTGAACATGACCAAACGGAGAAAAACGATGCTCAGTTTGAAAATATTTCAACTTGGGCTCCGGGTTTTTTTGTGACTAAGAGTCCAAAATTTGCATCCGCCGAAATGAAGTCACCAAACGCTGAGTGTGTCTAAGAAAAGCAAATAATGAGTTAATTAAGAAGAGCCTGAGAATTCTGGGTAAAATGTTCAAAATTATTCAATAACTGACTAACAACAGGATACTGTTTGTTCATCAATATGTTATGTGACGCAGATGTTACGGTTGGAATGCGAAAGGACATGCCATATTAAGCTCAAATTGGATGGTTTTTATTGATCCAAATCTGTTAGCTGTTCCAGTTACTAAAGCAGCACTTTGGAATTCTTCCAGAAAATCCACCAGCTTTGCCAGAATTTTGGAATCAACCCTAGAGCTTAGCGAAACATGCTTGAAAGCCACTGGTTGTTCGCGCGTTTATTACACTCTATCTAATTGGTTTATGAATTATTCAAAGCCATAAAGCCCGGAATTTGTTCAAATGAAACCGATTAATACTATCTCCATAACATACGCGGTTGATTGAATGTTTCATATTTACAAATAGTTGAAGATTCCACAATGAATTTTGAACGATAAACCACTCAATACTGTCAATATCCCACGTTAAAAGCCGCGATATTTCATCCTTGATGAGTAGTCATGAAATAATTAAAATTTCAGTCTTCATGATTAATTGCTTTAAACATTTCATTAAAATTTCTGTATACAAAGCATTCAAATAGGAAAGTGTATTTTAGCCGCCAACAAAGAAGCTGATGAATTTTTGGGTCTTTAGACCTCCGGGCAGAAAAATTTCACAAAGAAACTCACCAGTTTGAGCTGCGAAAGCCAAACTCTTTAAACACAGATAGTGATTGCTTTCTAATGCATTTTTTTTAGGAAGAAACCAAGTGAAACATGACTTTGCACTTGTTCAAACTTTCGGTTTTCATCCGAGCTTCAATTAGTCGATAAGCCTTAATTTAATGAGCCAAAGTATTTACCGAATAATTGGGTATGAAATTGAAACTAAACTTTGCTGGAAGATTTTATGCAAATTTTCAAATTGTTCAATTGCCAGAATCAATATAAACTGGCAAGTTTGGATTAAGTTTGGAACTGCATAAATTCTGATTGTTTCAAGCGATTTGGTTTCTGTTTGAAGCGTTATTTGGTGCAGTTCTTCCTTGGTGAGTGCGTGGTTTTGCAAAAAGTTGGTGCGCCAGCAAAGTTTTTACAGGGTGGCAAAGGAAACAATGCAAAATTGGTGAAAGTTCCAACGCAAACTAATTTATTTACCAATTGAACTAGAAAATCAGGAAATATTTTCACTAAGGATCACAATTATTTGTACTGAAGTTTGAAATGAAATAGTTTTAATCCTCTTAATTTGAGCCTCCCTTGAGCGTGGTACAAGCAACACTAAAAAGTACTGAGGCTCCCTTGAACGTTTTTTTAGCTACGTGAGCATTAAAGCCACTAAATTATCAAAAATCTACAAAAATCTGTGATAATTCACGTTTAAGTCTCAGTTCAGGATCAAGTCGCGTTATTTGAGCCTTTGCAGCCTTGGCAGGATTTTTCTGAGTGCGGATTCTGAAGGACGTTACTCATGTAGTTTGAAGCCTAAAATGAGCTTCTGAAGCATCAACTGATAAAAAATCAGCAGAAATCAAAAAAATCTGTGTGGCAATTAAGAAGGAAGCTTTCTGAGCTTTTTTCGGCACCAACCTGAATTAAAGCGGTTAATTGGTGTTATCGACGCGCAATTTTTGCGTAGTTTGAGGCAAAAAAACGTCTATTTAATCTCCCCAATTGTGGTATTTGGATTGAAAGTCACGCTTTTCGGCTAACGTATTCGAGAAAAAACATAAAATCCAGTTTTTAATTTTAATTCTCCTTCACAAAGATAGTGAAGTTTATGCACCAATTGAATGGGAAAATGCCATTTGGAGGATTGGAGTGTTCGAACGGTTTCGAACAAAAAAAACCTTTTTGTTCAACTAGAAGCATGTTAAACATTGCAAAATTTTGCATTTTTCGTATGTTGCAGACAGTTAATCCGAGGTGCTTAATTTTTACCAAAAACATTGACTAACGATAGAAAAAATCCTAAACTTCATGCATTTACCTAAAAAACTTCATGCAGTTTTTTAGGGCAAATTCGGTTGTGTTATTTTGCTTCATTTTGTTGAGCAGTTTACGTTCACAATAAAAAGATCTAGACAATTTGGAAAGTTATGGGAAATAAAACTCTTTAAGCTGCATTAAATCCGAATATGTACATTTCATTAAACACCTTGTTCCAGTAAACAGTGCACGCAATTCATCAATTAATTGGAGCATACCTTTCCTGAGATTTATTGTCCATTTTACGTTGGTCATTAGTTCAGTCTTCCGAGCTACTGAACTTTGCAGGAACTGTTTTTTGTTATTAAATCCTGATGCGTTAAGACAGTAACTATTGAAATGAAAATTACAGGCTTAGTAACTGTTGTTAATTTGGTCTATTCGTTTGCTCAGAGCCGGAAGAGAAATTTGTGCAGTAACTGCTCGTTTAAACCACTACTGTGTGAAAATAAATCACTTCTTCTGCCACCCAAATGGGTTTTTTTGGTTGAAATTTAATACAGAATTTGGCAATTTTCGACCAGTTGCAACATTTAGTTGCAGAGTTCTATTTGGACGTTCTTGGAAGCGCTTGGGCCCTGATGATGAAAAAACCTGCCAGATTAAAACTACAGTATCATGTAAACGGAATTGGTATTTTAATTCGACCTTACCCAGGCCAGGATTCTTATGCAACAATCTTGACATACAAATATCAGTCGTGACCAGTTATAGTAACCAAGAAATGTCTATGAAATCGGAGATAACAGATTTCGTTGCGTGGTGGTTAATCTATATTATTGATTTAGCCTCGTTTTTTTGCCTTCAGTTACCTGTTATAAAACTGATCAATTGGACCGAAAATTTGGCTTAAATCGAGAAAAGTTCCAAAAAAACATTCAGGAACTCATGAGTTTGGTTGCTGAATAAACTGCTTTGAACCCCCTTGAACTTGAGGCTAATGAATCAATAAATTTCTCCAATCAAAATTTTTCAAAGCTCGGAGCCGGTTTTGGGTTGAAAGAAACACGTTTTGTGTAAAATTTATTGTTATTTAAATAATTTGATTTGTTATTCATACATCGGCAACGTAAGAACAAAACGTTTCTTAAATCCGGCTGGGATTTTGCCGATTGAGCCACTTGAAACAGGAAAAATGGATTTAAAAATGAGAAATGTTCAAAAATGACTTCCAAATGCAGATTTTTTCAATGCCCAAAAGTTTCAAAATCTCAAGCAGACGGCCAAGGAGAAGAAACTTACACGGCAAGTCAGCAAGTGGCAAAGAATAATATAATGCTGATTCTCGCCTGCCGAAAAGAACTGTTAATTTTACAATTGGAACAAAAATGCAAACGACCATTGAAGAAGAAACCACAGAACCAAAAATGTGAAACAATCATTAATACGTCCAACAAATAGCCAACAAATATAGTTGAAAACAAATGCAACAAAAGATGGCAATTTAAAAATGCCGTAACATCAAAAAGGCAGCAATATTTTGAAAAACCAAACACTTGAAACAAATTATCATTTACAAAACCAACCAAACAAGAATTTGTTATTATGCCTTCTTCGCCTGGATTTTTGCCCTCACGTTTCGCTAGTTGACGCGGTTGATATCTTCAGTTCTCCAGTCACTTTGGCTGATCGTAATCTGACTGAAATCAGTTAAACCACACAACTGCAGTTTACATTCAGGAACGCATTACACATCGGTTATCTCACACGCACACATAGGATTTTATGAGAGAGGTAAGATGGCCAGAGCGTTGCTGCGTTCGAACTTGATACCTTCGCAGATTAAAATATTTCAATTTCTTGTCTTCAATATTAAGCTTCAAAAATGGGATTTGGTCCAGTTGGAATTAACTGGGAAAGCTTAAGGCCAACTGGCATCAACCCTGAAAAGAAATTATTTGAAAGTAAAACGAATTAAATTCTAATGTATGTTTTGTGCCTTGCACACCCGCGTTACAAGAAGTTCTCTATAATTTTCCTGCTAGTAAATATTCGTAGATATATGGGCAGGTCCAGCTGCATTAATGCAAATTCGATTAAATAACGCCAATAAACCGAACAAATAATAGCGGCTGTAGCGGACAACAAAACTGTAATAAATTGTTGTTAATTGTTTGTGCCGAAACTTGCCACTTTCACCGGCAGGAAATTAACAACATTCTAATGTTAGATAACATTGAACATCGCACGTTCCAGTTTGTGTAATAATTTATTAATATCGGCAGTCTGTAATTGTTGGAAATCGGGTTTTAGTGATCTCGATTTGTGCGTTGTATGAAAATTTTCGGTTGCTTCATCGGTTTGAGCTTCAATTCCAGCTACATTGGCATTGGCCAGCCAATGTGGCAAGACCTGCAGATATTGCGTACGATTTAGTAATGCTAATAGAAGATATAGATATACCGCTATTAGAAAATGTGTTACGCCTCATTGACGATGCAAGGAACGAGAGGACAACACCGTAATATTACTCATTTTTATTCGGGCACGTCAATTCTCCGTACTTTGTATTTGTTCCGGCGTTATGGCACGTTTTAATAGCAAATTCTGTAACCTAAATTCCTGAAGATAATCGCTAAATGCGTCGATAATTATTGGGTTTTTTAAAGCTCCAAAGACTCACAAGCCCAGCGCTTATCAACTGGTAAGCTCAAATTGCCCAAGTCTATCAATGTTCTTTGGATATGCAAATTTCCACTTTGCTCGTTGAAATCGTTGAAACTTTTAGCAAATTAGTTAAATTAAAGTTGCACAATCTTCATTGCAAAGTCGTTTAACAATCACAATTTGCGCCAGTTTTATTAATGGAAAACAATTATTCAAAACCTAATGGCTGCAATTAATAAAAATTATTAATAAAGATAGACATCGGAAGACAATTAAAAAGACGAAGTGAAACTGCTTGCATTCGGTTCGATTTACCGGAAGAATGTAGCGGAGCAATGTAACAATTCCGTATTATTTTTAATTTATTAATAAACAATCCGAGCTTTTACTTTCATGAATGTGCTTAATTGTTAAACACTTTGCCACGCCTATTTCGTGTCTGAATTCTTTGCAAAGGTATGAAACCTTGGATAGTTTGTATATGGTTAACAAGGGGATATTTACTTTTTAAATGCTTTCTGCAACGTGTATTGGGGTTTGAAGCGATAAAATCTTAGCGAAGATCGATAGCTTTCAAGGTTTAGATTTTTTGTTTTTTCGCTGTGTAAGGTGGAATCCAAGAAGATTTTCAAAGTGAATGTATGGATGGTTTGAGTTTATAAAAAAGAAGATACTGTCGATCAAAGATGGGAAGAGTTGAAGATTTCAGATTGTTTTGGTTCTGAAAAGGTTTATAAGCGCGCCACTCGTGCTTCTGAAACATCAGGAAGAAATTATTTTCCACAGGGGAAACCCTAAAAATTCACCAGTTTACATAGTCGAAACAGTTTTTTTGGGTCGATTTCGGGGCCTGACAGCTAAAGGCCTGGCGCAATTCTGCAAACATTTCAGAGGACGACTCTTAAAAAATGCAACTAAATAACCATTTTTGAAATATTGACAAAAACAAGTTTTAGCTCAGATTTAGGCTGTAAAACTAGAGCAATATTTGCTCGGTAGAGATCAATTCAGCTTAGAATTTTTTGAAAATTGGCAAACACTAATGGTGTAATATTTCTTCTATCTAAAACAGAAACTGCCTTCTCCTTATCTTTTTTCACTTATCAATGACAAATTTTTGAAAAACATTGCCACATCCTTTTTGCATTATACAAATCGATTCTTGCGCTTTAGCTTTAAAGACTATAACAATTTTTTGAAAATTGGCAAACACTAATGGTGTAATATTTCTTCTATCTAAAACAGAAACTGCCTACTCCTTATCTTCTTTCACTTATCAATGACAAATTTTTGAAAAACATTGCCACATCCTTTTTGCATTATACAAATCGATTCTCGCGCTTTAGCTTTAAAGACTATAACAATTTCAGGAAAAATCGGATAAATTTGGCAATTGGCGCCCTCTTAGAACAATATTTGGTTTATCTACCGTCGCAAATAGCAACTAGCTATCGACTTCTGGTTAAAATTCACAAATTTACAAAAAAAATCAATTTTTGCCAGAGACTATTAGCATAGTAGAGATTTTCTGATATGAACTTAACAAAATGCCAAAAATTCACAAAAAATGGTTCGATTTTGGCAATTGACACATTAATAGAGCAACATTTCCTCTATCTAAAGCCACTAAAACCAACTCACTGTACATTTGTAATTATAATTGACGCGTTTTTTTAAATCGCAACCGAATATTTGCAAACTTTTGCTCGATTCGCTCACTTTAATTTTAAAAAATTATAAAAATTTAGGAAAAATTGGGTTTCTTTGAGAATCTGCACACGAATATAGCAATAGCTCTATTTAAGACGGTTAATATCAACTCGCTACCTACTTTTAGCTATAACTGACAATTTTAAAGAAAAAACGCGACATACAGATCGTGCACCATAGAGACCAATTCTGGTACTTGAGCTGGAAAAACTGTTAAACTTTAGAAAAAAATCGAGTAAATTTAGCCAATTGATCACTACTAGAGCAATATTTTCTCTATCTAACGCCGTCAATATTAAGTAGCTGTCTACTTCCAATTGTAATTGACGATTTTACGAAAACTTGTGTAAATTGCTACAGACTTTTCGCACAGAAAGTTATAAGCTTGAATTTAAGAAAGGGCCAAAAATTCAGAAAAAATCGGGAAAATTTGGCAAGTACCACAAAACTAGAGCAAACATTTCAGGAATGAATTTAAAAAAAATGCGATTAATCAACTTTGCCACCTTAAAACCAGCCGATTTTAACGGTTTAGCACTTAGCTTTGGACTTAAAAAGACTAAAAACCTACTAGGACGGAAAAATAGCCCATTCGTGCTTGGGAAACTCGGTGAAAATATTTTCCACTACATTTTGGTCTATTGTGTTGCTTGATTGCTTTGTTCAGTAAAAGCTTCGATCATTCCGGGTGAAACCCATCAATTCTACTTTAGTAAAACCAGCATCTGATTAAAAACTCATGCAGTTTGCTCAACCCATTAAGATCTACCTACTAAGCCAAATAGATATGGTAATTCGCAACCTTGTGAGCAACAACGACAAAATGATACTTTACGATTGTGCTTCGCATATTCAATGATAGGCAGATTTCTAAACAACATACTGATTTGTAACAACATCTTTATATGGTTGGTGTAAAGATTGCCGTCTTTATGCGGACGATATATCTCTAATTGGACATTCAGTATCGAGATAAGTGTGGTAAAAAGGCAAAAAAATAGCAAATTCCCATCGATTGGAGAACTAAGTGGTTTATTTCCTTGCAGGTATGGACTCAGCTTCAAGACACGGACTTCAATCCTCAAGTGAGCGCCACGTGTAAAGCCGACCACACAATGAACATTCGAGTGAATTTCAACAGTTCTTTTCATGGAACCATTCATGCTAGGGACTACAGAACCCCAGCCTGTATGTCTGTAGGGGATGGAGGCAAATCGGTCACCCTCAATATAAGTCTGCTGGCCCCGCAAGGGTCTGCAGAATATTGCGGGCTGCTCGTTAATAATGTAAGTGATTCCGGCGAAATTTTTCATAAATTCAGGCATTCCAGTTCTGATGCAACTTGAAGCGCCCAAACCATAATTCATGTGCTTGTATATGTGTGGTATCCAAGCCAATACAGACAACCCATGTAATAGGTTGTGGGTTTCTTACATTGCCATCAGTGACGTCGCTTCGTGCACATTACCATATTTTATGGTCACATACGCCCAGTTATTACAATGACTTAATAATAAACGTGTTGCGTTGTAAATAACAGCCGCCAATGCCCGCATAACTCACTTTGAAGAATGGGCTTTCGAAGATGAAACACACCACAGGACATTTGAAAAACACAATGCCCTTTTCCATTGTCTGCAGCGTAAAAAATTGGCAAAAATCCCCAGAAATTCGACCTTCCACATTCAGATTTCACCACTTATGTAATCGGCTGCGTATGGGCTAAAGGAAGCAATTTAATGGGTGATTTAATAAAAAATTGCATTGTTCGGCTATCTGCTGGCACTTTAGGGCGTTTCAATGTTTCGTGGTTTCCTGCTGTTAACTTTCTTTTCTAAAGCCTAATCAACTTGCATTGTTTAGCGCTATTAGCGCCAACTACCATCTAGGTTGTAGTGATTAGAAGACACAGACGGTACCGAACGCCTTGAGCAGATCCTTTTGGTGCATTAAGCAACAATTTGCATTGTACCCGAACAATCAAAGCGCCGATAATGGCAACTGGAATTAGGCATTGTAGTCTTTTAATAATTGCCTTGCTTGGTCAAGAGCGCTTAACTGAAGACCAGCTGCTTACCATTACTAGGTCAGATATTATAAACGTACCGCAATCACTTGGGCAATCTTTAGCCGATTTCATTTTCCTATAATGCTAAAAAATCAAGCATTAATGGCCTTTTCGCCAGCTGATGTGGGAATTTCACTGCGAAAACCAGTTCTTAAGTAAGTGATTCACAAATTGCTATTCAACACCTTCAAGCTACATAAATAAATGCAAATTAAGCCACCCAATGTTGGGCTATTTTCCCGTATATTTGACTAGTTTTTTAGTCTTTGCGGAAGTCGTCTGAACAATGCGACGCAATTTATAATGATAGTTTAACCATTAAATTTGGCTGGTTTCAAGGTAGCAATGTTGATTAATTTTGTTAATTAGACACAAATGTGACCCGTTTTGTTAGGGCGGATTTTACAACATTGTTTCCATTTGCTAAGGAGGAGAGATGAATCATTAGGTACCAAGTTTGCCACCGTTTTTGGGGGGTTTTGGTCACTTTTTTAAATTAAAGTGAGAGAATGATTTATAATTTGCAAACAGTCGGGCGGAATTTTTTCAAGAATTTGTCTATTATAGTTGGCAGTGGGTAGCGAGTAGCTATTTACGGGTGTAGATAGAGAACATGTTGCTTTTTTGTGCTCAATTTTTCCAATTTGCCCAATTGTTGTTGAATTTTTGGCTGTCTGTTAAATTCAAGTCCAAAAGTTGTCTCTACTGTCTATTCAGGTTGTCGAGTTCGAGTTTCTCAAATTCGTCAATTTTAACTGGAAGTTCGATATCCGCTTGGTTTTAACGGCGTTAGATAGAGCCAATACTGCTCTATTAGTGCACCAATTGCCAAATTTACCCGACTTTTCCTGAGTTTTTGTCATTTTTTTAAATTGTAGTCTGAGAATCGAGCTGAAGTTCGCAAATATTGAGTCGCGATTTTTTCAAAAATGAGCCAACTATAGTTAGAAGTTCACAGTAAGTTGGTTTTAGTGGCTCTAGATAGAGGAAATGTTGCTCTATTAGTGTGTCAATTGCCAAATTTGCCCCATTTTTGGTGAAAATTTGCCATTTTGTTAAGTTCAAGTTTGCCAATAACCTGTCGCAAAAATAGTTTTTTTTGTAACTTTGTCAATTTTACCTAGAACTCGATAGGTAGTTGCAATTTACCGCGATGGATAGAGGAAGTATTGCTCTAAGAGCGTGCCAATTGCCCAATTTATCCGATTTTTTCTGAAATTGTTACATTTTCTAAAAGACCGGGATTCGAGCTCTATAGGGCAAAACGTTTGTGGCATTTTTTTTCAAAAATTTGTCATTGATAAATAAAAGTGGATAGGGAGATGGCAGTTACTGTTTTAGATTGAAGAAATATTGCGCTGTGAGGAGGAAAATAGCCAAATATACCATAGACTCCGGAAGTTTTGTAATTTTTCCTAATTCAAAGCTGAATTGATCTGTTCCGCGCAAACAGTTTGTCTTGATTTTTTCAAAAATTGATCAATCATAACTGGAAGCAGAGTGCTAGTTGGCATTAACTCTATTTGATAGAGCAAGTATGACTCTAATTTTACAGCGTTTGATAAATTTATCACAGTGTTTTCTTCAATTTCTGGGAATTTTTTAAAATTCACTTCTAGAAGTCTACTACCACTACTACTCTACTTTGTAATCAGTTTGTCGGGATTAATTCAAAAATTGGTCGCTTATGACTCGAAGCAGATGATGACTCAATATTGACTGTATCAGATAGAGAAAGGTTGGCTCTACTAATGCGCCAATTGCCAAATTTACTACATCTTTCTTGAACTCATGACATTTTTTTAAGTCCAAGTCCGAGAATTTATCTCTACTGTACCCACAGTCTGTCGCGATTTGATTCAAAAATTCGTCAATCATAACTGAAAGCTTTTGAAACTATTGGACAGAGAAAATATTGTTCTATTTGTACAGGGTTTTACTGCTTTGATGAATATTTTTCCCAACTTTTCTCGAATTTTTTAACACGAGCCTGACCATTGTCATCTATGGGGAAAACTCTTTGAAGCGACTTTTTCAAAAATTTGCCACTTAGGAACGAGAGCAGGCAATCAAAGAATGATAACGCTGTTCGATAGAGGAAATCCGCCTCTATGAATGTGGTTAGTGCCATAGTTATCACCTTTTCTCTGAATTTTTGGCATATTTTTATTACGTGAGTGAAAAGTGTCTTCAATTGGCTAAAAGTACAAGTGAGTAAAACACCTGTTTTCACATTCAATTACCACTGGTTATTATTGAAAAATTAACTAAAGGAAATTAGGAATCTACAAACGCAATGAAAAATTTTCCAGTAATACTTTAATGACATAAAAGTCCCTAGAAGACGCACTGAATGCCGGCAGCACCAGAAGAAACAAGCTGACAAATAGACTTTAATAAGTTCCAATTACGTTTTTAGTGTCGCAATAAATAGTGCCATTTATTTTCATTCATTTCCCAGATGGGAGTTTGGTTTTCTCTCTCCTTGGTACAGTTAATTTATAGATCTGGTTACCGCAAAGAGTTCCCACAAAGGAATTTTTCGCATAAGGCATGAATTATGCAGGTAGGCATGCTGATCAACGACTGTGGCGAAATGAAAGTTATTATAGAAAATCTCGATAATCGTGATTGGTTAATTTAGATGCGAGCCGAGATATAAAATATGAAATCTTGATAGGCCTAAATGGATGAATACCCCGGCAAAATGGGTTGATGGCACAAAGGATCAGCAGAGTGTGTATAAAGGCAGAAACGGCTCGTCTAGCTCGGCTCAATTTATTTATGGAATATTCCAATTACCACCAAATGCGCGGATAATTCAACCATTTTTATCGGTTAAAGAAGACGCAAGAAAAGTCAGTTCCGGTTGCTGTGAGGATTCACCGAACCCTCGAGTTGGCCAGCGATAAATTCTACGTGATAACCTGCGGAAAGGCCTCGTTCAAGACAAACCAATCTTCGCCTGTTTCACTTCAACTGCTGGATGGTGAGCGAAGAGTCACTAGAGCGGTGTATAGTAACCAGTATACTCTGAGGTAACTACTATTGAATATTTAAAAAAAAATGAAAATCAAAGCCCTCAAAGCGGAAAGAAGAGAAGGGAAATTTGTTTGCTGATGTTTTAATAAAGCAAATTTCCACAATCTAGTCATTCTATTGAAACTTAAATTGTTTGTTTAACATCATCTCATTGCCAAGTTGCTGGGACTTTGCCGCAGGTTCCCCTTAGGTAAAGAAGTAATTTGACCCAGCAGCTAGGGGGATTTGGGACTCAGAGATTCAATTATAAATAATGATAATAAAAGTGTATCTGTAAAATCCGGCTTTGCTTCGCAACATAATTCAAAAGCCGAGGATCCGATTAAGAAATACAGCAACTACCAACATTAATAACGGAACGACTTAATCCTTGCAAAAACTTGCTAACAATGGAAGTGTTTCGACTAATAAATCGTTTTTTTTAATATTAGGATCGAAATTTCGAAACCCGACAGCTCATACGGCTTTCGAGTGAAGAACTGCTTTGCCTTCAATCGGGCCAACACCAGCGTGATTCTAACAGACGAAAGAGGTTGTCCTGCTAAAGGCGACGCTATTGGTGCATTCACTTACAATGAGGCCAAAGGAATTGCTGACGCCCCGATACGATCCATGTTCAAGTTCCCTGAGAGCTCAGAAGTCCATTTTCAGGTCAGTTTAGTTGGGAATTTCAGTTTCAGCTGGGGCATTTTTGGCTGTTTTCAGTGCGATGTGGCTCTTTGCAAAGGTGCCTGTTTGCAGCCCTCCTGCTCTGGAGACGTTTCCAACTCTTTGGCGATAAATAATGACGAAGGAGTACTCATGGCTGCCAATACCGTGTTTGTGCTTGACCCGAGTAAGTTAAACACCTGCCCTTGTGTATGCGAAAGTCCCAAGTGTGTTTAGCGTCATGTTCAAGTGGATTTTGCAACTCAAAAAAAAACCACGCAGATCTAAAACTTCTTGAATTCAAGCATTTTTGAGAAAACTGCCAACAATTCCACATCCATGGATCACTTTCTGAAAAGGCCATTTATTTCTCTCTAGAATGATGTACAAATGAGCATTCTTGCTCATTTTGCCTCCGAGAAATGACCAAAAACGGGACGGAAAACATGTCTGAAAAGTGTCTGATAGTCAAATTTCGCTTTCTGGGTCAAAACTACTCGAATTTCCTCACTCACGTTGTTTCGACTGAATAGACGTTTCAATTCTATCCAACGATGCCAAAACGAATTCTGTGGCTCGAATGGTTCTTGAGAAACTTTGAAAAAAGCAACGTCATGTTCAAGTGGATTTTGGAAAACTGCCAACATTTCCTTATCGATGGTTCACTTTCTAAAAAGGCCATTTATTTCTCTCTAGAATGATGTACAAATGAGCGTTCTTGCTCTTTTTGCCTCCGAGATATGAGCAAAAGCGGGACCGAAAACATTAAATTTTGGCATAATCTTGCACCTAAGTGTCTGCTATACAAATTTCGCTTTCTGGGTCAAAACTACTCGAATTTCCTCACTCACGTTGTTATGACTGAATCGAATTTTCAGTTCTCTATCCAACGATGCCAAAACGAATTCTGTGGTACAAATGGTTCTTGAGAAACCTTGAAAAAAGCAGCGTCATGTTCAAGTGGATTTTGCGACTCAAAAAAAAACCACGCAAATCTAAAACTTCTTGAATTGAAGCCTTTTTTGACAAAACTGCCAATATTTCCTTATCGATGGTTCCCTTTCTAAAAAGGCCATTTATTTACTGTCTAGAATGATGTACAAATGAGCGTTCTTGCTCATTTTGCCTCCGAGAAATGAGCAAA
>NW_026018715.1:13432510-13447351 GCF_020466585.1 Dendroctonus ponderosae
GCTCTGAAGCCTGTGAAACGTGAAACGAATTGATATATTCTGATTTGCTAGTCCGGGCGGTTTCAGCTTTGAGCTTCTTCTGACCCTGTTCGGGCTTATTTAAACCTTAAAAAATCACATTGCTTCTGAGCGCTCAACAGAAAATGTATATACGGAGATTGTGAGGAAAATCACTTGCGAAATACTGCCGCCCCCGCTGAACAAGTGCAAGAGTTTCCCGCTAGTGATTTTCCTCAAAAGACCCATTCAGCAGAATAACTCTGTTTTGATCATTCGTAGGTGAAGCTCCTCTAGCTCAGGAATTGTGCGATGAAACAGGCGGAGTCCATCCAAGCTGGTTATTGTGGCTTTGCGTGGCATTCGGGGTTTTGTTCTTGATCATGTTGATCATCAATATTTTCCTATGCTCCGCCATGACTTGTGCCTGCGCCCGAACTGAGATAATCGAAAAAGAGCCGAGTATAATTGAAGATTACGACCCATACCGCAGTTGGCATGGAAGCCAGTATGGTTCCAGGTAAATTCCGCTTTACTCAACCCCTTTGGTTAATCCCCTAGACTAAGACCAAGTCAAATTCTCTTAGACAATGAAATGAGACTTGAACAGGAATTGTTTGCTTTACAGGGCCAGCCTGAGGATGACTCCCTAGGAGTCAAAACCGGTAGGCAATCAGTAACTATACCCTCTAATTCGATACTGACTTTGAAGCTTAACATTTCCAAAGTGTTTGCACTTCGCCTGGAATTATTCTATGGTCACCATCTATTTTTTGCAATAACGGGAAGTGCGAGCATGTTAGATAGGTGCTCAGTAGTTAGCTTGCATTCTTCAGAAAAAACCAGGAAATCTACATTTAACCCATTAAAAATCGCGTTGTTTTAATGGGACTAATTTCACTTTTCTGCTAGATTTTCGGTAGGAATTCAGTGCACGCTTCCAGCGAAATTTGTTAGTGGAAATGGCCAGTAGGAACAATGGATTTCAGGCCAATTTTTTTATTATTTCCCAACTTGTACCTCTTGAAATTTTTGAGAGTAATCATCCAAATAATCCCTCATAGTTTAACAAAGAGTTGAAAGAAATAACCAAAGTAAATCATAAATAAAAAACGAATAGCCCTTGGCCGTTGGTCCAGGTTGCGAACAAATCTCTTTTGAACCAGCAGTGAGCAAAATTTCAGTAAACCTCAACAAATTTCCATCAGTAACCCCCCTTTAAAGCTTCAATCAGATTCTTTCTTAATCCTTGATAATTTACATTCCCTATGGTGTTAACTAATCCTCATGCTGACTGATGAACCTTTGCCAGTTGCCAACCATTTTCTGCATTGTTTTTCTTTATAGATATTCGCTAAATGGAGCCCCTCAGCACCCCAAAGGCTACACATCTGGGGGCTCAACACTGAACTCAGCTAGGTCGATTTCTTCCCATAGCGATCATTATGCCATCGTCCATTCCCGACCTGGAAGCAGGGGATACAACACGAAAAGTCGGGGTCCTCCTTCACACATTGGAAGTCATTATAGCGGCAAATAATTTAGGTTTTCGAGTGAAATTTTGTGTAAAAACTACCTTTAGAAACTGGCAGCTTGTTGCTGATGCTCGTTGATTAAATTGTAAATATTGGACATGAGTTTAAGGAAATTTGAGTCATCAAAACTCTAGAAGATTTGATTGTTTACCGAAGAAAGCAAAACTGTAATAGACGTTAAACTAGAAACGATGTGGCATATATTTGTAGTCTAAGCTATTAATTGTTACCTTTTATATTTTTATATTTAATAGGTTTTCTGCAATGTTTTAACTGTGCTGATTCAGCAGCGAACTTGTAACCGGATAATTCTGTAAATCAATTATACCTTATTGCATTACAATTTGCAACAACCATATTGTATAAAGTCTGATAATTATGTAAAATGCAATTTTTCTCTGTACATAGAGCGTTGAATAAATTAACTCTATTAATATAAAGTTGTTTATTTATTTTCCTTAGCCGAAAATGTGTGCTCTTCTGTAAGTTTGAGGCTGTTTACAACTAGATATTGCTGGAAACATGTTAATGAATCCAAATGGGATATTTTAGTTAAAAAAAGCAATGACCCCCTATTTAAGAAGAGAACAAAAATGTAGTATAAGTTTATAATAAGAAAATAATATACATTTTCGGTTTTTGTTGTTTTGATTTTATGCGGTTTTTGTGCGTTCCCCAGCTTTAGCCGACGATTTTTTCCTTTATTATTGACTCAAACACTTTATAAATCTATATTTGTAATCTTTTTGCGTCAAAAGGAATCGATTGAGCTCAAAAAACCAGCATGTAAAATTTTGATTTTTGGTTGAAATTTTTCCAAGGGTGGGGGCCGATTATTTGGAAAAATTAAAATTTTCTCAAAATGTCTTAAATTTGACATCATTTTGAACTCACGGACGCGACGAATGCATCAAATTAAATGAAAAACATGGTAGAAGTTTCAGATCCGAAATAATAGACATTTTCGGCACATTTTAAGGGTTTTTTGAGCGATCACGATCTTAAACCGAGGATTTCTTCCTTATTATTAACTCAAACACTTTATAAATGCATATTTTTTACCTTTTTGCATCCAAAGGAATCGATTGAGCTAAAAAACCGACATGTAAAATTTTGAGTTTTGGTCGAAAATTTTCCAAGGGTTGAAGTCAATTTTTTTAAAAAATGAAAATTTTTTCAAAATGCCTTATATTTCACATCATTTGGAGCTCACGGACGCGACGAATGCATCAAATTAATTGAAAAACATGGCCGAAATTTCAGATCCGAAATAATAGACATTTTCAGCACATTTTAACCGTTTTTTGAGCGATCACAATCTTTAACCAAGGATTTCTTCCTTATTCATGACTCAAACATTTTATAAATGCATATTTGTGACATTTTTCGTCGAAAGGAATCGATTGAGCTCAAAAAACCGACATGTAAAATTTTGATTTTTGGTCGAAATTTTTCCAAGGGTGGGGGTCGATTTTTTGGAAAAATAAAAATTTTCTCAAAATGTCTTAAATTTTACATCATTTTGAGCTCACGGACGCGACGAATGCATCAAATTAATTGAAAAACATGGTAGAAGTTTCTGATCGATAATCGATCGACATGTAAAATTTTGATTTTTGGTCGAAATTTTTTCAAGGTTGGTCGGTTTTTTGAAAAAATTTAAATTTTTTCAAAATATCTTAAATTTTACATCATTTTAAGCTCACGGATGCGACGAATGCATCAAATTAATTGAAAAACGTGGTAGAAGTTTCAGCTCCGAAATAATAGACATTTTAGGCACATTTTAAACGTTTTTTGAGCTATCACGATCTTTAACCGATGATTTCTTCTTTATTCTTCACTCAAACACTTTATAAATGCATATTTGTGACTTTTTTGCAGCGAAAGGAATTGATTGAGCTCAAAAAACCGAGATGTAAAATTTTGATTTTTGGTCGAAAATTTTCCAAGGGTGGAGGTCGATTTTTTGAAAAAATAAAAAYTTTCTCAAAATGTCTTAAATTTTACATCATTTTGAGCTCAAGGACGCGACGAATGCATCAAATTAATTGAAAAACATGGTAGAAGTTTCAGATCCGAAATAATCGACATTTTAGGCATATTTTAAAGGTTTTTGAGCTATCGCGATCTTTAACTGATGATTTCTTCCTTATTCCTGACTCAAACACTTTATAAATGCACATTTGTGACATTTTTCGTCGAAAGGAATCGATTGAGCTCAAAAAACCGACATGTAAAATTTTGATTTTTGGTCGACATTTTTCAAAGAGTGGGAGTCGATTTTTGAAAAAAATTTAATTTTCTCAAAATGTCTTAAATTTTATATCATTTTGAGCTCACGGACGCGACGAATGCATCAAATTAATTGAAAAACGTGGTAGAAGTTTCAGATCCGATATAATCGACATTTTCGGCACATTTTAAGCGTTTTTTGAGCAATCACGATCTTTAACCGAGTATTTTTTCCTTATTCTTGACTCAAACACTTTATAAATGCACATATGTGACCTTTTGCATCGAAAGGAATCGATTGAGCTAAAAAAACACGCATGTGAAATTTTGATTTTTGGTCGAAATTTCTCAAAGGGTGGAGGTCGATTTCTTGAAAAAATTAAAATTTTCTCAAAATGTCTTAAATTTTACATCATTTTCAGCTCACGGACGCGAGAAATGTATCGGCTCATTGAAAAACATGCTAGAAGTTTCAGATCCGCATTAACAGACATTTTCGGCACATTTTAAGCGTTTTTTGAGCGTTCATGATCTTTTGCCGACGATTTTTTCCTTATTATTGACCCAAACACTTTATAAATGCACATTTGTGGCCTTCTTACATCAAAAGGAATCGACTGAGCTCAAAAAACACGCATGTAAATTTTTCTAAGGGTGGCTTTGAAAAAAAATCGACTTTTTGCCTTGTTCCTGCCAATAAATGCTTGTGGTTGCCCCTTTAACGGCTCGGATTCAGATCGTTTTATGTAAAGTACCACCATGAAGGAGCGTGTTGATTGCGGTAAATATGGGTACCCGATAGAAATGTACCGGTCGAACAAAGAACGACATCTGTAGCGGCAACAATTAACGAGCTAGTCCTAAACGTGAGACGCGATATCTTGCTGTTATCTGAAGATGTTATCTCGGTAGTATCACCCACGCCTTGGGCACCTATCCGGAGGTCAGCGCGGTACCACCTCATGGTACTTTGGTGCTCTTTTCTTCAGTCCTTGGCCGACACCGTTCGCAACGGCGGTTCAGATTCGATGCCATGACCGCAAGTTCGCGATTCATCACGTACATTTTCTTCGCGGGGTTGATGCAGGCGAAAATCATCCTTGTACATGGTGGTAAGTTAGTCATCCACCTTCACTAAAAATTCGCTACTCAACTTTCCTTGAAACATCCAGGGCTCAGTCTTTCGATCGTACTCAAACAGATTGAGAACAATTTCAAAGTAAAGTGGTTTGTGGAATAACCGCAAAACTGGCCCTTTTGAAAGTGCTTTGATTTGTGTGATTTTTTTTATAAAGAGTGCATGATTTGTAAAGCGTTTTAAGCGCAATTGATTTTTCCGTATTTTGACGCCTTTCATACTTTTAAGGCCGGTTTCCTTTCGTTAAAGTGTACGGCAAAAAAGATTAATCAGTTTCTTCAATTTTTTAAACATGTGTTACAAAATTAATCAAAACATGCTCAAAAACACTTTGTGTCGATGCAACAGGGTGTAAATAAAGCTGGCTGTAATAAACCTTCTAGTGCAATTTATTTTTATCAGTTTCACTTCAAAAAAGTTAAAGCATACTTTCATACCCAAAACGTTTAAAAATTGAACTTATTAAGAGTGCAAGTACAAGTCGGGCCATTAGCCTGGCACAAACAAGCAAAGCACATAAATAAGCCATTCGATCCTGAACATTAATTAGAATGACCATGCAATGGCAAAATTTGGCTAAAAGCATTGTTTTTAGCCTAAAGATGTTTAAAAACCGCAATTAGCAGGTAAAAACTGTGTGCAATTTTCCATTTCAGTCGCAGTTGAAAACAGCACATTTTATTGTCTAATCTGAACTTATACAGTGTTTTAGCTGTTTTTCTAAGCCATTGAGGGATTTGAAAATTGAGAGAACATCTAAGCTTAAGCAGGAAACTTTTCTTACTTAAGAAATAAATTGTTGAACAGTACCATTTTGTATGGTATTTTGAGGCAACAAACAAGCAAAAATAAAAGAGCGTATATGAGAGAAATTAAGTATCTGTATTATCAACAACTGAAAACGCACCCAAGAAAACCATTGCAAAATTGTCAATTTAGCTGTGCATTTTCTGCTTGAATTGACTTGCCAATAATTGCATTTCCATTGGTGGATCATAAGTAATAAAAATTAAAAACTAATTTACAATACACGGTGATCGGGTTCTGGGCATGATATTGAATGATGATTAGTGGCAGTGATTTATTTCGTCCAACAAACCACAGCAGGAATTGGTCTCAGATTTTAATAAGTTTTTTGCCTGATGCAGGTGCGCGATACCAGATTTATACAACAAGATATGCAAATGTTGAATTATAATATACACAGGCCATGATACGCTTATACCAGCAAGCACGACTAATAGGGCTAAAGCCGCTAATTGAAATTTATCTTCGGAGAATCGAAATAAATCCGAGTTCGTTTTCATAATGTTCAACAGTTTCCAATGAACTTTACACCTGAGTATCGTTTTACATTTTACACGTACCCAAACAAAAGATGCAACGGCGGAAAAATGCAAAAGGCGAAACGGGCTTAAGAGCGCTTAAAAGAACGGTCAAAGTGATTAAAGTCTGTAGAGTATGGAGGACATGTGTCATCGCGCTCCGAGCGTTTCGCTTTTTGTTTGTAGCGTTTTCCTCGTCTACGCAATACGGAACAATTAAGTGGCTAGGTCGAAGCCCTTTTGACAATACCGTTAAAATAGCCATTTACTACAAGTTCCTACAGGTGTTGCGTAAGTCACGATTGCCTATGCAAACAATCATTTCATTCCTTTTGTCCCAGTAACTTTTATTCGTTCATAATTATATGATCAGTTTTTTCGGGGCTGCACCATCTGATTGTCTTTGGACTATTGTTCTGCGAACATGGAGCTACACGAGGGGAATTAATCAGAAGGGGCGTTACAGGTCATTTGCTTTCTGCACTTTTCACTTAAATGTTTTTGTGCTTCTACATATAAGCTTTTTGAATTTTTTAAATAGTTTTATTCACGTTTTTCTACCTCAATGTTTCCGCTTTAAAACATCAATTTTTTCCTTGTTTCTATGGCATTTATAAAAGTATATTCATGCTTTTTGGCTGCTCCAACGTGTGGGTGTTTAGTTGTTGACCCCATTCTATTAAAACGTTTGCTAAAATTGCAATTAAATAATGAGTTCAATTTTTCTACGCAAGTTTTACATTTTTCTGTATTTTTGCAGCTTCATTCAATTTTTAGAAGGCGCATTCATGTATGTCGTTGTTTTACTTAGTCGATATTTCATATTTTTCCAACGGATTGCCGCTGTTTATAGTTATGCAGACGCTTGCTTAATAAAATCTTTTTGGATTCGTTAAAATAAAGCGTTTGTTCATGAAAGTTTATATGACTTTTATTGTAAGATTGCAAATTATTTCTCTAGTTGCTTATTAAATGTGTAATCGACGGTATAAATAGCATCAGATCAGATGGTACTTCTTGCTTCTACGTTAACAAGTTTTATTGATGGCACATTTATAATTTTTTGTTTATGGTTTCTTCTCAAATATTTTCACTTTAAGACATGAATTTTCTCTTCATATTCCTTGTTGTCTGCTTCAATAGTTGGGCTTTACATATCGATCTCGTAAAGCCCGAGTATTAAAAAAAACGATTAACAATTTCTGCCCCTTTTGTACTTTTGGCAGTCTAGTTTAATTTTTAATAAGCACATTTCGAAGTATTTTCTCTAAGTTTCTCAACAGGTCGCCGTTTTTTATATTTTTATCGAATTTTCTAAGTACTTACTTAATGAAAGCTTTTTCGGCTCTGTGAATAGCATCGGTCATACCAAAATATGCGTATAATAAGGCATTTTTCCATGAAAATATTTAGGTGTTTTTTGCTTGTATGTTTGCATTTTTTTTCCTAGTTGCTTAACAATAGCTCAATCTACCGTGAAAAAAAAACATCAGATTTGCCAAAATGACCCTTAAAATAAGTCGCTCAAGCATGGAAATCATACGGTGCTTTCTGTTTCTAAGTTAACAAGTTTTATTGTTGCCATTATGATAATTTTTATTCACGTTTTTCCACCCAAAGATTTTCGCTTTGGGTCTTTTCGCCTCATTTTTCATTTTTTCACTTGTATTTATGGCATTAAAAAAATAGTTTTTGCTCTCCTGCTTCAAAATTTGGGTTTCTAGATATCGACCCCATACAGCCTGATTCTAAGAAAATTGCTTATTAAAACGAAAATTAAAGAAATAGTTTTTGCATGATTGATTCTCGTGTGCAAGTTTGCTTACAAACGCGAATTATTTCTCAGTTTCTGCATAAATGCTCGATCGACTGTGTGAACAGCATTAGACGTACCAAAATGCCCTTAGAGAACAAAGCGTTTATGCCTGAAAGTCAAAAGATTTTTTCTTTGTAAGCAAGTTATTTTGCCAAATTATTCGATTCGAGGAATTTCAAATCCCAAAAAAATTATAATTTAAAAACATAAATTGAAACTTTCTGCCAAATTTTTGGGCCAAATTGTTCCATTTTCAAAATAGTCGCCTGTAAAAGTTCGACTTGTCGATTTTGCTAACGCTATTCAGACAACTTTTGAAGACGTTTCCAGAGAAGTTTTCTCAATTAGTTTACTACTTGTTGCGTACTTTCAGCGCCTTTTTCCAAATATTTTTTTCCTTACAATTTGTTCTGTGTTGTTCAAAAATTCTTCAAAATCAGCATCGTCGTGCCGAAGCCAAATTATAGGGCCAAAAAAAAATCGTTTCCTTTCAAACATTTTCATTGTTAGTCACTCAATTCTCGTGCCTGCAGATTTTTTAATTAGTTCGCATTTTAATTGAGAAGCAACTTCATCAATCGCTTCCTCACATTGAACCATCTTCTCAAACTTCTCACTTGCAGCCTTTCTTCCCATGCAAGTTTCTCATCTAAATAAATGACTTCGGGTAAAAAGGGCACCACCACACTTGATCTATTAGATCCCAAATTAGATCAATTGCAAACATTAGTATGTATGAGACGGGATGATGAGAAGAGCAACAAAAAACCATCGACAATAATTATTCTGTCGTTCTGCATCGACCAGAACAATCAAATCACTAGTTGCATGCACAGTTTCAAACTCGCCGGCTTTTCTATTCATGTATTCCTGACTCTGCTGCATCAAGATAATAAATCTTCTGCAAAAGACAAGCCGCTGTTTTGGTGTGGTCGGCCACACTAGCGATTTTACCTTCAGGCCGGTAGGTGTTGGCTGAAGAAATTGACTCAAACCAATCGACATCGCTATCGATCATCCGTTAGATCTAATCATCAAAACTGTTATTTAATCAGTTTTCTATGTCTGCACGGAAAACATGGCACTGATCTAGTTTGATTAAAGATGAATGGGAGAATGTTCCGCGAAAAGTCTGCTAATCAGAGTTGTTCTCAGAAGGATCCTAAGAATAATTTCACGGTGGACAATGGGAAAACAACTTGTTAGCAAACAGCTACCTAAACTCAGACAACTATTCTGGAACCCGTGTTTGTTTAACTTCTCCTTTACCTTAATATCTTTAATTCATATCCCCATTTAATTGAAAAATTGCTCGTTCTCACCACCCCAATTAAGCGCTTGAGAGTGAGTGGCTGAAAACTTAATGAGACGCTCTTACTTAGTTCTCAGGACCTTGTTACTATTTCGCATTCGTTAACGTATCTTGAAGCCCGTCGCTGTTAATTAACGAAAAAACATAGAAATTATCATTATTTATCAAATAATTATTATTATATACTCAAGCACATGTTTCTCTCAGCATTGTTAAGCCGATGGCTACATGATATTGCGTTATTCCTGTGAGATGACTTTTTAATATTTATAATAACTGTACGTTATACGTCTTATATTGTCTTCAGCTGCACAAAGTGGAAAATTTGCTTGTTTCAGATTGCTGGTACGACAGTAAGAAGCACGAGGAAAATTCGGAAGTACTCACAGGGGAACCTTGCCTGAACTGCACCTGCAGCAGAGGCGCCTTGTTGTGCTACTTGAGAGTGTGTCCAAAGCTGCCCAATCCTCCACCACCAGGCTGCATTTTACTGCACAGATTCAAAACATGCTGTCCCGAGCTGATTTGTTCAGGTGGGAAGCTTTTAAACGAGCAAACTGAGTCTAATCTAGGTTCTCATCAAGATTTCCATGATGGGGGCAACAGCGTGGAAGCCAGAGCGGAACCGCACGCCAATCTGGACGTACCCTCCGATGAGAACAACTTGTATGAGAATGGTTAGGAAAATTCTACCTAAGCAAAGAAAAAATGAGTTTTTCGGGCCTTCGTTGCGCATTAAAGCTCCCAGCAAGGCTGAAAGCACGGAAAACTCACCATTTTTTCCACTTAATAATTACAAATGGGTTCCGCAGCTTGCATTTCAAATGGGAGCATTTACGGTTCGGGTTCTGCAATGCACAGTTCCTCAATGTGCGAATATTGTTACTGTTTATCCGGCAAGCAAGTGTGTGTTAAGCCCAAATGTTTACTGTTCATCGAGGGCTGCCAGCCCATCTATGAGACATCCAGCTGTTGTCCTGTTAGGTGAGTGGCTGCAGTGCTTGTGTATTTTAAAAAAATATATATTTTTCCTGTGGGGAAAAACAGATATAACTGCACTCGCACTTTAACAACACTGCAAGTGGCCACGCAAAAGCCTTCCACTACTACTGCTGGTTACGAGAAAAAGACTCCCGTCGGGTGTAAGTATGGAAAATTGGGACTTAGTTGACTTTGAATAATTCCCAACCAATCAAGTATTTTCTGAATTCCTGCAGCTGGATGTTTAGTGGAAAGCGCTTACCATCCCGAAGGATCCAAAGTGGTGGGAATCGGACACTCTGTATGCGATAACTGTTACTGCTTGAGGGGCCTGTTGAGGTGCGAACCTCTGTCCTGTGCCCCGCCCCTTTTGGGCTGCACCCCCGTGGTGAAATCTGGGGAATGTTGCGCTGCTAGCTATAATTGTAGTAAGTAAGTTTACTTCTTCTGTTTCCTAAAAATCCTTCATCTAACCGATAGAAAACGCGTGCTGCATCAACTGCAAAGTCCTTCAAGAGTCGTGGTGTTTTGCGTTTTCCAGATGGTACTCTTGAAGTGGAACCCGAGCCCAACTATGGCCTGTTTCCCATCATCAGCAAAGAGTACTCAAAACTGCGCAAAGAAGTTAACAGACAATCTGCAGATGGAGTGGTGACAGGGGCACCTTTTTACGTGCAAGTTGAAGATATTTCAAAAGCCACCCCGAAATTGGGGGTGCAGCGCAGCCCTGAAACGTTTGGAACCACCAGGCAGTTTTTCAGCGCAAATTTCCAGCCAAGCAGCACTCAGAAGCCACTTGGAGATACAGCTGAAGACGATAAGTTTTTCCTCATCAGCAGTTCGAGGCACAGAAGCTCGACAGAGAGGAATATCGTTTCGTCCGAGCCACCCAAAAGCGACGATGCAGACTATTTTGGAAGTTTGAACATTTTCGACCTTGTCGGCTCTTTGCTCGATGGCAAAAGCTACCGGAAAGTTGACACTATTTCAGCAGAAGATCTGAAGAACTCCCTAACAGAGGATGGCATGAGTGCGTCCACTGAACCCTTAGCTACACGGGCAACAACGGGTTTTCCGGATTTTTCCACCAATGAGCCCGACAGCACTGAAACAGGTCTGGCAATGAGCACAACTGAAGAAAGCGATGATTTGGTGACAGTCACTGCTATCCTCAATTCAACCGACTGCAACAACGGCATTGAGAGCCACTTCAAGAACGGTTGGGCAGTGAAATATTCTGTATTTTTTTGTTGATTTTTGTAATTTTTCAGATCAGCCAGTAGATCCGATTGAAATCAATCACTTGGCAGAAGGTCGCACTGACTTGGTGGCCACCAGCACGGATTTTCAAACGGAAGATTATGCATATTTTTCCTCGCCGGAAAATCTTCCAACTGAAGAAGTGGATTATGAGAGCCCCAACGGGAGGAATAGGGTGAAAATTGGGGGTTCGAAACTGCCCCCAGACATTGAGGCGATTTTAAACATCACCAACCAGAAAATCGAAGACTTCGACTATGACTACAAGGAACCAACGTTGCCTCCGTCGTTGCCCAATTTGAAGTCAGTTGAAGCGCTCCTCATTCATCTCCGTATCTTCTGCTAATCTGGAAACGCATTTTGCAGGATTATCCCGTTTCTGGCCACGGATGCTCTGGATGTTATCAAGGACTCCCCCAAAGACCCCACGGACCAACTTGAGGACAAAGCAGACAACATGGAACTGGAACAGAGTTCGAATTTGTTCAAGCCTCCAGTAAAAACTGAAGGTATTCACGCGTCCTCCATTGAGGCAGGATTATCTGAGTATCCTGCGTTGCAGGTGGATTTGTGCCAAAGGCTCCCAGCACTGATTCGTTTTACAACAGCATTTTTGCAAAAAAACCTCCAGTCAAACATGTGGAGCCGGACGCAAGCGTTAAAGGTAGGAAGGACTTTTTCTGGCATCCTCCTCATTGACTGGACGTACTTTTAGTGACCAACTGCCTTTCCAGAGGCCAGGAAATCGCGCACGGCATGGAAGTCCCCTCAGATTTACCCTGCGTGACTTGTAGTTGCTTTTTTGGAAATATAGCTTGTCAAAAGGTGACCTGTCCTCCTCCGGAGCCTGGATGCTCCAGAGAACCGGCAGCGCTTTGCTGCCCCAATTACGCCTGCAGTGAGATTTCCTGCCCAGTAGATTGGTTTAATTACCGGTTAAATCACAGCCCAATTCCTTTGCAGATCAGCAGAAAGTGCCACTTTTGGAGCCGGCAAAGTTGCCGCAGGAAATCGTCCCTGTGGCCGGGGGAATGGTGCAGTTGGCTCCCTTCAAGGATGTCATCAGAACGGAACCAGCCCCAAACCTGCAGAGTTTAATTGGAGACCGAGCTTCGCTTCAAACCACCAGCAGCTCCACACCAGCCACTCTCGCAGGTAAAAGGAGATTGAGTGAAACACTGCCTTTGCTATAGTTTTCCTGGTTTGGCAGAGTTGAGCTCTGATCGACCAACAACAGCAGCTGCAGACAAACAGCCAGAATCCAGCTTTGACGAGCTGCTGAAGTTCATCTTCTCGGGAACACCCGATGTAATCGAAAAACCAATCAGCCACAACCCGTCTTTAGACAAAAACAAGCCCACAGTTGTGCAAATCAAGTCGGTATCGCCCACTGATGAGAAACCCGAACTGCAGCTAATCAAGCCAATCAACGACAACACTCTGGATGGTTCGGGAGCTGACGTGAACAAAACCGAAGCTGTTTGCACCAAATGCGATGAAGCTGAAGACTCCCCAGCTGGGACAGCTGCAGAACACCAGCCAATGGGGTCGAGTTCCAAAAAAATAGCAAAAGGAGATCAAAAGGGCAGCTTAGTGGGCGTGGGTCTGCTGAAGCTGGCAGGATGCAACATTTACGGGCGCATGTACAGGGTGGGCAGGATAATTTCCGAGTTATCAGGGCCTTGTTTAGAGTGCAAGTGTACGGAAGTGGGGGTGCAATGTATTGAGCTGAGATGTACAAAAAATAATGGAAAAATTAAAAATTGAAGTGCCCAATCTGAATGAGTGGATGGTTTGGGGCATTTCCAGCGATTCCTTTTCTAGAGGTGTTCTGTATAAAAAAGATGAGTGGATAGAGCTGATGTTAGACGTAAGAGCAAGATCTTGCCAGTATTTTTATGGTGTTTGTTTAGGAGTTTGGAAGTATGCAAGGTGGACAGGAGTCAAATTAACGTTTTAGCCACCTCAAATATGTTTATGGGATAGTGATCAATGTTTAAAAAATTGAGCGAATTGAGACTTTGAGGAAAATGCAAATACTTTTGCCACTTTGCATACGGTAATATTAGATTGTACCTCTTAACAAGCCGGACTTCACATGCATAATTCATCAGTTTTCAAGAGTCTTACATCATTTGATAAATTATTCGGGAGTTGAAGCAAATACGACTGGGAGATATTTTTGATTGAATATACAGCTTTTATTTTTAGGTTCGATGCAAGACTTTTGCCACTAAACATTAATTTATTCCACATTCATTCGTCCATAGGATTGTGCCATTCATACATTAATTATCACCATAGTTCACTTTACCATAGAATTTTACGCAATAGAATAAGAGGCTATAAATGTATAGGAACCAAAATCCACTCGTAGTTTTAACGCAAATGTCGATTTTTGCAAAAAATTCATTGGGTTGAAGAAATTCAATATTCACCTTTCTAAAAATGGAACAATGTTTGAAGGTGCGCATATTTTTAAATTGTTAATTAGACAAATGTATTGCGAAATGTGCACGCTTAAAATAGGCTGCTTAGGTAAAATAGAGGCTAAACAGGATTCTGAGCAATCGGACATAAGCAAAATATTATATAATCTTTGTGAGAAAGCTTGTGTCTGTTTTATTTTAGACTTTCAGACTATTCTTGGGTGTTCTACCATCCACGTCTGGCAAACTGATGTTTAACAAACTCACCTTAACCATTCTTCAAAAAAATCAGTTATGAACAGAACACTTTCAAGTTTAATTTGCGCTTTCGCTTTCATTTTTCAGGCTGCTTAATACGAAAATAATGATTTAAATTTAGCAGATGCTGCGAATTCAGCCAACTGCTCACTTTTTAATTTTCATTAGGAAGATGGCTTGAAACTGATATGTGCCTATTAACCTATTACCTCATTTTTGCACCGAATCAACAGTGTAAGTGAAGGATAACAGAAAAATATGCCGATGCAATTGCTAGTAGGAGTCGCTAATTGCCCCAAGCGTGTATGGCTTAGATATGTGTAATTTATATATAAAATATCCTCTCAGTGGATTAGTCTGGCGTGGTTATTAAAAATTAATATTTGCTTCAACCGGTCGCTCCACACACCAAAAGATTATTTTAAAATGGGGAACTTTACAAGTTTTTCGGTATGGAAACTTGAATTGGATTTTCCATTATTTTGTTCCTGAGATGTGCAAGTGCCTAGTGGAGAAATGGAAGGTTTGTATAGTTTTATATTAAACCTAGAAGGT
>NW_026018715.1:13447776-13465018 GCF_020466585.1 Dendroctonus ponderosae
AACTTGTAAATTGAAAATAGTTTCGGCCTCTGGAAAACGGTTATTTTTAGGAAAATGTCGTTTCACATTTATTGCTTCGATGTCTTGCATTTCCCGTCTTCGAATGCGGCGCTCGTCGGCTTACGGTTCGTTTGTGCCCAAACAGTTGGAACAAAAATCGCCAGGTAACAACAAAACTACTTACAACCGTTTTCCCAATCTGCCAATTTATATTAGTTGTATATTTAAAGAAATCAGTTTGCGCTACACCCGACTACTTGAAGGCGCGCTGTTTATTTTTCCACAAAACCATAACATGTTCCTTTGGCAATTTAGAGCAAACTTAAGAGGCCCAGTCGAAAATCCGACGTGCCGTCGAAAATAGATTTGTATGTTTGGATTATCAGTGTTTAGTGGAGCATGCAGAATTCGATTTTGGCTCTAGAAGAACGACTTTGGAGCTGTAAAATGGAGCGCAAGCTCGAAACGAAGATTCCAATTGAAGCCGCAAGCCCATTGGGCACATTAGAATCTTCAATGGATGCGGAAAATGTGCTGGTGAAACCCTGCAGCTTCAACCAGACTTGCACCAGACAAAAACCCAAATGGCACACTTTTCGAGTCCTTCCCATCGCCATTCTAACAGTCAGCAGTTGCCAGGTGATTATTGAACGGCTTCAGCTTCAAGCTTTTGCACTTTGCTGCTGTTCTAGATAGGTTTTCACCTGTATTCCACTCCCAGCTTCAACAAATTGCTTCGCTTTGAGCCAAACAAGCGGCTGGAGGTTTGGAGGTATTTCACATACATGTTGGTGCACGACGGCTGGTCTCATTTGGCTCTCAATGTGGTCATGCAGTGCATCTTCGCTGCTCTGTTGGAGATAAGCCAGGTAGGACAGTGAGGGTTTCGTGAGGAAAGTGAGGAATGGTGGTGGTTTACAGGGTCGCCTTAGAGTGTTGACAATTTATGTCTTGGGAGGAGTCACAGGAATATTAGGAGCAGCGTGTCTTCATCCCGATTTAGTGGTAGGAGCATCAGCTGGAGGTTACTCGCTCCTTCTCTCCAATGTTGCTGATCTAGTGCTGGTAGGTGGAGCTGCGCTTTTACAGGCCTATAAAAGTGAGAAACGCTTAACAAAATTTCAGAACTTCCATACAATAAACTACAGAATATATCGTGCAATATCGATATCAACGTTGATAATCTTCGACGTGATTTACGACATTGTCCACATATATTCAAGCAGAGAGCCGCAGGTTTCATGGCAAGCCCATTTCTTCGGCGGACTTACAGGACTGTTTCTAGGTAAAATTGGCGAATACTTTTCTAATGTATCAATTCGATAATTGTGGGTTTTGGGGGGTTTTAGGCCTGGTTGTATTCAAGTGCAACAAACCGACCAAAAGCACCAGAGTGTTCTTTTGCCTGGGACTTACACTTTACTTCATTTTCATCGCTAGCTTTATTGTGCTGATGGCCCAAATCGAAAAGTGCGGAACCAAAGGTCTAATTCGTCGGCAATTCGTCTATTTATGTTAAAGTGGTTGTTTTGTATTTGCGAGTTTATTGTGTTGACTTTTCCTGATGTTTTTTAAGCCGTAACTCCTCAGATTATTAAACTGTGCTCGACAAGGAACATTAGCAAACCCAATAAAATAAAGGAAAATAAAGAAAGTTTTGCATAACTACAACAGTAGTCACAATAGCTAAGTTTGGTCACGACTGAATTAAATTTCAGATCATCTTCTCTGTCCTCCTTTTAAGGACGTGGGTGAAAGTCAGTTTTTTTTATTATATGTATATGATGCGATTTTTGAACCCAATAACGTGACCAGGTATTGGGAGCTTTCACTTTGTTTGTGAAACAAAAAACAAAGTGTCAACTGAACGTACCTAACGGCTGAATGAAGGAAAAAACTAAGGGATTTTTTCAACGTTTTATTTACAAAAATACAGTTTTAGAGTGATCGCAGCTTGGCACCGTTCTAGGAAGAATTTCCAGAGTCTACATCGATGGCAAATTTAAATCAATTCAAGTACAAAAGACTAGATCAAAGGCAGTAGGAATTAGACAAGACACAGAGAGCAGCCAGAGGGCATAATCTGAGAAAAAGGGTGCAATAAATAGGGCAGAATGTTGGTGCTAAGGGATGAAGTGTTTAGGAAACAGTTTGGAGCGCAGAAAGGAAAAAGTACACGGTAACAAAGACACAGTGAATTTCTAATTTACATAAAAACAACTCGACTCATCACTTAGTGTTTGCCCACTTGGTCGATCTGGCCCTGGAGATTGTTGACCACTTCTGGAGGAAATTGGTCGCCCAAAATTTCAAAGAGGTTGATTTTCTGGTCGCCGGGTATGCTTTCGTAGGCACCGATCTCGATTCCTTCTTGTACCTGAAAACAATCCCAAGTTAAATCCCAAGTGTAATAAGGACAAGAGGAAGTTCCCACGACATTTACGTAAGACGCGAGCAGTTTCATCTGCTGTTACCCAACGACTATAACGAGCACTTTCATTTTTAATCATCATCTTTAATCGAGGATTGTGATGTTTTAATGTGCGTTCTCTAGAACTGATTACCCAAACACTACACTTTCTTTGGACAATTTGCGAAAAACTAGAGCAGAAGTTCACATTTACCTTCTGAATTTGGGCATCTTTGGGTATTAGGAAGGTTTGCTGAGCTTGTCGGATGGCCTCATTTGTGTAGGCGCCGCCTTCCTTTTGAGGGTAGGCTGAAACTGCGGCCAGAATAGCAAGGGAAATAATTGCCAGTTTCATTTTAGCTAGAAGAGAACAAAATCATTTTTTGGGGGCATTTGATGAAGAAAGCGCTTGAATAAGCATTTAACTTTAGGTGTCAAAAAGTCGATGCAAAAATAGTGGCAAATTTAAATTAATCAAGCTTATAGGTGAACAAATTAGCCTTTCATTGTTGTACATTTTTTATTTGCAAGCAATAAATAATCAAACACGACATTTGGTGTAAAATCATACAAACAGCGACTTTCCAAAATCCAAATACATAAATTACTTTTGTGACAAAAACCTGAAACTACAGACCACTTTGTGTGAATTCTTCACTGCACTTTCACTGGCACTGGATGTTGCTTACCTTAAAAAAATATGCGTGCTCCACAAGGTACGGTTTATATCGAAATTCTCGAGGACTCAAGCCGCTAATCTCTTATATAAGCGTCCATCTCTACGAAGCTTTCCCCCATACGTTCGGTAGATTCAGAAGAATGAGAGCTTCCACTGTTCAAACCATTTTTTGTCTAGTTTAGTATGAATTAGGAAGTTGGAATTTTAACTGAAGGTTTATGGAGGTTCTTGAACGGTTTTCCAATTTTCTGCCCAGTTAAAGGCGCAAAAATTATGGTAAATTTTTCTCTTAAATAAAACGATTTTGAGTCATTTTACCCCATACGTTTGGTAGATTTGGAAGCATGAGAGCTTCCACTATTCAAACGATTTTTTTCTCTTGTTTGAATCATTTTGTTGGAGACAAACAGAAGACTCATGAAGGGTTTTGAAAGTGTTTTCTATTTTTTGCCCAGTTAAAAGGCCAAGTGATTTTTTGCAGGCAAAATGTTGCAAACATTTTGATAAGTTTTTCACTTAAATAAAGCGATTTTGTTTCATTTTCTTCCGCAGGTTTGGAAGATTTTGAAGAGCACTAAATAAAAAAACTTCTAAGAGAGTGTGAATTATTTTGTGCGAACAGAAGTCTGATGACGGTTTTTGAACGTTTTTCCAATTTTATTTCCAGTTAAAGGAGCAAATTATTTTTTAAGCAGGCAAAAGAGGTTTAAAGAAAACGATTTTATTTCATTTTCCCGCATTTGTTTGGTAGACTTAGAAGAACGAAAGCTTCAAATATAAAGAAAATCTTAAACAAAAGTCTAATGAAGATTTTTGATCGTTTTTGCAATTCTATGCCCAGTTTAAGGAGCAAATAAAATGTTTAAGCAGGCGAATGCTGCAGACATTGGCAAATAATTGTTCAGCTGAAACAAGACAATTTTTTAAACTTTTTTAATGCCTTAAAATGATTTTCCGACGGTTTGCAAGTGGGGAAATCCCAATCACATGCATTAAAGCTAATAGACTCATCGAGTGTTAATTTCAATGCAAATTTCTCTTATTACGATATCGTAGGCAATAATACTTCCAAGGTCTCACTGTCCGACAGGTGATTTGCATTAAGATGATGAAATGCTAAAACATTGTTATTAATTATCGTATTTTGCAATTTGCTTACCGGTTAAGGACTTTGTGCCAACGTTCAAGTTACTGTTAGTTATCCCGATTGCGCCTAAAAATTTTGAAAATCAGCCAAAAAACTCTTAGTTCCCCAATGGACTTAGACGGTGTTATGCAAACGATAATCAAACTTTAAAATACCGGCTCCTTATTTTACCATTCAATTAATAACTGAATTGCATAACAGCAGAATACGGTTGTTTATTAATAACAAAGATGCGCAACTAATTACGAACAGACATGTTATTAGCGTTTTTGACCTGCTTTATAGTCGTCGCCTTATGGGGCTTTTTCCAATTTTTTCACGTTTATTATTCAGTGTCGGAGTCAATCAATCACCAAAAAAACAACTTTAGTTCTTGCACTCACACATCTTGCTCCATTTGGCTGACATTATTTGCTCTTGCCCAAGAAACCTGTTAATAAAAATCGAAAATCAAACAAATTGTTTGCAATTGTGTCTGTTTGTATATGTGTTCTGAAGACACCATTCTTCTGTTTGCTTTAGCGTTTCGAAGACTGTTTGCTAACGCTGATTATTTTTATTTGAAGGAAAAATCTTCGGCATGCAAACTGTCGTTTCACCTAGATTTTAAAGGCTTTGTGAGGAGCCGGTTTTTATCAGAAGCTCTATAGAAATGTTAAAATCGCGTTAAAATCCTTCAAGAGCACTTGCAAGATAAATTTATATCAATGAGTGTTTTGCTCTGGTGGAAGTGTGAACTTTTGCCTACTTTTCTTGGGCTTTGTACCCTACAGCCGAAAAAAAGTAGGCAGATAATGAATTCGCCGTCCAATTGAAAATTATTTAATGCTTTGTAATTGCCAGTTTGCCATTTTTATGCATTTTCAAGTAAGCTAATACGCACGAAAAACCTAATATGGAAATTAATATGGCGTGTGAAGTTATTGTATGCAAAATCGGGAATGATTTGAGCTTTAAAGCAAATATTTTGTGGATTGAATTTTCACATTGTCTACACTCAATCCAGAGCTATGGAGGTCGTATCGCTGTCCAATAATGACTCCATGAAGCAATCAATGTGGAATTTTGTATTTAACGATATAGCAGGTAAGGGGAATCATTTTGCTTTTTATTTAATTCTTCCTGTTTTTATTTGCAAATTTTCTTTTTGTTGCATTAAGCACTAAAATGCTTTTTTGCCTAATAACATCGTTGTTTAATTTTATTGATTGCTTTCTACTTTATTGCTGTGGACTTAATTTATGTTTGCTTGTTGTCGCACGTTTCAAATTTGCCCATTTATTGATGCATTTAAATTCCACAAACCCAAAAACTTTAAATTTCCAAATCATTTTGACGTTTTGAATCTGGTTTTTTGGAAGAGAATTATTTTCTACGGCGGCGTATTAACCAGAAAATGATTGAAAAAAATTGAAAAATTTGAATAAAGTTGTTTATATTTCTTAACTATTATTATTATCATTTAAGCCGCAAAGGCATCAATTTGGAACGTAACAGCGCGCAGTACATCTTGCATCTCTCTTAGGACTCTATGTGTGCGAGTAAGAGGACCGATGTTGGAAGCGTTCCTGAATGGAAAATGTAGTTTAAACTTTGATTGTTTTTTATGCGATTTTTCACTCATAGCAGAAAAATTGCTGGTTTTAATGCATAATTTCAATTTAGTTGGTTTGCTTAATTGTCTTTTTTTCTTTTAATCTACTGATTACGTTGCAATACAGTTCACTTGAGTTGTGTGTTTTAATTCAGAATTTGTCAGAAAAAACTTCTTTTTCACGACTCGCTAGACGCCAAAAAACTCATCAGTTTGATGCAATGACCATTATTTGGTCTTTTCGTTTGAAATACATCAAAACTATTCATTTATGAAAACGCGTGCTAGAGGTGCACATTGTAATTCAACAGCGCATTCAATTCAATTGGTTCTATTTATAAACAAACAATTTCATGGTAATTTAAGCGGCTAAATCGATAAATAATTGCGTAAACATGGATTTTTCCTTTCAGATCCACGAACTTCTTCATGGTTCCTTGTAGGTAATCCTCTTCCAGTTTTAGCGATACTGATCTCCTATTTGTATTTTGTGCTGAAATGGGGCCCAAATTTTATGAAGGACCGAAAGGCATACAGCCTGAAGAGACCGATCATGATTTACAATATGTTCCAAGTTATTTTCAACATCTACCTATGTTATAAGGTGAGGGCTGGGAGGTATTTACTTTCAAAGTCCTGATTATTATTTGTTTAGGGTTCAGAAATGTGGCGCACGTACAACTGGATTTGCCAGCCAATAGATTACTCAAATTCTCCCTTTGCCTTGGCGGTAAGTCGATTAGAATCTCCTTTTATTGTGACATTAAAAACCGCTGGAATATTCTACTTACCTTCCAGACCGCTTGGAGTTGTTATTTGTACTTCATCAACAAAATAACCGACTTAATGGACACGATTTTCTTTACGCTGAGGAAGAAAACCAGCCAAGTCACTTTCCTGCATCTCTTCCACCACACTCTTATGCCCGTCATATCCTGGTAAGTTTCACTTTGCATCTTCAAAATAGCGGATTCTTGAGAATTTTGCGTTGTTTGCAGGATAATGGTGAAATATATCCCAGGCGGTCAAATAACATTTGCCGGATTTCTGAACACTTTCGTTCACATTATCCTCTATGGGTATTACTTTCTATCCTCCTGTGGACCAGAAGTGCAAAAGTATTTGGGCTGGAAAAAATACATTACCAGACTGCAACTGGTAGGGATGCAAACCACCAGCTTGATTTTGCCTAATTGAAGCTTCTATTTTAGGTCCAGTTTATTCTAGTTTTCATCCACAGTTGTCAGATACTATTTGTCGACTGCGGTTTTCCCAAATGGACCTTAATTATCACGCTTCCGAATGCCACCTTTTTTTACTTCTTGTTTAGCGACTTCTACAAGAACAATTACACAACGCCAAAATCAGCAAATAAAGTGCATGTGAAATCTAAGTAGGAAATACATATTTGAAACACCGAGGGTTGGGTTTTAATTTTTTTGTTGGCTGATGTTTGAAGGGGAATGAGAAGGTTTTGTGCAGTTTCATCCAAAAATTTGTTAGATAATTTGCATGTGTATGGTTAAAACGAAGTAGTGCAAGGACAGTTTGAACACGCCACATAAATTACAGACAATTTAATGAAGAATTCTTTACGTTGAAAAACTGAAGATGATTTGGAATGCTAAATGCTGAAAACTTCTCCAGGTAAAGTGAACGAAATCTAAAGTTTTAGTGTAATTTCTTCAATTACTTTATTAGGGAATTGCAATAATCCTTCTGGCATAAAAGCACATAAAAGCAAGAGCAGCTTGAACACGCCACAGAAATTGTAGACAATTTTATGAACAAAAATTTTACATCATTTTTAGCTCACGGACGCCAGGAATCAATCGAACTCATTGAAAAATATGTTAGAAGTTTCAGATCCGAAATAATAGACATTTTCGGCACATTCTAAAGGTTTTTTGAGAGTTCATAATCTTTAGCCGACGATTTCTTCCTTATTATTGATCCAAACACTTTATAAATGCATATTTCTGACCTTCGTACATCGAAAGGAATCGATTGAGCTCAAAAAACTCGCATGTAAAATTTTGATTTTTGGCCGAAATTTTTCCAAGGGTGAAGGTCGATTTTTTGGAAAAATAAAAATTTTCTCAAAATGTCTTAAATTTTACATCATTTTCAGCTTACGGACGCGAGGAATGCATCGAACTCATTGAAAAACATGGTAGAAGTTTCAGATCCAAAATAATAAATATTTTCGGCACATTTTAAGGGTATCTTGAGCGTTCACAATCTTTAGCCGGCGATTTCTTCTTTATTATTGACTAAAACGCTTTATAAATGCATATTTGTGACCTTTTTGCATCGAAAGGAATTGATTGAGCTCAAAAAACCGACATGTAAAATTTTGATTTTTGGTCCAAATTTTCCAAGGGTGGAGGTCGATTTTTTGGAAAAATAAAAATTTTCTCAAAATGTCTTAAATTTTACATCATTTTGAGCTCACGGACACGAGAAATGCATCGACTCATTGAAAAACATGCTAGAAGTTTCAGATCCGCATTAATAGACATTTTCGGCACATTTTAATCGTTTTTTGAGCGTTCATGATGTTTAGCCGACGATTTCTTCCTTATTATTGACCCAAACACTTTATAAATGCATATTTTTGACCTTCGTACGTCGAAACGAATCGATTGAGCTCAAAAAACACGCATGTGAAATTTTGATTTTTGGCCGAAATTTTTCCAAATGTGCAGGTCGATTTTTTGAAAAATAAAAATTGTCTCAAAATGTCGTGTATTTCACATTATTTTCAGCTCACGGACGCGAGGAATGCATCGAACTCATTGAAAAACATGGTAGAAGCTTCAGATCCGAAATAATAGACATGTTCGGCACATTTTAAGGGTTTCTTGAGCGTTCATAATCTTTAACCGACGATTTCTTCTTTATTATTGACCCAAACACTTCACAAATGTCTATTTATGACCTTCTTACGTCGAAAGGAATTGATTGAGCTAAAAAAACACGCATGTGAAATTGGTGGTGGTGTGGTGGTCGATTTAAAAAAAAAATGAAAATTTTCAGATCCGAAATAATAGACAAGCACTGCAATCGGAAATTTATCCATTTCGCAATCTTCTTCAGTTGGCTGCTGTAGTTTCGGCTTTTTCCACATAATAAGTCAGAAAAAATCACTAATTTCTTCCAAAAATTCATAGGTAGACACGAATGGCGAGTAGTTGACAAGAAAGATACGAAAACTGGGCAAAATGCATCAGCCCTGGACTGTAGGGAGCATTTTCTGAACCTCATCAAGGGCCAAAAAAAATTGAAAACTCATATTAAAAAATTATATTACCCTACACAATTCAGTTACAAACTATATAGCAGGTTTCGAAAATTGTCATCAAATCTACCGTCCTTTTATTTACACCTTTGAAACTGACTCGTCAGTGATAATTAATATAAAAAACAAACCCAAAGCGGCCACAATTGATTTGGTTTTTTTTTGGAATTTAATGCAAAATACTGCTGACTCTCTCCATGCGAGTGACTTCAATATCTCGCACAATTTATTGAGAAAATCAGTGGAAAAATCGCGTTTAATTCGTCGGTGAACTATCGCACTTCAGAAGCTATGAAGATTGCAGTATCAACGACTAAAATCTTCATTTTTCCACCAACTCTACTCGAAAAAAACCGCCCTAATTCATCACTGACGACTAATCTAAATCAAATAATGAAAACACCCATAGAAATCGATTTTTTAAAACCGTCTAGTTCCTATAATTACACGGGTAGCTGATATTCAAACTGAATCACACACAAAATGTCCCAGGCCTTTCCCTTAGGCCGATATCCCTAACCCTTTTTCTTATCGTTGATGTCGCTTGGAAGCGCAAATCCACTATCACATTGATTTGCAGATTTCGAATTAACAGGCCTCTTCTTTACGCCATCATCAATGTGGGCGTTTTCGATGAATGTTCCATTGACCACTAAGCCATTCTTGTGCTGGCAGACACCATTTCCTGTGGTCTGCAAAATAAACGTTTCAAAATGGGTTTTTTTGCTAAATAAAATCCAAATTACCTGGGAATTTTTCAGCAGTCTTTTCGGGTTTGCGTAGTAAGCCTTCCGGTAATAATCGCTGAACAGGTAGATGAAGATCATCACATTGGCCACGAAGAAGTAAGTCAGCGCTCTTGGTAGCTTACAGTCCATCACGACGATGAAAGCCAAATAGAGCAACATAATTCCAAATTGAGTCTAAAGAACAATTATTTTATTAACAATGTGGATAGAATGGAACTTAGATGCAATTTTTTTTAAATTCTTGTTTAAAAATAAATCATAATGCTGATAAATCATTGGCCTTGCGCGTATGTTAAGCGCTAAAACGTGATACAATTGTTTTAATTGCTTGCCAGTGATTGCAAGTCGAATTATGCAAGTTGCCAATTATTTTCCCTGATGTTATTGAATAGTTACATAAAGGGCCTGTTGAGGCCAGTAAATGAAGAATGATTTTCATTGTAGAAATGGATATTTTTGTTGAGAATATCGCTAAAAAGTAAAAACGTTCTAAAGCTTTTGACCAAACGTTCAAAAGTTCCAAAAGATCAGAGGGTAGTATTTTTCTTTCCAGATCCCCATAGCACCTATGTGATGCTTTGGTCCACAATCGAGCAAATATCGGTTTTTATAAGGGAAACCGCTCAAAAACGCTTCGAAATTAGCCACAAAGCTCGATTAGAATCGATCGAAGGAAGAAATTCTTCAAGGCCCGAAAAACTAACCAGTTTCTTATGTGTTTGTGCCTGCTATAAAGAAGAAATAGTCTAGAAATAGAAAAAGGTCGTTTTAAACCGGAGTAATTTAATTGGTTTTCTAAATAGAACCGCGTTCAGGCCCATTTATATCCCAACTGCCCACTACGTTCCAAACTTACCAATTGCATCCACGTCATGTACTTTTTCCACCAAAGGTATTTTTGGTATCTTGGCCCCAATGCGGACAGGAAGTAATAAAAGTACATCACAACATGTACCAAAGAGTTCAAGAAGCCAATAAACACGCCTTGCTCACCTGAAAAACCCCCGTTAATAACCGAAATCGATCTCGCGAATTTCCTAATTCGAAATTTAATTTAAACTGATTTCAATAATTAATTGGATGGTAGCGAACGCATGACTTACCTGGCAGATACTTAAGGTAAGCCCAGGAGCCGACCATGGTGATGGAATGGTGGTAAACGTGCAGGAATGATATTTGCGAGTCCTTCTTTCTCAGCACGAAAAAGACGGTGTCTAGCAGTTCGGTGATTTTTGAGAAGAAGTACCACCAGGCGCCTCTGGAGAGCTGCAACCAAAAGCTCACTCATTTAAATTGGGCAATTGAAAGAGCAAAAATCTAGCAAACTAAATCATTTTTTCCAGTCGAAACAAGCTGAACTTACCAATTCCTGAAAGTCCTTGTCGGGTGACGGATTCTTGCAGGTGTGATTGAAAAAATGCGGAATCACGTCTTCTACATTGAGAGCATGCGAGCACAACCACACGCTGAAGAGCACCTGGTAGAGGTTGTAGAAAATCATGGCATTTTTCAGTTCAAAAGGTTTTCGGTTTTTCATGTAGTTGGGCCCCAAGCTCAAGACAAACCACAGGTAGAGGACTAGAATGGTAAAGACGGGCATCGGCGACTGCATGAAGAGCCATGAATCGACTATGGGATCTGGAAATTCGAGGAAATCTTCTAGTATTTGTGGTAAAAAGTGGTCGAATCTTACGTTTGGTCGTCTCCAATAGTTCATGGTAATTATCCACTACCAAGTTCAGCAACGCAGCCATGTTTAGCTGGAAAGAAATATGGATTATGAGACAAAATCCTGAGATTTTCGGAAATTTGTATATTATGTATGCAGTATCACCTGCAACATGACATTATTTCAATGTCCGCAATGTCAGTATTAAAGCTTTGGTTTATATAGTAACACAAATTTCTGCTGGTGGAAAAAAATTCTATGGTAATGAACGCTCAATCTCAATCTGTTCTAGAGAACTCGGTAAAAAAGTGGCGGAAAACATGCATTTTTGGCCTAAACTTGCACCTAAATTTGTGCTATTCAAATTTCGCTGTTTGTGTAAAAACCGCTGCTGTTTCCTTACTTGTGATTCACTTATTAAATCGGGCTTCAAAAAACTTCAAAACACTTTTCCCCAAAATTTGGTTTATTTGGTGGACTGCCTACGATGATGATTCAATTTTCTTTAAAACTGGATATTAAAACATTTTTTCTTCAAAAACGCTCAAAAATACGACACACATTGCGTATGCACATTCTAACACAAACCAGCTGAATTTTCAATAAACAAACCAAAAAGAATTAAAATCGTGTTAAAGCAACGGCGGAAATTTCCTGGAAATCAGTTTGGAAACCGCACTTAATAAGCAAATTTGTGGGCCATCAGCAATTAATCTGGGTCAAATATTAGCAATTCAATTTGCAAGTTTACCTTAATATTCCTTTATGTGTAAGTTTCAAGTATTGTGCCTATTCTCAAATGTGTGCGTCTAGGAATAATGCTAATTTTGCACTTTTTTAGCGGCTTTTCAGGTCATCGCATTCACATTGCCTGCCACTTATACGGCATTTTTCGATTGTTGCCGCTACGAATTTCGCCATAGTCAGTTTATTAGATTGGGGCTTTTGTTCAAATTGGGTTTTCAAATCGGGTTTTGCATATGGGACTTAGAAAGCGCTATATTTGCATTTCCCAATCAACTGCTTTTTACGGAAAATTAAGACTAATTCCATTTGTAACAATGGTGATGATAAAGAGCTAAACGTGCTTGCAGTTGGAACATTTATATTAATTTTAAGCGTTATTGGTTTGTGCACATAAATGTAAAGCTTGTCAATAATCAGCTTGTTGATATGTGCCTTATAGCCGATGCAAAAAACGATAAATTTCACAAAAACGTGTTTTTTGGGTAGCTAATTGAGCAGTTGTTTCCTGAGCTTCAGATGTACAACTGGGCACTTTTGAGAATATCGATACTAATTAGGCAAGCTGATTGCCTTTTAGAATTTAACAATCTAGTTACTAAAACTCTCTAGTTAGTAAAAGCCAGACACTGTACTTTAAACAAACCTTATCATGAAAATTAGTCCTGGAAAATGCCTGCCATTAAATTATCAATTTTTGTAGTTAGCCAATAGCTGATTAGTCAAATTGGTTTTCCGTATCTGTGACAACGATAATTCTTAAGCAATTAAAAGTATTGCACAATTCCAACAAACCGCAACACGAACAAGTTTATGCTTTTTCTTATTACGTTTAGCAGAAATTGTCAATGTTGAATTAGCATAAAACGTCGCAAGTTGCCAAACCAGATGATCTTCATTTTGCCGGTCCTTCCAGCACCCCGTTTGCATGAAGCCCAAGTCCAAAATTCGATAGCCTTTCTGATAACAAATTTGCAAAAAATATATTGTGAATTCCAAGCACCAAGCTATGTTAATTTGCCGTTTAATCACCATAGAAAATTGTAGCATAACACCCATTCTTGATTCACGGACATGGACAAATTGAGGATGTGACAAAGTTTTAAAGAATATTATGACGTTTTGGTATTTAGGCTCCTTGTGGCATACTAAGTGGCTTTGGAGGATCATACCGAAGGTAACCTGCGTCAACGACAACAATTTATAATAAGGCGAATAATTACTAGCATTTGACGATTTTTAATCACGTTGCGAAGCCCTCAAAGTGATCGACATTTTAATATTAACGAGTTATTTTTAAAGGCTGCAAGTATATGGCATTAAACTAACAACGTAGTTTGGAAATGAGTCAACAAAAAAACGAGTAAAATAAAAAAGACACTTCAGTCTCAAACTGGAAAATTTCATTAAAAGTTCACCGAATCCCGATTTACGCTGACTTAGTGAATGTCGGTCGCTTTGACATAAATGCACTCTTTGTTAGAGAAATTCACAACTTCTAACTTAGGGCTATCAACAACTTGAAATTTGTGCAGCCTGTAGAAAACACCTCAGCCTCAAACTCTGGGACTTTTTACAGGAATTTCACCGACTGCTGATTGATGCTGAGGTCCAACTATAAAAGTCCTCACAAAAATGCACTCGCTGCTTAAAAAATTCCCAACTTCTAATACAGAGGTACAATCTACTTCAAATTTGTACAGTCTGTAGCCGACAGTTCAGCTTCAAGCTCTGGAAAATTTCAGTAGAGTTTTTTGAAGCCTGATTTATTATGACTCAGTGTACGTTGGGCCGCCTATAAAAGTTTTCCGGCAAATGCACAATCTGAAAAAAATCCTAACTTCTCATTTAGCATTAGTAGCAACTTGAAATTTTTACAGTCTTTAGTGGAAGAGATTTTAGAGATTTAGGCCTCAGATGGTGGAAAAATTCAATATAATTGCATGAAGTACTGGGTTCTGCTGGCTTGGTGAATGCTGGTCCGACTATAGACGTTCTCACACAAAAGCACCCCCTGTTAAAAAAATCATAACTTGTCATTTAGGGCGACCAGCAAGTTGAAATTTTTTCAGTCTGCAGCAAACACTTCAGTCTTAAACTGTGAAGACAATCATTAAAATTACACAAAATCTTGGCTTATGCTGGCTTGGTGAATGTTGGTCTAGTTATCAACGTTTTCGCGCAAGTGCACCTTCTGTTTCAAGAATTGCTAACTTTTAATCCAAGGCAAGCAACTTCCTCACATTTTCGAAACCTGTAGAAGATACTCCAGCCTCAAACTCGGGCAAATTTCATTAAAATTGGACAGAATCCTGGTTCATATTTGCCAAGTAGACTTTGCCCCGACGAAAAACTTTCTCAGATAAATGCACCCTCTGACCAAAAAAACCTTAACTTCTCATCTAGAGAGAGCAGCAACGTGATATTTTCAGGGTCTATAGAAGACACTTGTGTGTCAGACTCTGGAAAATTTTATTCAAATTGCACAAAGTGCTAGCTTATGCTTATGCTTGGTGAATGCTAGCCAATTATGAAAGTTCTCCCTCAAATACACCCCGATGTTTAAAAAATTCTAATCTAGAGCGATCATCAATTGGAAATTTTTGCACTCTATCGCAGACACTTCAATCTCAAAATTGGTACAATTTCAATAAAACAGCACAGAATCGTGATTTATACTGACTTAGTGAATGTTGGCCTGACTATAACCATTCTCACACCTACGCACCCTCTGATTGAAAAAAATTCCTAACTTCTGATCTAGAGCCATCAAAAACATTTTTTTCAATATTTTGCAATTTTAGAAAAAAATTGCGTGTTTAGCGCTTTTCTTAACAAAACGATGCAGGATTTTGAAAAAGCAAGGAACATTGGGGAAAATCCATAAAAATCTTGGGCAATCCAGATAATGCGATGAACCAAAAAAAATACGAACAAACTCATCTTCTACTGAACAGACTTTAAGGAGATGAAATTCGTTAGCAGGCACACAAAAAATTTTCGAAAACTTCCCCCAACATGCCGAAGTCTTAATTTATATAGCAACATTTTTCAAGCAAGATCAAACCTGGAAAATTGTAAAAGTGGCAGAAACCACTCCGAACATCAAACCCTCAAACGCACTTAAACGCACTAATTCAATAATACTTCCACTGGGTTTCCAATAAAAAGAAAAATATTTTGAGGGTTTCCCAAAGGAGGAAAATACATTCTTACGGCTTCTCAGAATCCAAAAAAAAAAATCTTCACCTCCCCGCTAGCGAATAAATTTATTTTGCCGAATCTAATTCATCCTGTAATTTTTCAGAAACTAGCGACAAATGAAGGAAAAAGTAGCACTAATCGCTCTAGGTAACTAAGCCTAATAATGCCAGGAATTTTTTTAACAGTACTTTAAAAAATTCCCAGTCGTTTTCCTCGTAATTTACGAACCTTAAAGCTGACGCTGAAGAGCGAAAATGCCTAATTAATTAAATTAAGTGACGACAATTAATTAAGTAAGTAGGTGACTGAGGTGATCTATTGCCCACTACTCATAGCAATAAATCATCAAAAAATCCTAATTGGCATTTAATTGAACCATTGTGGGAAACTGGATTTGATTTCAATTGAGCAAACTACATTTTCTCAAACTCCAACCAACTAGTAATAAATTGGAACTGTAAAACTTTAAATATCCGAGTACTTACTTCCATGGGTAGAATCTGCAAACCTCAGAGAAACTCCTCAAACTCAGCCACTGCACCAATCCAAAGCATCCAAATCGAACTCGTTCAAATCAAATTTGACGAATCTGGCAGAAAAATGGCAAAAGGTACCAACACTCTGGGTACTACCTACTATTCAAAGGAACCCGATTTGCCGTACAACCTGAGAGTTTGCCAATCGGTGCCCGACTAGTCGCTGCTGTAGAAACCGCGTCTGCAACTCAATACTTTCCCTGCAATGGAACCAAATAATAATGGTACTTGATGTTCCATCGAATTTCTCTTTCACGGTAGCACCATTCTTCCAAATGGGTGAAGTGCATTGATGAATGACCGGCTGTAAATCGGATAGCCTACTTTTGGGCACCAGCTAAACGGAATGTGTTTGATAGAAGATCGTTTGGTTCGATGATGGATCGCTCCTACAAGAAGCAAGTGTACGAAATTAAGAAACTAGTGAAGAGTGTCTTCGGAAGGTGATTGAAGATGGAAAGTTCTAACAATTGGAGGTCGTTTTTTGAAGACATTTTAAGGAAATTTTAGGGCCAGTCTTTCTAAGGAATGAGACATTTTTTCGATCGCCAGTAGTGCGCTTCTGATATATTTTTGAAGAAAAATTTGGTGCGCCACTTAATTATCAAAAAAATAATTTCTCTCTGTTGTTACTGGTTCGACTACCAACGAAAAAGGTCTCTTGAGTTTTTTCCTACCACGCATCATTTTCATGGAACAAACCGGTAAAACATTTTACGATTCTGAGGCATTAATGCGACTTTTTATTTTTTTACTCGCACACCGTGCATTTTGCGAAGACACACCAAGAGAGGTTGTGTGTTTGAAATTGATGATAAGTTCTACATTGTTGAGGCGGATTCATTTTTTACCAACTTCTTTTTGGGTATTTTGCCTCAAAAATTTTCGCCTTTAAAAAAGATGGAATTTTCTCACGTCTTTTATTACAGATTGATAAATAGTGCTCCTATTTCGCAATAAGAACGAATTATTTATCAAGAACTATCACCTAGAGGGTATCCGGCGACACACTTAACTAACTTAATTTAATCTTTTAAACCATTTACAATCATGGCGAACAAAAACTTGATGAATTTTTATCTTATCTGAATACTAAAGAACCAACAATTAAATTCACTATTGAAAAAGAACAAAATCACCAAATTCATTTTCTCGATATACTAATTCAGAAAAATTTAGACAATTTCGAAACCTTGGTCTATAGAAAAC
>NW_026018715.1:13466017-13487956 GCF_020466585.1 Dendroctonus ponderosae
TCTTGATTACTTTTTGATAAATAATTCGTTCTTATTGCGAAATAGGAGCACTATTTATCAATCTGTAATAAAAGACGTGAGGAAATTCTATCTTTATTAAAGACAAAAATTTTTGAGGCAAAATACCTAAAAATGGGTTTGTAAAAAAATTTGAATTTGATCATGCTAAATCATGATAAATCAGTGGCGCACCTTTTTTTCATCAGATCATGAAATGTCCTGTCGGTATGTACGTCAGTGATGAACCAAAAACATTTTTCTTTACATAGAAATATGGTCACTCAATGGTTTTCTAAATGAGTAAATTTCATAAAAACATCTCTAGCTGTGTTCGATATATTACTAAATGTGTAAAGTTTGTTAGTATTTTTGTAACCATGCCCTTAAAAACCCTCGTGCATTAAACCGTTTAGTCTTAGAACGATGCCTAAACTAAATCCTGAAGCGCCCTGTATATTAGTACTCTAGTGGTTAAAACACGTGTTTTATTAAATGTAAAACTGGACCCAAAGATTCAGATCACTTTTAAGTCATCAAAGCATTTCAAAGGTTTTCAGGAAAATTAGGAATTGCCAGTTACTGACGCAAATTGTAGAAATGCATGCAATTTTCTTTTTATTTTAATAATTAAAAATCGGTTGACACGTTGGCACCTTAACACTGCTAATTACCTGCTTCAATAACGCGGTTAAACCTACTTTAGTGTAAAAAACCTTTTTCCATCCAGCTGATTGGTTTGCCAGGGGATCGATTAAGTAATTTGCCATACAACTTGCTAAAAAAGAACACTGAAAAAAGCGACAAAAAATCAATTAATTATTCAACTCAACATTTGCGTGTTCTCTAGTTTTTCTTGGTGAGTTAATTACCTTTTTTTAGGGGAACTGAAACCATAAAATATGCGGCCTTAATGTGGATTTTAGTGAGCGGGCCATTATTAATAACTAATCGTATGTATTTAGAATAAAATGTTTGCTTGCCGCTTCAAGCTTTTCTTCACTAGGCGCATTTGATATATCCATCTCTTCGGGTAGAACCATTTAATTTGATTACGTCAGTTGACCTAGAAGCCCATCTGATCCCACCAAATGTGAAGGTAATTTCTGACCCACATCCGGAAAAAAAACTTCGGTGTGTTCGATTTTTGTTTGCCTCCGGCTTAGCATTTTTAATATTTGGTAAAAGTATTTGATGATAATTATCATGCCTGTTTAAACCTGATTCTTGCAGGCAGCCAAAGTGGAGCCTTAGATCTTTCGGTCCGATTGTTTGTAAAGGATTTTTTTGAGTACGTAAATGACCCAATTACTTGCGAAAAGCCACGACATTTTCCTCCTACAATGAGTGGAGTGAATAAGTTCATAACTCGCTTGTTTGAACTTTGATGGGAAATTATGAAGTTGGCTAAAGTAAGTTTCGAAAATATTGAAGAGCTTCACGCCTCTATTTGAGTAGAGCTGTTCCAGAACATCAACAATGGTCAATCTTAATGTTCAAAGCGAGTTTAAGCTGTGAGTGAACTGCTGAAAACTGAAAACTCTTCCATCCATCCAACGAAGCCATTGGTTGCTTCAAGAAGAACGCGATCTTCCAATCAATCGTTGCCTCCATCTGGTACTTCAATTAACACAGTGACCTACAATGGGCATTTTCAACGTATACCTGAAGAAAGTACCGCCAACTATGTGTGTCAGTTTCGTTGTGGAAATCAACAATATTGTAGATTCATTTTTAAACTAGATGTTAGATGGGAAAAATTGAGGTCAGTTCTGCTACAGGAACTCACTGGCTGCGATTGATGGATGAAAACAATTGTGGGAGTTGAGTTTGCAAGGTTTTAGACGGTTTGCAAGAGCTCATCAATGAGTTAAAGCGATCAAAGACTACCATTTTTACTCTGTTTGAGTTCCGGGCCAATTGTTCTTCTGCACAGTCTAATTGATTGATTGGATTTTTTAGCCTTATTTGCGGCTTGATCCTCAGGATAGTTTGTAGGCTCTTGTGTAGGCTCGTTCCTTTATTTTCCAGGCGCTAGTAATTTATAGAATGTTTGATGGGAAAGTGTCTAGGTTTTCCTAGAGAAGACTATTTTTTCCAGCATTTCCACTTTCGACTACCTACACCAAACTATTATGTGCAGTTTTTTGATAGTCTCGCCGTAAAACATTTTTTCATAATCATTTTTTTTAAATAACCACTCGAAATTTAAACCAGATGCAAAAAACTCTATTTTACACGGACACGGTCATTCGAATCGATGATTTGGTCAATGTTTGCCCTTTGATTGAGCAGAACTTTGTGTCAGCTTGGAGGCTTTCAGGCAAAATTTCTCCTAAAAATTGCCAATCAAAATTGAACATAGACACGGAGCTGCGCGCTTTACGGTGTAATGGGAAAAACTCACTGTATTTGAAGGAGAAACTTTTATTCAAATCGCTGGTTTACTCAATTTTTGCCATTTGATTAAAACCAACTTTGTCTTTGCTTCGGGCGCTTCAGACACACAATTTACAAAAAATCGCGGTTCAAAAATCAAACTAGATACGGACCTGCCCTTACCTTCCTTATAAATGGAAAACCTCACCTCTTTAACAAAGAAACTCTAACTCGAAGAGGGTATTTGGTCAATTTTTTCCATTTGATTGAACAAGCTGTGTTTTTGCTTCGAGACCTTCTGCCGAAAAATGTTTAAAAAATCGCTTTTCGTAATTTAATATGGCAACCCATCTGCTTTTGCCTTCATTATGAGGAGGGATCGGACTCTATTTAATACAGAAACTCTCATTAAAACGAGAGTTTTTCTCGATTTCCGCGATTTGATTGAAAACAACGTTGTCGTCCCTACGACAGTTTCTGACAAAATATATTTAAAAAATCGCAACTCAAAATTGAAACTAGATACAGACCGATTCTTTCCTTTTTTACAAAGGCAAAATTTCACTCTATTTCACAGAGAAACCCTAACTCGAATCGGGATTTTGGTCAATTTTGTCTATTTCATTAAAAAAGCTGTGTTTTTGCTTCGAGACCTTCTGCCCAAAAATGTTTAAAAACTTGCTTTTCATAATTTAATATTGCAACCCATTTGCTTTTGCCTTCATTAAAAAGAGGGATCGGACTCTATTTAATACAGAAACTCTCATTAAAACGAGAGTTTTTCTCAGTTTCTGCGATTTGATTGAAAACAACGATGTCTTCCTTACGACAGTTTCTGACAAAATATATTTAAAAAATCGCAACTCAAAATTGAAACTAGATACAGCCGGTTCTTTCCTTTTTTACAAAGGCAAAACTTCACTCTATTTCACAGAGAAACTCTAAATCGCATTGCAGTTTTGGTCAATTTTTTCCATTTAATTGAAAAAGCTGTGTTTTTGCTTCGAGACCTTCTGCCCAAAAATGTTTAAAAAATCGCTTTTCATAATTTAATATGGCAACCCATCTGTTTTTGCCTTCCTTAAAAATAGGGATCGGACTCTATTTAATACAGAAACTCTCATTAAAACGAGAGTTTTTCTCAATTTCTACAATTTGATGGAATACAACGTTGTCTTCCCAACACAAGTTTCTGATATATTTTTTTTTAAATCGCAGCTCAAAATTGAAACCAGATACTGACCTGCTCTTTTCTTTCTTATAAAGACAAAACCTCACTCTATTTCACAGAGAAACTCTAACTCGAATCGGAGTTTTGGTCAATTTTTTCTATTTGATTGAAAAAGCTGTGTTTTCACTTCAAAACCTTCTGTCTAAAAATGTTTAAAAAATCGCCTTTCATTCGACTCTATTTAATACCGAAACTCATTAAAACGCGAATTTTCCTGAATTTTTACAATTTGATTGAAAACAACGTTGAATTTCCCACACGAGTTTCTGACAAAATATTTTTTTTTAAATCACAACCCAAAATTGAGACCAGATTCGGACGCGTTCTTTATAAAGCGAATACCTCTATTTCACAAAGAAACTCTAACTGGAATCGATCGTTTGATCAATTTTTTTCAATAAAAAAAACTAAAAAACTGTGATTTAGATTCGAGACCTTCTGACCGAAAGTGCCATTTGCAACTGAAATTTTCATAAAAATGTCATCAAGGTTCTTGTGGAGTTCCAAAGGTGTTTTAAGCAGGTAAAACCGCCGATTTGATAAAAATCTAGACCAAATGCGTCCTTGGTTGGTTGGTTTTTCTTCTTATAAATAGCGTTAATTCGCTGTCGTCTTTACCCGTACCACATATGTTTGCAAATTAATTTTTTGCCCAGATTAACATAGATCAAAACATTGCGGTTGAAAAATTGCCCCTAAAACCGCTTTTTTGCGCGCTAATAGAACATGTGCTGAATTGATTAGAGACGGTCGCAGACATTTTAGCTATTAAAATAAAGAATTGAAAGTTACGAGAAGACTCGTTTTCTTCGGTTTTTGGGCAAACTGGAATTCAAAAAATCCTTAAGTAGGTAACGGTATTTATTACTGTAAACACTGCTTAATGAGCTCCGGATATTTACCCAGCAGATATTTGCTAAAAAACATTGACCATTAATTTGTCGCCTATTACATAATGCTTGGCTACAAATAGGAGAAACATCAAGAGTTCATTATCTAGAATCCATGTCACCCATAAAGCTGAAAGTGTTCGAAAAAAGCTGCCACAGCTAATCAGGCATGGACAGTCACTAATGCGATATAATTATGTTTTATATCGGTTTTTATAATTGTTATTACACCACGCAAATTCGTGTGTAACTTGCAATGAAGGGAAAAATTGAAGAACCCTGTGTGGCACGAAAGTAACTAGAAAGCACACAAATAGGCAAAAAGCGTTCAGTGAAGGTTAAAAAAAAGAGTTTTCCGGGCTTTTCAGTAATTATAAACTTAAACTAAATACAAAAACAGCACAAAATTTACACAACACAATTAACAACCAACAAACTTTCTTGGCAAAAAAAAACTCTTATTAGTGGGTTTTAATATTTGCGTGTCGATTTTTATTGCTTGCTAGTGTTTCGGCTTTTTCTATAGGCGGCTGCTTGGCCCGAATATACGTTTGAAAGTAAAAATTGCCGAACAAAACAATCATCAATACGTTTTGAGGTAACACGATCACAGTGTATAGTTTCGAAAACTTGCATGTTGGCCTCAATAGAACATTCGTGAAGCTCCAGGCGAAAAAAACGAACTGCACCTAAAAAACGTTTTTCAAAGGCCATTTGTTGTTTTGTTGACTAAAAAATGTAGCATTAAATAAATGCCTGCTTACCAACTGAATTGTGGTGATAGACTTTTTCAACCAAAGAAGCTTCCCATACTTACTATCGTAAGCTGTGAGTAGATAGTAAGAGTACAAGATCGCATGTACCAAAGTGTTGGCTAATCCTAGAATATGGGATTTGGCGAGTTTTTCGGGTTTTTGAGGTAAGTAAACTCACCTATAAAATAGATATGCCCGCCTCCAAAATACTTGACAGTATACCAAGTTCCGAGTGCCATGGCAAAGTGATGGTAAGTATGCAGGAAACTTAAGTGGCCATCTTTTTTACGCAAAACAAAGAACACCTTGAAAATACAGCGCTTTTTAAACAAAATGGGGGAAGATGACTAATGAAGAAGTTCTTCTTTATGGAAATATGGTTTGAGGCGTTTGCATACTGGACCATTTGACTATCAAGTATAACGAACCTCTCAATTTTTTTTATGAAAAGAGATTATGTACTTACCGTATCCAACAAGTCCAGAATTTTTAAAATGAAATAATAGTAAGCATACGTGAGGTGGCTTATTCCCCAATAGCTTTCTGAATAGTCCACTGGAGTACATGTCCAATTGACCACATGAATGGACATAAGCAGCTAAAAAGTTAATAAATTTATGCCTTAAATGTTTATGATGATGCGAAAGACGTAAGTAAAAAAGCAAGAATAACAAAAAGTTTATTAAGTCGTGGTGCAAACCTTCCTTAATGGATTTCGGACTGCACATCATTCAATTCAATGTTAATGTATGAATTTTAAATCAGTTAGTGCTCCGAACGTTACTGACTTAATGAAGCAAGAATATTTGGAACAATGCAAAATATGAGTTGTATTATATGAACCGAACAAATTCAAAAAACCCTCATTTACAAACGCGAAATGCTAAAATTTTTCCATTATGGTTTCGGTTTAAGCACTCTTGAAATTTTAGTCAAATGACGATTAAACATCAAAAACTTGAATACTAAAATAAAGATGCGGGAAAATAACTCACTTAATAATCTTTAAAAACCATTTTTTTGTGAAGAATTACCTAGATAAAATATTGACTTGAGCAAAATTGAGTTTTAATTAGCTAGCAAATACTTACACCGTAAAATATCCAACTGTTGACCATAACTTGGCAGATATTATAAGCAATCATGATTTTTTTCAGCTCGAAAGGTTTCCTGTTCTTCATGTATTCCGGGCCCCATTTGAACACGAATCGATGCCAAAGAAACAAAATTACGGAAATTGGTACGGGGGACACCAAGAATGGATAAATATTATGCGTTCTAGGGTCTAAAAATCCGTTGTCCATTGCTTGTAGTCCAAATTATCCAAAACTTACCCGCAAGTTCATGCATATAATACATATAGCCTTCATACAATGTTTTTATTACTTTGGCCATTTTGGGCCACTTAAACTGTCCACTTAAACACCTGAAGGGAGAATCGAGCTAGACACCGGAGGCAACAAATCCTAATATTACATGAGAATGGAAAAATTGCACTTTTCTATCGGATTTTGTGGCTTAACAGTATTTATACACCATTGTTACTTTTGATGAATAATTCAAAATGCATCAAGTTTTAATATTAATCTAATGAACTTTAGATTAACAGCAATGTTTACTTATGAATTTTCATAGCAAAGGGAGATTTCCATGAATGGGAATCGCGTCTGAATTCGACTATAACTATATTTTCCAGCGCATTATTTTCTTCAAAACCAATTTTCCATAAAAACATCGGCGTCAAAAAAAAAAAAAAATAAGAAATATGAATAACAGCTAGAAATATAAGTAGCCCTTGAATCAGCTCGTTTTTAAATTTAAAAAACTTTTTAACGGTTTTAGTTTTTCCCAATTTCCTATGCACTGCTTTGCCTGACGCGGCGACATCTATGAAGCAAAACCTCCATCTGACCCCCAACGTTTGTATATCGGGTTGCCGACACACAATCCCGTCTAACCAAACTTCCAGGTTTTTTGAACTTGAGAGGAACTGAAACGTCAAAATAATGAGAACAACAAGTGGAATTAAAACAATTTGGAACAATTAATTAGTGAAACAGTTGATTAATTCGAGTATTCCAAGAAAATGTTAAACGGTAAGACTCAGCTGATACTGGCTGTGATTCACATAAGGGCTGCCTGAAGAATGTGAGTACAAATGTTGCAGATTCCTGGCCCCTAACAGGAAATCGGCAATTATTGAGCGTTTAACAATGTATAAGCCGCCCCAGAACTGCAACCGAGTCAAGTCGATCAAGAGCAAGTTTGAGAGTATCGAAAATCAGCAAGATAAGGCGGGTTTCGTCAGAAGCCCCACACAGGCCTGTAAATATGTGGAGAACAATGATCGGGGCAGAAGTGCGCTTTCCAGACAGCTATCCGACCCGTCTAGGCCGAACATTAAGCGGACGCCAGCCTTCCGAGTGGATAGAAACTGCGAGAATATCTCCAATAGGAAAACCTTATTTGAGAACAAAGTGAAACAGTTCAACAGTGTTAAGGATGAGAAGGTGGAAAAAGATCTAAGTAGCAGTGAAAAGTGCTGTTTAAGTGGTAAAGAGAACGTGTCCTTTCTGCACTCCAATGCGGCCTCAAAGCCTGTGCTAATAAAATCGAAAAGTTCGCATGAATTCAACTACACTCCGCGCCGATTGATTGAGTCTCCAAAGCCCAACTCACTAGCTGCCTCAACTGAAGAACCTCCGGAAATGCTGTTGCAAAACGTCGATCTCTCATTGCTCTATACAGAGCCCATTCCCAAATCGATGCGAAATAAAAACCCTCCAGGTAAGCGCCGATTTCTGAACGTGACTTGAAAGCCTAAAGCTGTCTTTGTGTAGAACCCGAACAGTTGCAGCCAAAACTCGAATCCATTTACAACAAAAGCACCCTCCAGCTCACCGATGTAGACAAAAAGCTATTCCTCGAATCACTCAAGAAGGTCCTAAAGCAAGACGTGCCCCAGGGCCTGACTGACTCGCTGAAAGTCGCCCTTAAAAAGCCCCTGCCTCAAGGGCCGGCCCCCATAAAGCCTCCGCGGACTTTCCAGCACTCTTCATCAAAACTCCCCGACGAGCGGAAGAAACCCGGAAAAAAGGCCGATCCTAAATACATGCTAAACAAGTTGGAAATTGCGCTGAAAAACAACAAACTCCGAACTCGGAAGCAGGAAAAGGCTGAAGTGTCCACCACATCGGGCGAGGACAGTGACGATAGTCTGTTATTTCAGAGCAAATCATGCCCTAAAGGGCCGGACTTTGGGTTCAGTGAATTGAACTGTTTTAATAGCTTTCGTTGCGCTGATCCAGCCTACGAGAGGATCAAGGAGCAGCAGTCTTCGTTTTATGTGGAACGGGAGCAAAACCCTATTTATGCCGAGCCGATTCAGAGGGGATTGTGTAGTGAACATCGAGCTGTTGCGCCTAATAACCGAAATAGCCTTTATTATATGGTAAGAGATTCATGTTTATTTCGGCTCGTTGAGAAAAACACCAATTTTCGCTAGTGGTTCACTGTCATTGATCTATTTTAAAAGTGTTGAAACGCGGTCTATTTTCTAATGTTATTTTGCGCTGTCCTCAAACAGGTTGCAAACAATATTTTCAATTTATCCGGCTTCCAAGTGAGTTTTTGACTGATTTCAACTGAAACCTAATATTGTGTTTACCATAAAATGCGCTGGTTTGCAGATCTTCGCACGCTCTCTAAAGGAAAACTAACCGATAGACAGTTGAAATAATTATGGGTGTGAGTAGATCAAGACCGACATTAGCATGGCACTGAGCAATAAATAGCGCCCAGTCCAAGTAAAAGCTTGCAGCAAACGAGAAAAAAATACGGTGAATAATAAGCAAATAAATATTATATTAACGGTTGAGCAACTGGATCGTTGGACCCATTTTAGGGCTTGTAAAAGTCCTAATTGTGCTGTTTTCAGTGCTTCTCGCCATTTTCGCTGTAAATGTATTGTTGGATGTTCCGTTATTTAACAGCGCTTTGTGCTAATGGATTCAATCTGCATTGGCTTCCGTTAGTTTGCTTTCGATTCCAGCAGGATTTGCTCAAATAGCTTAGATTATTGTTTCAGCTGAATTATTTAAAGTCTTATTGGATTTTGTTATTTATTATTCGGTGCCTAAAGGCAATTATACACACTTCCAATGTTATATCAATATCCGCATTTCAATGCCAATTAATGGTCTAGCAGAACAATTTAAATGTTACGCGAATCAACTAGCCTTGCATAAGATTGTGCCAATTTTCTTTTCATTGGAAACTACAACGTTTAAACTGCCTTAACTTTGCAAGAGTAAGAATCTTTTGGATTTTTGAGAATTTTTCCATTGATCAACTGCATCAAGACAGCGTTTACTATTTATGTGGCTAACATCACTAATGTTTTTGTGCTGAGTCTTCTGGTACTTCCACAAAAGCTTATCTGGAAAGTACCAGCTGAATAAATTCCCAGCCATATTGATAAAACTGCAATTGAAAGCGAATTTATTTATATAAGAACCGCAGTGGCACCTAAATTTGTTTCTGAAAGTAATATTTATCCCATACGATTGTTGCGTAAGTGTCGCAGTGTTTTAGTGCCGAAATTCAGTCTATTTATTTGATGATGAAATTGTGATTTGTGGCCACATCCTGCTTTTGATTCCATCATTTATCCCGCACTTTTTTGTGTTTTTGGTGTTCTTGACTGTATTATTTAATCCTTTGTTTGGAATAATGTTCTCACCCAGTTCGTTGGCCTTATCGCACGTTTTATTGCAGAGTACTGCCCTAATATCCGAAGATACTGGCGAGCAGAGACCAGTGAATGGGCTTAATTTACCAAATATTCCGGTGAGTTTTCACGACAAAAATCCCTTTACGTTGTCGATATATAACTTGTTAATGGGGTAGTTTTCCGCAAAAAATCATTTATTCTTGTTTGAGCTTTAAATGGTTAAAAAATACTTAAATTTCGGAGGTTTCCGTGCTTTTTATACAGTTTTTTTGTAAATGGTCTCGAGACATCTGAACATTTGGCAATCTCTTATCTGAATAAGCAAAACGTGGGATTGAAGATAAGATAAATCCAGACTGCCAATTTTCTTGTTGCATGTGTTTGTTCTGCAGATTTTTTTGATTATTCGGTAGCTGCAATTTATGTGTGTTCAAAGACTGAAATTTTTACATCAAAACGTGTTTTTTATGGCAGTTAATTATTTTTTCTATTTCAGGACATTGGCACTAAAATGTCGAGTTCAAAAAGCGATCAGTGCAATCCGCTCTTAAATCAACAGGTAAATTTTTCAGCATTAATTGGGTGGAACTTGAGGGTTTCGGCTCCCGTTCTGGTTCTCTGTTTTGGGTTATTTGGCGATTTCCATTCGAGACTAATTTCGGATTGCCATTCACAGGCGAACAACCCACGCCTTTGTTTATAATAAATTGGTTTAATTAGTTTTCGTGAGACCATGAAGAAATCTAGACGCGCCCGCGGAATTCTACTGCAAAATTTACTTCGGCTTTGAAAAATGCATTTCAAAGTGGGCACGTATTTTGGCTAAATATTCACAAATTCAATGAGCGTTTTTTGAAAAACCTTGTAATGGAGTTTTTCTCCGTTCAACCGTGTACACTTTCATCTACGGTCAACATTCTCTAGGTGTTTGTCTTCGTTATTTCGTGAAAATCTCAGAATTCAGCACATGACTAATATTAGAATAATTCTTCCACACTTTTACAAGCAGGAAAATCGAAAGATTCGTTTCTACTGTGCAGTAGTTTGTTGGAATTTAACTAATAATATGGTAGGTAGCTTTGTTAGGCAACAGCTTGAAAGTAGATTAGTATAAAGTTTAGGCAAATAAGACACAATATTTTTACTGTAAATGAATGCTGTGCTCATTTTTCATGCATTCTTCAGGGATTGTGTCAGTAAAACCATCAGGTGAGTGGATGCATAAAAAACACTTTGCGCTCTGGTTTAGGCAGCAGATTGTCTGGGTGTTATTTGAGCCTAATCTTTCCTCGTTTTTTCAGCTATCGGCCGACAATTCCTCCTTATCCTCCTTCACGTCTGATTTGGACTCAACTCCCAGTCCCGTAACGGATGATCCTCACATGAAAATCCGTTACCTCATCAACAACTTTGAGCGCAGAAGAGAAACGTTGCCCAAAAGCCAAAAACAAGCCGCGGAAAAGTGCAACAGTCATGAAGATTTGCGCCCTAATAATCCTAACAGGGTCGATGTGTTGAGGTCCACCCTAAAAGAGACTCTGGGTGCGTTCGCAGGGCTCAATTTTTGTTGTCCCAGACTTTTATTCTGATGAATTTCAGATAAAAGCTTTGCCTCTGATTGTCTGCCGTCCGGTTCAAGGGATTCGGATTCGGACGAAGGAAAAGTGGCTCGGATGGTCGCTCGCTTCCATACATTCCAGAAAACCGCTCCCAAGTATCAGCAGCCTCAAGTGAGCAAAGACACGCTATTCTACTGCTGTCTGGTGATTGAGAAAGTTCGCGATTGTGCCCAGATTAAGTTCAAATTTCCTCCAAATGTGAGTATGAGAATGTTTTTTCGATCTTTTCATTGTTAATTGCGCCATTAGGTGGACATTCCGCGCGATATTGAGCATCTGTGTTTTCCGGAGAGTTCGGACAGTCCTCCATTGGAGGGAACGAGTGCCGCTCAAACCTACAGCTTATTAATCACAAGCGAAACGGGCGATAGAACTTATGGGTACTGCAGAAGGGTCCTGCCAGAAGGGTCGAATTACTGTCTTCCTCTGGCTTACTGTATTCTAAGCAAATATCGGTAAGGGCCGCTTTTTCCTCGAAGTTTCTCTGGATTATTCGCGAATTCTTTACAGGGCTCCGAAGTTTTACAAGAAGATTCTGCTGGAACTAGAGGGCCGGCATGGCATGCAGGACCGATTTCGGGAGACGCTCATCAGCCAGTTTTATCACAAAAAGTTCCCCAAGCCCGGTGAAAGTATTGCGATTAACTTGAGCAATATCGGGGAGGAAAATCTCCGAACCCCTAATGGGATCGAGGAAAGTTTGGATCTGACTAGTTATATTCAAGGTGAGTTTGCAATTACTGCGGGTTTCTCTCTAGTTTTTTAAAATCTTATGCGTTGTTTCAGTTAATAAAACTGGAGAATATGCATTATCTAATAGCAAAAGCACGTCAATTTTTGTGTCCGAATCGGACATGGAACAGAATGCGACTCCCACGTTTCTCACATGTGAAGGTAATTGCATTGTGGTCTCTTTCAGGTGATTTAAAAATCGCTCCAAAAATGGCTTTTCCAGGCAACAAATCCGAATTGATGCTGACTTTGCATCCGGACACCCGTTATGAGGATGCGGATTTAAAAAGACTGCACAAGCTGCCCTCTGATATACTGCTGAAAATTTTCTCGTCTCTTCTGTTGGAGCGGAAAGTGATTCTCATTAGTTCCGTAATCAGGTATGTGACATTTCTGGGAATTACAGAAACTTTAAAGCGAAAATAATGCAAATTGCGCGTCTTGGTTGATTTTTAGTGAACTGTCTTCGTGCGTTGACGCCCTCCAAAGCATTCTGTACCCATTTACGTGGTATCATACGTTTATTCCCATTCTGCCCAAGTCCCTCTGGGACATTGTGGAAAGTCCTACTCCAGTTGTATGCGGCGTGTTGTCACAGGAAGCTATAGAAGATCGTCATATTGAAAACGTAATATTTCAAAAACGTGTTTAAACTGCTTGGATTTTAAAGAAAGCGTCCTTTTTACAGGGAATTGTGGTGAATTTGGACACTAAAAGTGTTCTGGTTGAGGAAAGGGATGAAAGCAAGATATTGGGGGGCAGCTTGCAGAAAGTGTGGCGCCAATTCATCACTTTGGCTAATAACACGAAATCAAGAGAATACGTGTATTCGGTTTATTTGGCTGATGCCTATTTGTACGTTTTTATATGTTGCTTCAAGAACTACAAGCAGTATATAAAAAATGGGCAGTTTTTGGTGAGTGTTTACTACCCTGAGGCTGAAACGGTAGCCTTTTAACGCCTCAAAAAATGATAAATTAAAATCTCTGGTAGAAAGAAGAATTGATAAAGAATGGCAAAACGAAAGGAATCCGCCGATTCCTGAAGATGTTTACCGAAACGTGCATGTTCCATGCCTTTATGGACACGGCCCTGAACAATCCGGACAGTTTGGCAGCTTTCGATAAGAAAATCGAGCTGTACGGCTCGGACGAAAGTCGGATTATCCTGGATAAATTAATCGACTGGCATAGGTAGTTTGGAGACTGATCTATTTTTTAGGTCCTATTGATAATATTTCGCATTTTATTAGGCATTTATATCTGCGAGTGCTGGTTGTTGATAGGTAGAATTTATTCATGTGATGGTTATGAAATGTTTTTTAACTGTTCCATAACTACTGTGTAGTTTCTTATTTTTTTATGTCTATTTAGGTACCAGCTTGTTTTCAGGCAGTTGATTCTCATTCAATTATCCCAGTGCTGATGGAGATTTTTCAATGTCGAAATATTAATTTTAAGTGTTTGTGATTGAATCTAAAAGTTGACCTGTTTTTTCAATGGGGAAAATGACAAAATTCAGTTTCATATAAAAACTTGCTTTTGCTGATGAATTAAAACTCCACAAAGTTTTACCAATGAAAAGTTATACTCAGTTTTGTTGTCCCTGACCAGTTGCAAGTCGTTACATGGTTTTGTGAAAAACGTATATGAAGTACAAATCTGCAATAAAAATTTTTTAGAGGACAGGCCGATTTTATTTACTTTTTATGTAGGCCCCAACAGCCTATACTTTATACCTAAGACTAGCTTAATCCGACCAGAATATGCTCTATTTGTGTAAGTGGTAATTTATAAAATGTTGTATATACTCATTGGAACAATTGATGTAAGCTATTTTTTATACAAATACATGTTTTATATTTCATGGGGTTTTTTCCTCTGTTTACTTCGTCCTGTGATGTGTGCTGTTTTTGTGTGGAACACAAAGTGAACTTATTAAGTTGTTACTGTCGGCAGGTGATGGTGAAATTAACCGGAAATAAATATTTAAATTGTGAAAAATTGCTTCCGGATTTACCATATAAAACCTATAAAATTAAAACATTTTTAAAGTCTGTTTACTGGGCACTGGTTCGCCTAAGATTAATCATGTTGCGAATGTTTTCATTTGGTTTCTGCCTCGTTCAGCTTGCGATACTTTTGGTAAGTTTTCCTGTATTAAATGGCGCAATATTTCCGAAAATTCTCGCCGCTTCCACTTTTCAGGCGATTAATCAGCCGGTTTTAGCAAAATATCCGGGTAAGTCGCTGTTTGTTGATTTATTAAGAAACTGTTTTGATTCGAAAATTTTAGATCCACTGTATAATGCGACCGTTCAAGTGGCTAATGCTGTTGCCAATGCGTTCTCAAACGCCTTAAGTGGTAAAAAAATATATTTTTGTTGAGTATTTTTGATGCAGCACTGCGTTTTTCAGGTGGAACTCAACGGCCTCCAAATTCTGCGGGCTAAAGATTTTTTTGTGTTTTATTCAACTGGTTAAACTAGTTTTTTTTGCTTTAGCGACGTTCTTTTGTATGTAAATTATATTTATTTGTGATGGATACTATTTGTTTTATTTTGCCAGGCAATTTAAATACCTAACTCTCTTAACTAGTGGGCGTCAGTTAAGGCAAAAAAATGAAAAAATTGAATCATTTGCTTTTTTCTTGATTATTTAGGAATTGTGGTCGAATTTCCTATTCGTTGCGTTTCCATTCGCTTCTTTCTTCTTGCTTCCCGATTTTTTAAGTAGGTTTTGATGATTATTTGTAAGATTCACGATGCTTTTGTTTGAGATTGGGAATCAACAACGCTCGTGTTCATTGAACTTTAAATGCTTGTAGTTAATTAAAGGATTTTGGCATCGTATAAATATACTGTTCTCAGTACAATTTATGTGTTGTTGAAGTGTCGACCAAATTTACACTAGTCATGTCTCCAAGCCTCGCTTTAGTATAGTTTCCCACTCGGAACAGCTTCTAGCAGTGTAAAAGGTGCATAAAATTCGCAATATAAAGAGCGCTAAACTCTCACATTTTGTGTTTTTTTGGAACTAATTTCCGTAGAATCAAAGCCTGCATTTTTTCTCGTCAAAAAAAGCCAACAGAACCGTTCCTCTGCCTACTTGAAAGTTTAATTGTTCTGCAGAACCATTGAATAATTAAATAAGCGTAGTACATTTGCACACATTTACAGCACCCATACTCTCGAGAATAACAACGAAACAAACATTATTAAGCTGATACCGATTTCTCGTATTTACATGCATCGAGACTGTGAAAAGCGGTTTTGAATACAACATTTAAGTACCGCTTTTGCCTTGTAAAACCGTGTCGTGATGTCTTGCAGCAATGGTAAGTACTCAGCATCTTCACACAGATTTGTGCACTTTAAAGCAGCTTTAAAGTAATTTTTGCCTGAGGATTTTTACTTCATGACCTTACTGAGGCATTCGACAATGTTCCACACGGCATAAAACATCTGAAATTATTTAGCCTGAAAATACTGCAGGACTTTTTCAACAAAAAGCAGATTTCTTGCAAGAATGAAATTGCGGAAATTTTCTTGCATTTTGTGGTATATCATATTTTTTTCTTTCCTGGGTTTCAGTCAAAATGTAAAATAAAAATGTTCATATCGTTTATTTCATATTGCGTTTCGGCGAGACAACGGCGCCATCATCAGATTTAAAATTCAACACAAACCCATAATTGGGAAACATTAGATTATTTTTCTCTCTCTCTCAAAAGAGAAAAAGAATCTAATGTTTCCCAATTATGGGTTTGTGTTGAATTTTAAATCTGATGATGGCGCTGTTGTCTCGCCGAAACGTAATATGAAATAAACGATATGAACATTTTGGTTGAAGCCCAGAARARAAAAATATAATAACAATTACACACAGTCAGGAGAATAAATSAACATGTTGTGGTATGTTTCYTGTAAGGGCCTGGCTATGCGTCCCCTTTGGAGGCCATGGAAAAGGGACCAATCGAAAAGCTGCTCTACGTCTGCTGTGTCCAGCCGGACCAATCGAATGGCAAAAGCGACCTTTTGGCTACAGTGGACGTCGATCCAGATTCCCCCACTTATTGCCAAGTATCTATTTATCTAGCTAAAACCAATCTTTTAGGAACCTTAGGAAATTTTCAGATCATCCACAGGTTGAGAACAGGAAGACCTGATGATGAACTGCATCACAGTGGGTGGAACGTTTGCTCCAGCTGCCATGGGGCTAAAGCGTGTGCTAAAAGGGACAAGCTGGTTTTGCCTGCCTTATTGTCCAACCGCGTTTTCATCGTAGATACTGGAAAAAATCCGAAAACGCCATTCATGTTCAAGGTGCGGGCTGCAGAGCTGCTAACACCATTTGCGGTGTTAATAATGCTCTGATCCTCCCAGGTGATTGAAGCTTCCGAAGTGAACAAAGTCAACTGTACGGCTCTGCATACTGCTCATTGTTTGGCCGACGGGAATATTATGATATCAGCAATGGGAGACCTGGAAGGAAACCCGAAAAGCGAATTCGTGCTGGTCGATTCTAAAACTTTTACGGTTCAAGGTAAAAACACTGGAACTCCCATAAATCCCCCATTTCCAGGCTGTTAGCAACAGCCGTTCAGGTTAAAAATATATCTGAACCAAATGCAAGATAAGGCGTGGAAGATAATTTTATCACCGCTGTTTGTTTAAGGAACAATCATTTGTTGACGAAGAATTTTAAATACCGCTGCACTCACGCCCGAAAATTCCTCATCGCACATCTTTTCCCTCAGGTACATGGGTTAAGGGCAAAGCAGCCCGATTCAACTACGACTTTTGGTATCAGCCCTACCACGATGTGATGATCAGTACTGAATGGGGCGCGCCCCGGATCTGGAAACGGGGCTTTCACCCTGATGATGGCAACTCCCCGGACGCTTATGGCAGAAACCTCAACTTCTACTCATGGAGCAAAAGGGAGCTGATCCAGACGATTGGTGAGAGCAACACTATCTGCGTTCAGCCCCCCAATGGTGTTTTCCTTGGCAGATTTGGGGGAGGACGGAGTCGCTCCATTGGAGGTGCGGTTCCTCCATGACCCGACGGAGAGCCAAGGATTTGTTGGGACTGCAGTCGGTTCTTCGGTCTTCAGGTGAAACTTTGCTTGCGTGTTGGTATCGGCGATTTTTCAGTTGAAGTAAAAACAATTTAACATACAAAGGAAGCGCAGCTGTGAAAAGTTGCACAATGAGCAATTGGAAAACCCTGCGGACTTTAGACCTTTATTGTTGACGTGCAAATTGAGGTCGCCCCCAACTGACCCCAACGTTTGAACAATCGATGTTTCCACATAGATTAACTTTGAAATGTTTCCCCATTAACTCGTTTCTTTACCGCAGATTCTACAAGCGAGATGATGGCAAATGGGCGGCTGAAAGGGTCATCAAAGTGCAGCCAAAGAAAGTGTCCGGATGGTTTGCAGGCCCGAGAATTGGCGGTAAGACGGTGTGGAATTTTCCTCACGGGTTTCCACTGTTTGAAAACCTCCAGGTTTGATCAGCGATATCCTCATCTCATTGGACGATCGCTTTCTCTATTTCTCCAACTGGCTCCATGGGGATGTGCGCCAGTATGATATAACTGATCGCGCAAACCCGAAACTTACCGGTAAGATTTCAAAGTTTTTCCAAAAGTGTGTTTTTCCAAACCGGTTTTTAGGCCAAGTTTTCCTTGGCGGTGCTGTTGTCAAAGGCTCAGCAGTAACAGTACTGGAAGATCCAGAACTGGACGCCCAACCAGAGCCGGTGTTTATTAAAGGGAAGCGCTTCTTTGGCGGGCCGCAAATGCTTCAGCTCTCCTTGGATGGGAAAAGGTTCAGATTTGCATGAGCTTTGGGATTTTTCTGAAGAATTTATTTACGCTAGATTGTATGTGAGCACTAGCCTCTTTTCCCCATGGGACCGCCAGTTCTATCCAGAAACCATCAAAGAAGGTGGACGAATTATCAAGCTGGACATCAACACTGCAGACGGAGGAATGTCTTTGGACCGGAGTTTTTTGATCGATTTTTCCGAAGGAATTGATGGGCCGATTCTCCCGCATGAAATGAGGTAAATTTTGATGGCAGCCTTCCAATTTTACCTTGTGAGTTTCTGATTAAACAGATTGTCTGGTTTAGGTACCCTGGAGGAGATTGCACGTCTGATATCTGGCTGGCACAGCAATAAATTAAATTTTTGCTATGTAATTATATTCCAATACATTTAATTTTTTATTCCGGAACCTGTTCCCTTATCCGCTAAGCTAAATATCACACAATAGTTTTTGCGTTTAGCAAAAAACTAAAGCTTCTCCGCCTTCCAATAGATGGTTTCGTTCGCTTTCAGCAGGAAAAGCTTCTTATCCAGCGTAATCGGCAGTTTGGTTTTGGGGCTCACAGTCAGTCGAAAGTTGGACAAAATCCGTTCGCTTTAAAAAATAACTCCGGTGTGACTCTCCTAAATAAAAATTAATTTTCCAATCCAAGCCAATTGAAACTGGTGTGTTTTTCGGGGTTTTAGGCCGTTATTAGTCTGTAAAAAAATAATGCGCCGGTGGATTTAAATGAATTTTTCCGGATTTATAGCTTGAGGGTTCCTCTATGTGCGGGCAAAATTGCAAAACCTCCCGCTTTTGGGTTGACACAAGTAATTTTTTTCGGGGTTCCGCAGTTTTGCGTCCCGCGCTTAATTGGAGCGCATGTTTGAAAGTCTGTAAAAAATTAATCAGTATTTGCATTTCAATAGATTTTTCTAAATTTATGGCCCGAGGCTTCCTGTAAAGGATAGCGAAATTCGAAAATCCTGTCGGTTTTGGGATTGACACGGGTAATTTTTTTGTGGGGGTCCTGCATTTTGACGCTCCTTGTTTAGTTGAAGCGCAGGTTTAAATGTCTGTGGAAAATGAACCAGTTCTTGGAYTTCAATGAGTTTTATCTCRATTTATAGCTAAAAAGTGTCCCTATCTGCCAGAAAAATKTTCTAAAGTTTTGTCWGATTTGGAGTTCAAMCGAGTAACTTTTCSATGGTCTTGCAGTTTTGGCTTCCGCGTTYAGTTGAAGCGCCAAGMTCTGGGAAAAATAAAACTGTCCTGGATTTGAAKGAGTTTTTCTGGTTTGTAAGCTGAAGGATTTCCCTATGCGTTGGTAAAACTGTAAAATCCTGGCCCGAGCTGAAATTGATATGATTCATTTTATCTGTGCTTATGCAGTTTGTCATTTTGCCCWTAGTTGAAGCGCAAGTTTCAAAGTCCATGAAAATTGACCCACTTCCTGGATKTCATTGATTTTTCCTGAGTTTATAGCTAGSCAGTTCCTCTATGCGGTATMAAAACTTCAGRAACTTAACAGACTTTGAGTTCAAGCGAGTAATTTTTTTCCATGYTCCGGCWGTTTTGAGCTTCGCGCTTAGTTGAAGCGTCAGTCTCAAAGTCTGTAAAAAATTAACCAGAGCCGGAATTTTAATAAWATTTTTTTATTTTTTTGAATTAATAGCTCSAATCTTCMCCCATGCCCTGGTGAARTTCAAAAAATCTGCCGGATTTTAGGTTTAAACGAGTATTTTTTCTGGGGTTCTGCAGTTTGTGGTTTTGTGCTTAGTTGAAGCTCCCGTTCCAAAGTCTGTGAAAAATGCACCAATACCTCGATTTTAATGATTTTTTGCGTGTTTATACTCCGAGAACTTCTCTATGCCCTGGTGAAGTCATAAAGTTCTAGGCAGTTTGGAATTGACTCGAAAAAAATTTTTGCGAGGTTCTGCAGTTTGGCGTTTTGCGCTTAATTGAAGCGCAAGTTTCAAAGTCTGTGAAATATTATTTAGRGCTCGRAGTTTCMTRATTTTTTTCTGAATTTATAGCCCGGTCGTTTCTCTATGCGCTGGCTAAGTTTGAAAAACTTGYCARATTTTTGCTTSAAACGGGTAATTTTTYCATGGGCCTGTAGTTTGGCGATTTACGCTTAGTTAAAGCGCAAGTTTCAGAGTCTGCGAAAAAATRAACAAGAYGTTGAATATGAATAAATTTTTACGCGTTTATAGCTGAAAACTTGCTCTATMCGCTGGTRAATTTCCAAGAATCTTCCATTTTTGATTGATTTGCGGYTTAAACGAGTAWTTTTTTTYCGTGGTTCTGCAGTTTGTCGTTTTGCKCTTAATTGAAGCGCAAGTTTCAAAGTCTCTGAAATATTATTTAGGGCTCACATTTTCATGATTTCGTTATGAATTTATATTCCGATCGTTTCTCTATGCGCTGGCTAAGTTTGAAAAACTTGCCAGATTTTTGCATCAAGCGGGTAATTTTTTCCATGATCCTGCAGTTTAGCGTTTTACGCTTAGTTTTAGAGTCTGCGAAAAAATGAACAAGACCTTGGATATGAATAAATTTTCACGCGTTTATAGCTGAAAACTTGCCCGATACGCTGGTGAATTTGCAAGAACCTGCCAGATTTCCGATTTAAACGAGTAATTTTTTTCGAGCGCAAATTGCAAAGTCCGTAAAAAATAAACCAGTATCCGGATTGGAATGAATTTTTCGCGAATCATAGCTGGAAGGTCTCTTCGCGCCTCTCAGGTCCATTGCATTGCTTTCGGGCTTGCAATGGTTTGAAATCCAGAAAAACTCACCAGTTTCCAGCCCAACTTTCTTCAAAAGCAATTCGTTTCTGTACAAAAATCTTACTTCTCGGCTGTCTATATTTTCTCCAGTTTCTGCACATTCTTTCAAGTGGTCAACGAGATGATCGCAGCATCGCATAACGCTTTCAAACATCATTCTCATTTTACCAGACGTAAATGTAGGCGTGAGCTTTTGCCGCAGCGGCTTCCAATGGGCGTTTCTTACATTGAACAAATGGCTTCCTTCCGGATCAAATTTTTCGTTCACAAAAATGTCTCTGTTGGCGAAATGATGAAAATCCTGGAAGAAACGCGTACGAAATTTGAAACTCGTTTTTAGTCGGTTTCTACCTGTGTGAGCACATCGCGTATGTAATCGGGATCGACCAAAACGAGAGCTTTTCTGGAAAACGACCAAACACCTCCAAATTTGTGTCCTCCGGCTTTAAGCTGGTCGTACCAAGATTTGGCCTCGCCCGCAAAAGTAGCGGATTTTGTGAAGAAATATTCATCATTCCCTAAAAATCGAGGCGGTTTGGAAAATGATCTCTAATAAAACAGCAGCAGGCAGATGGAGATACTCACCGAGCGGAAATGTGGGTTCCAAGTACGGAACTCGTTTAACTTTCCAATACCGATAGGAATGCTTAAAGTATATCAAGACTGCTAAAAAAGCTGCCCCGACAATCAGACACAAGTCGAAAATTATAAAACCAGTGGAAACAACCGCCATTGCACTGAAACACACTGGAGAGTAACTGGCACTGGTGCGCATAAGATCATCACGTGAAGATAGTTAGTGGCTATCAGAAGATGCATTTAGGGTCATAAACACACAAAGCATTAGTGCAATAGCTTGTAAAACGCTTATGGCTGGCATTAATTACACAACATTAAATAGCAAACAGGGCAAAATAATGCTTGCATTCAAGTAAAAGTGCAAATGAACAACAGCTGAAACTAGCAAAAGGATGTAGATAAGTTCTATATT
>NW_026018715.1:13488955-13492266 GCF_020466585.1 Dendroctonus ponderosae
TTTTGGTTTGTTGAATTTTCATATTTAGTATACTTCTAACCAATTTAATTCCTTTGTTTCTTTATCAGAATTCCTCGACTAATTAACTTTGCTCAGTTATAGCTCGAATCTCGACTTATTTAATAGCAAATCCCTTATAATTGGGTCGAAAAAATTCCAGAAATTACGTAGTTTCAAAGCCTTTGCTGCCGGCCCCACTTGCAGCCGCCTGCTTCACTTTCTTCTGCCTCTCCCAGATGTTGAAGGCAAAGTTCAGTTCCTGCCTCAAAGCCACTTTGAACGGCAACTGAAACCGCAAACAGGAGAATCGGGTGAAATTCTGCCCCAAAAAACCTACGTGTTCGTTAATCGCCAATTTTTTAACCATCCAGATGAATTCACAGGCGGAGAAAATGATGGCTATCACCATCCCTATACCCAGCACCACAAAGGCTCCTCCCATGTTATCTAAAGTGAGCTCAGCTGCAGCGTCTTCAGCTAAAGTTTTATCTTCCTAGAAGAGAAAATCAATCAAATGAAATTGAGCACGTCTATTAAGGTTCGGGGAGTAAAATGGGGCAAAAGCAAAAGTACTGAAAAAGATCGCAAGAAGGGTTTTATATTGTAAATATTAGTTTTAAAAACTCTGTTAAAGAGTACCGTGCATTTTCCACCTCCGTTCCTTTCGCGCCACCATTTGTTCTTCAAACGATGCAATACGCCCATTTCTTGCATTTTGAGGATGGCTTCATTAAACAACTTTCTGTGCTGGAAATCTGCAATAAATGTGTTTCAAAATCCAGTTAAAATCTGATGGAGAAGTTAGGAAACTCAAAGCTGGCTTTTTGGAGCTGAAAGGTGGGAAAAATCATCATTTGGAACGTTCATTTTGATCAAGTTTAATCCGTAATGTAAAATTTTCTTTATAATCTCTGAACTCTTCCACATAAGCATCTAGTTGATGCATTGAGTAAACGTGAAGCAGGATGTATTTTTGCATCAGAAAAATCATCTTCTGCAAATCTTTGGGAATTTGAATGCATATTTTTGGGCCTCAAAGGCACATTTTAAAATAAATTACCTACTGGAACAGACTCTTAAAAAAACTTAAACTAAGGCCTCCTATGTACTTACTGGCAGTCATGGCAATTCCATACCCTTTGGAGTCAATTTGGCCACCAACTTGCACAAGTTCGCAATTTCTTTCCGTTTCATACTCAATATTGGTGCTTTCCATGAAGAAAGCATAGCGGCGTTTGCTGGCCAAAACTCTCGCTACTCCTGCTCGATTCGACAGCTCGAAAACGGTAGGATCAGCCGACTGCATCTGAACCCACATTTGATGGTAAGTCGAGACGTTGGTGCTTGCGAAGAACGAACAAGTGGAACCACCTGAAATTCCGCGAATATTCCGGAATTGTTGTCGTATATGTTGGACACTCACCGGCTACACAACCGTATTTAATTTTCGATTGCGTGGCCAAATCTTCAGCACTTTCGATGCTGAGTCCCATGCGGGACATGGTGAGGAAAGCTGCCATGTTCGCTGTATAAGACGAAGTCATTATGAGCGAGAAAAACCACCAGGATGCAGTCACCATTCTCGTAGATATGCCCCTGGAAGGTTAATTTGAAGATGGAATAAGAAAGCGTTTTTGATGGACATAAAAAGCTCTCCAAGTCGTAGTAGTAAAGAGCTGATTTTTCGCACTTACTTCGGTAATAGATCACAACCTTGCGCCATTATAGAGCCCAAGGTGAGCCAGCAGCAGTTGCGGATGCTCCAAATGTTCTCCAGTTCTTCCGGGTGGGGGTCGCATGGATGGGGATTCTCCCAGTCGTTCGGATTGAGCCTGAAAAATTCAGTCCCAATCGCTTTCCAAATGTGTGAAGATTTCACAGTTTTGTGAACAGTTGTAACTGCAAAATCTGCTGTTTAGCTTTTGGAAATTGCAGACTTTCAGGCACATTAATCAGGTTTACCTGGCCACTAAAAATATAATCAACGACACCACCAGGTAGGAGGTGGCCATATACAGCCAGACATCCAAACTTAGAGGATGAGCAAATGATAGCAGCTCTGGAGGTTCTTTAACTGCTTTCGCATACAACACACTTATACCTAAAATCGGCAGTTTGAACAAACGTTTCAGGCAGGAGAAGTTCGCGACAATTTACCTAAAGTCATAAAAGGCATTGTAAAATCCACAGCAGTTCGTCGTTCGTAGGTAATGGTTAAATCGCATACAGCGAGATCAGCTTTCTGGAAAATACACAACTCACAATAGTTTCGGAAGTGTTATTTCAGGCCAAACCTAACTGGTGAGAGCCGATAGGCTCGAAACCGGTTCAGGAGGTGCCTGAGATCAACATCTTTCGAAATCTCTAGGTACTGCGGATGCCAAAAGTACTCAAAAAAACTCAATCAATATGAGGCTTGACGTTTTGTCTGGCAATTATAAATATTTCTTCTAGTTTAAGCAACATCCAATATTTATAAAACGACTTTGAAGCTGGTTAAGAAATGAGGTCGAATCAAACTTTTCTCATTTCCTTAACTTTGATATCAGAAGCCGGTTGAAGCAAGGAAGGAAAAMTACATGAGATTTTTATTTCCCGTGGGKGCCGTCGCGCTAACTTGCTATAAAGAAACTCTTAAGAAACCCGCTGWTGGCAATTAAAAATTTCCTTACAAAGAAACCCCTTTGTCTAGCCCCCATTTCTTGGGAAAAATATTTTAATGTTTGCAGGACTTCAAATATACATTACCCGGTCCAGAAGGTGCCTGATTAGGCCGTTCCACTCCTTCGTCACTGGATCGAAGTTTCCATACTTTCCATCAGCAACCAGTTCGATGGTAAAACTGCAATTTAAAATACTGCAGATTTCGTGCATCAAGTCCAAAGCGTAGCCTTCATATCGATCATTTCCAAATAACTCTTTTCCGTATTTGGATGTTTTCTTCATTAAATAAGGATCGCCTAATCTGAAAACAGCTTTTGATTGGTCAAGGATCTTGATCTGAGCCATTTAATGACTGAAAACTATGTAAAGAACAGGAGAAATCATGCAAAAAAGTTTGTTTGAATAGCGAGTTTGAAACGGAAATAGAACTCCATTGACTCTCTAAAAATGAACAACGTTTCGACTTTTATTGGGAATTTTTTTCAAGCTCTGAGGTTATTAAGAAGATTAATCAATAATCTCTGCCAAATTTCAGATAAAAGCAAGCAAATCTGGTAAACTAATGAATTAAAATTGACTCAAACTACTACAACTCAAGAATGAGAAAAAGACAAACAAATTATTTTGTTCGAATAGCGGGTTTGAAC
>NW_026018715.1:13493265-13495814 GCF_020466585.1 Dendroctonus ponderosae
AATACATTACTCAAAACTGCTGACAGATATTTAGATAATTGGTACGTTGGAGCATTTATGTTACTAACTATCGGTCGTAATGGAATGTTTTCCTTATAAAGTTTTGGTAGGCCATATATAAATGGTGCTCGGCCATTGTTGCAAGCTGGTGTTCGTTTCAAATTATCGATTATGAATTTCTTTTGATGCCATAAATTTATTATTTTATTCAGTTTTGTTTGTATATTGGTAGTAAGATCTTTTTTTTCCGGTTTATATGTTTTTATATCATTTATTAAGCCTAGCATTTCGTTTTGTATTCACTTTTTAACATAATTACAGTTTTGTTACATTTATCTGCTGTTAGTATGCAAATGTTTGTTTCATTTATCAGTCCATTAACATGACATGCCATACTTTTATTTGTGTTTTGTTTGACCTTTGAAATTTGTTAAGATGTTCCACAATTTATTTCTGATTGTCCTGACTAATCACGCCTAATTAATCTTAGAATGTTTTAAAGTGTTGCAATTGTGATGTATATTAGTGTGTGATATGATGAAGCTGTTGACGAACTGTGATTGTTTTTTAAATTAATGAAAACATTTTTTTACTATCTGTTATTTCAGACAAACTGATGATGGTGGAAAACACCGAAACGTATTTTAATTGATAAATAGACAATAAATGACTGAAACACAGTCAGGAAAGTATGTACAATGATTGGATTTTGTCTTAAATTTAATACTGGGCCCGACTTACCTTAATGCGTTTCGGATCGATTCTCCAAAGTTTTCCTATATTCTTTGCAGCGTCACTCTCATGATCCATAAGTCGGATGCTGGATATGTTTGAAACCACTTCATTGAACTCTGACCAGTCTAAAGAATGCGCATCCTAGAAAAGGCAGCAAAGAAGACAACATCAAAAAATTGTGCTCATTAATTGAAAATTGATTTTTAAGACTTACCAAATCTGTTAAAATATAGCTGTGGTAATCCTTGAGGAGCCCCACTTCTTTGGCTTGCCGGAAAATGTCTAATATACGATCAGCCTTACAGTCCAATATGAACCTCGTATCTAAGGTTTTTTTGATTTGTTTCAACACCGTCCTGCAAGCAAATGAAAAAGTGTGTTAACAGTGTTTCAGTTAATATTTTTTGTTTAGAAAGCCGCAGCAATAAAAAACCAGACCAAAATCACTCGCAATTGAAAAATCGATTAAAGGTTGATCAAAACACGCACAAAAGATACCGGCAGGAAAAGGCCCTTAAGCCCTCAGCTGGTAACAGTGAAAACAAATTTCTGGTGCTAAAACTAAATTCTAAATGATGATAAAATCAGGATAGAAAAATTGCTGAAGAAATCCGTTTGAGTTATTGAGGAAAATTGCTCCAAATGTGCTTACTAAACCTCCCAAAGGCTTTCAGTTTGAGAAGCATTCGTCTTCCTTGAAACATCGATTTTTCACCGCGCTGTCTTTATAATTCAAGTCTAGCAGACAGTTGCAAAATGGAAACTGTAACTGATTCCCCTGAAATGGGATAATTTCGCCTTCCCTCAAACGCAAATCGTTTATTCTGGTTAAGAAAAAACTGAGCAAATTCCCAAAAAAATATTGAAAATCTCACCGATAATCCGGCCCAGATCCTAAACAGATAAAGGCTATGGACAAATCGTTCGGTTTCCTCTGTTTGAGTGTCTCTCGGAGCCTCAAAAGACTGTCCTCGTTTTCGTACATGACTGTGTAGGTTTTCCAGTCGTTTTCCCGGACGAGGGCGGCCAAAGCGCGGGACAAAGCGTCCGAGTTCGGACGCAAGTTGAACACCGATGTGGCTGCTTCTTCTTGAGGATTCCAACTATTCTGGAAGTACGGGATTTGCAAGCTTGCAGCTACTGACTGGATGATTTCGTTGTTTTCTGGCGATTCTGGACCGAATATTGCACTCACTCCATTGCGAATCAGGTCGCACACTGGAGCATGAAGATCAAATGTTAAAAGCAATGCTCTCTTCACTGTTGGGGAAAATTTGTTACCGAATTGTCCAGCTTCAAAGGAGCTTTCTTTGCTCAACTTGATGATGTGCTCAGTCACTTGATACGTGGTTTTGGCCCTGAGAATTTTCAGTGTGTTCTTTACTGCAAACGTTGTTTCTTCCACATACTCGTCATCGTCAAGGAAAATGGCTACAAAGTGGCAAAATCCTAGACAATTTTCTAGAAACTCTGGCAGGGTGGCAAAAACACGCATTTCCACTGGGATTTTGGTTGTTTTATACAAGCGGAAGCTCACATTATCACCATTTATGACCAAAAGAAAACTATCGCTGCCAGCTAGGGATCCAATAAATTCTGCTCTGGAAACTGCTGGGTAGAGAAATTAACTAAACCCAAAAAGTCTCCAATCCTGATGCCCATTTTCTGGTTTAGAAAAATTTAATCAAAATTCTTCTATCAAAAGAGATAGACTTTCGAGGCCATTCCTTGAAACAAGTGGGTTTTTCGGGTTTTTAGGCCGTCGTTCGGTAGAATTTCTTCTTGACGTTTCGCAAGCACGTGTGGCTTGCATC
>NW_026018715.1:13496813-13506607 GCF_020466585.1 Dendroctonus ponderosae
TGTGTTAAAAAAAATGTGATTGATCTTGCATGAAATAAAAGCTGAAACTTACCTAAAACAATCTTAATTTTTTGTCGGGAGCTGCATGTACACGGCGAGCTCAAGAGCCATAAACCCAATACCGCACAAAAAGCCAAAGGAATAATTTGCATCTTAAAAAAACCGATAAAAAACCAAAGTTTTAAACAATAATAAAAGCGGCGTGTCAAAGTGAGTATACAAAAACTGACGATTGTACTGAAATGCCGGAATTGTCCCGGTTTAAGGCCCAGTTCTATTTATAAGCGTTTAATTGCGGGACCGAAATGTTATAATTAAATTTCGAATGCCGGCCGTTTATAGGACACTTTCATCTTGAATCCGCATTTTGAAGATGGGTTTATTCAATTTTAGCTATTAAGGAAGGTGATAAAGCTCGTGCTCTATTTGAGCCCAGCTCAGCTTGAAAACCAGTCAAAGACTTTCAAGAGAAATCTTCAGGGGCAAACCGCAACTTCAAGAATGCCAATGGAAAACGTTGGAAACCCAAACCAGATCCATTCAAAAACCCTCATGTTTTGCACCAATTTTCCAAGAAAAACCACCTCCAATTACCGGATTTCCCAATATTTGCAACGATGTTTAGTCTCTTCACCCTTTATGGGGAATCAGATGTTCAGCTATATTCTGCGTTATTTCGCCGATAACACAGAGCGCTTGCTCCAGTCGCTCGGATGCTGTTTCAGTTTCGATTCAGTTTCAGCGCTGGAAGCTGCAAAAAGCCCATCAAAGCTGGGATCGCGTGCAGCTGAGCCAGTTTCACGACACGTTCGGTCAGATTGTGTTGAAATTCAGATTGATTGATGTCGCTGCTCCTTTCAATCTAGGTTTTCCTCAAATCAGGTATGGAGTCAATTAGAGCCTCATTTCCTGTTGGGGCACTATAGAGAGAAATTGCGATTAAAGGGAGTTGAGATAATTAAACTCTTTGGGTCGAGGCCAATGTTTTGCAGGCAACTTCAACATGCCATTATCATCCATTTCTTGTTGTTGTTGTTGTTGTTTGCGTGAAAAGTGTGTCAATTTCCAGATGAGATGGCTGGAAAGTTGCTGGCGCTTCTGATACTCGCCACAAAGCTGAAAGTTTTAATGGGCTTGCCAGATCTCATTCCAATTGGTAAGTATGCACAAGCGAGACGTTTCAACTGGTAGTTGTTCCCAAACTCCACAATTGCATTATTTGGAGGCACAAGTTGGGATTTAAAGCTCGAAGCTTCATTATGTTTTCTTCGGTTTCGTGTTCGAAGCCCATTACGACGACCTCCACTCCAATAGGGGAATTTAATTTGCCGTCCCTGCAAAGAACTTTCGAACTGGAAATTAAAGCTAACAGGGTTAGAGCTTCAAATTGAAGAAACTGCCGAACAAAGCCAGCAGGGCGAATTTTATGAGCTTCAGTAATTGAATGTTGGTGTTGGTTCGTTTGCTTCCACTTGCAGGATGTGAATCGGAGATCGAGGAGTTATAAAAAATCAGTTGATTGGCAAAAATGCACCCAAAAGCGTTAATTTGTAACTAACTAAGCATAAGTAACATCCGTTTACAGGTGATGGGCCAATTTCCGAGCCGAATCAAATCAAATTAACATCGCACATCGCACCGTTTAAAACGAGCATCGAAGTTCACGCAAAATCAAATAGTCTCGTTTCTGCATCATGCCAATTTTTTGCCGTAGAACCAACGAACTGAGAGCCCAAACAGACACAAAATTGAATTTCCACTAAATAACCGGCTAACTTTCCGCAATAATACATTGAGAGTCTTGTTCTTTTGCAGGAGGCTTGTTCCATCCGACTGACGATAAGCAGGAAATCGCGTTCCGCTACGCCATAGAGAAAATTAACAGCGACAGAACGATATTGACTCGGTCAAAGTTGCAGGCTCAAATTGAGAAAATTCCCCCCCAGGACAGCTTCCATGCTTCGAAAAAAGGTAATTTTCATCAGCAATTCTCATTAGAAGACCATGATTGTAACCCTGCAAAGAACAAGAAAACCCATTCAAGCTTTATTTAATCATAATCCCAATAGTGCAGCTTGAAGGCTTCCAGGGACGACTTGCAGCTGCAGCTGACTTATCTTTCCCCCAGTAATCTTGAAAAATCTTGTCGCTGACAATGAGTTATTCCAGCTTCAAAAAGACGGTTTGTTTCAGTTTGTCATTTGTTGAGGACGGGAGTGGCAGCGATTTTCGGTCCCCAGTCTCCTCATACTGCCAGTCATGTTCAATCCATTTGCGACACGATGGAAATTCCCCATTTGGAGACTCGATGGGACTACAGATTGCGCCGGGAAAGTTGTCTTGTCAATTTGTATCCCCATCCAACCACCCTGTCCAGAGTAAGTGCAATTTTTGCTAATTAATTGTGTTGCTAATTAACCAGGAACTTGCGCTGATCGAGGCAAAACTTCAGGCCAACAAACCAGCGAAGCACTTGAAAATTAATATGAGGCAAAAAAGCAACTAAATAATGCTGATAAAGCCGATGCATTTCGATCAAGAGAATCGAATCGAAGAACTAATAATTCTCAGCCCATTGAATAACTGAGTAAAGTTTAAACTTGAGACCAATTGTGCAGCCGAAGTTTATGCTGCAAGTTTTCCATGAATAGCTACGGGTTTCTCAACAGTTCAACTTTAGGGGAAATGATCAGTTAACTGGAGAATGATACAAGTGCTGAAAGGAATCTAGTTGATTGAAAATCAGCAAAAGCTTCCCCAAAGGCCCCTGGCGAAATTGGAAACTTTGATGGAATCAATCAAGGTTTAGGCCGCGTTGCGAATAATTGTCATCGTTTTCAAGAACTTTAAATAATTCTGCCGAATTATAGAATTTAATGGAAATTTATGAACTTTTTCTTGGAGTGTGCATAAATTTAATTAGGGATTTTGCGGCGTTTGGGATTTTTTAGGCACAAAATTGCATGATTCGGACGCAATTCTGAGCTGACGAAATTTAATTTTTTTTTGAAAATCAGTGAACCTTCCAGCTCGAATCTTCGTTTGTATTGACGTGTTTTCTACTGTTGCTAAAAATTCTTGTTTTAAATTTGCTTGCGTTTAGGAGTTGTGAATTTTTAGGGACAAGCGTGCAGGTTTCGGGCGCATTTCTACGTCGGCAAGAATTTTTTTTTTTATTCAATGAATGTCTTGACTCTGACTTGTTTTCTCCACTTTTGCACTAACATTTTGTCTAATGAAATTTCAACTTTTAATTTGCTTGCGTTTGAAAGTTGTCAATTTTTAGGTGCAAGCGTGCATGTTTCGGGGACATCTCTGATCCGGCAATATTTTTAAAAATTCTAGAAAAATGATTGAACTTTGAAACTCCAATCTTTTTTTGTATGTTTTTATTAGCACTTAGTCTAGTGTTGAGCGAAATTTCCACTTTTAATGTGCTCGCGGTTGGGAGTTGTAAAATTTTAAAAACACGCGCGCAGGTTTTGGATTCAATTCTGGCTGGAAAGTTTTAAAAAATTCAAAAAAATTATTAAACCACAAAACTTCACTGTTGTCTTGTGCAGTTGTGTATTGATAGTTTTTCTGTTAGCGTGCAAAATTTAAATTTTTAATTTGCTCGCATTTGGAAGTTGTGAATTTTTAGACACACGCGTGCATGTTCCCGGCACAACTCTGAGCCAGGAAAATTTTAAAAAGTGCTATAAATTCAATGAACGCTCAACCTCTGATGGGTTTTTTAATTTTTTGTATTAACATTTCCTCTAGTCTTGTGCAAAATTGTAACTCTGATTTTTCTTGCGTTTGGGAGTAGCGAATTTTTATACACAAGAGTTCATGTTTTGGGCACATCCCTGAACCAGCAATATTTTGAAAAACTCTAGAGAGTTTCTACATAACGCAACTTTGATGTTATTTTATGTGCTTATCTACCGACATTTCTGCTAGGGTTCTACAAAATTTGAACTTTAAATTTGCTCGCGTCTGGAAGTTGTGAATTTTTAAGCACCAGCGTGCATGTTCTTGGCACATCTCTGAACCGCTACGAGTTTGAAAATTTCTAGAAAATTATTCGAATCTCCAACTCCGATTTTAATTTGCACGCGTTTCTATAGTTAATATTCCTAGCATAATTGCATAATTATAAAATTGAATGTGGTGCCGTTTGGGAGTTGTGAATTTTTAAGCACAAGTATGCCTGTTTTGGACACAGCAGTAGACTATACAAATTTTGAAAAATTGTTGCAATTGATTCAATTCTTAGAATCTAATGAAATTTCTCACACGCAAAAGATTAGCTGTTGTTCAAACATGGTGAAAATTTCAGGTTCAGACTTGTGTCAGTGTGGACGATATGAATTTTTATTCACCAGGTTGCATGCTTGGCACCCCTTTAAATCATCGATATTTTGTAAACTTGTAGAAATTGACTAAAGTCTTGAAGCGAAATTGACTGAAGTCCTATTGATTGCCAACAGTTTTGCTAGTGTATTGCAATAAATTTCAGCTTCGTGGGTTATGAAATTCCAAATTAATGAATTTTTAAGTTCAAGCTCTCACTTTTGAGGCGCACCTCCGAATTAAACAAAATTAAAAAATCAGCATAATCATTAAATCAGCCAAACTTCTGCGGTAGTCTATAGAAACGTCTTCTAATTTTGTGCGAAAGCAACCAAAAATATGCACTAAAACTCCTGCTAAGCATGAGCATGAATATGGTTTTGTGTCTGCAGAAGTGTGAGAGTTCTGATTTTTTATTACGAAACTTGCACGTTTGGGGCACGCCTATGAACTACTACAAAGTTTGAAAATTCGTATAAAATCAACCAGAAGCCCGATGCAGTTGATAATTTTCACTCAGATGAACTGGACCTCCTGCTAAATATGCGGAAAAATTCAGCTCTCTACTTGCAGGACTTTAGGTGTTATAATTTTTTGGATCCAGACTTGCACTTTTGAGGGACGCCCTTGAATCACAACAAAGTTCGAAATTTTCTGGGGAAAAAGCGGGAGCTACAAATCCATTGAAATTTCGCAATAATACGAAAAAATCAATTTTGTTTCCGTTGAAATTTGGGAGTTGTGCATTTTTCGAAAGTCACATCGCTCCTGTTTTAACTGCCTTAACATACCCATCATAAATGTACTCAGTTTCATGAAAGACATGGAAAATTCTGATTCTTTATATGCAAATCAGCAGTGAGCAAAGTCCCACTCCCAATTATCACGTAGAAATATCTTAGATGCAAAAAATCGTGTTATTTTCGAACAATGCAATTTCACTGTATTTTAAAAGTGCAACAACCGTGCACGCGAAAAATTCAATTTCGCAAATAAGACTGCAGCCCATTTACCTTTGGAATATTGCCAAAACACTTTATATCCGAATTTTAATATATAGTTCGTGTGCAATAAATTTTTAATAGCGAATTTTGGTAAAATATTTACCTTCGCCGAGGAAGATCCGAGTAGACCTTTATAGGAATATGCAAAACAGGCACTGTTTAATTTCCCTGCAGTTTCGAAGTTAGTATTTTTATTCATGAATAACTGGGCAATAAACTTGGTCAGATAAGCAGGCGTTGCTTGTTTCAACGTTAATCTCTTTGGCAGTGTTAACTAATGGAAATTTATTGATTAACGAATGGAAATGGGATCTGCAGTTGATTAGTTCAGTCATGTATGTGAATGGGCTGGAACTCAATGCATAGTTCACAGGTGCTAATGGAAATTAAGCTACAATAAAATTTACTGAATCCTGGCCCGATATTTATAAACTATTCAATTGACACTAATTCGATAGATCACTGAACACGTCACTGAAACCCCGTTCATAACATTCCGGACGAAACGTATTGATCGCTGGCTTATACGGCCCTCTAGAACAAAGATTTAAAGTCAAATCATGAATTTTCGCCGAACCGTTTAACAATTTTAACTGCTTTTCAAATCCATTATTTCAGCAGTTATTAGCGTTTGAAATCATTCGGCTACATGAAACTTTTGAAGTAGCTTCCGGAATTTTTTTCAAATTTTCTGTTCTTTTTGCAATCTGTCCAGGAATGGAGCTTGCATTGCGATAAAACCCCCATTTTGTTGTAGGCTTATGTCGATTTGGTTAAGGCTTGGGGATGGAAATCCTTTACGATAATTTACGAAAATAATGAGGGATTAGTTCGGCTTCAGGAGCTGCTGAAGGCTCATGGTCCCTATGAGTTTCCCATAACAGTGCGGCAGTTAGGAGAAGGAAATGATTATAGGTAGGCAATTTTTCACTTTGATTTGAACTTTCCACGTTCTCACGTTCAAAACTCCCGAAGCTCTAAACTATGCACATAATCGTGCATAAAAGTTGTGCATTTCACCACACCATTAGTTTCAGCCCATTTTTCTCGACGTCAATTCATCACTCTTTCTTTTCCTTTGTGTCTGGTTTTTTGTTCGTCTTACTATTTAATTTTGCGTTGTTTTCCAGGCCTTTGCTTAAGCAAATAAAAAATTCCGCCGAATCCCATATAGTGTTGGATTGTTCCACGCCCAGAATTTACGATGTTCTCAAGCAGGCCCAACAGATCGGGATGATGAGCGATTATCACAGTTATCTGATCACTTCACTGGTAAGAATTGCTCTATTTTTTTAATTAAAAGCCGACAGAATTTGAAAGTTGTAAATTTTTAAGCAGGAGCCGTCTTTGATGGAAAAAAGTCCAAAAATTCTGTAGGATCACTGAATTTTAACTATTGCTTCAAATTTTGCCCACGCATTACTGGGGCCCTCTTTTATAGCTGTGCAAAAATTCAACTTTCGATTATCCGGCGTTGGCGAGTTTTGATTTTTTCAAGCATCTTTAGGAACAAAACTTCATCATTGAATTTGCGAATTTTTAGATAACCACGTGTCTGTTTAAGACACATTTCTATATCATTAAAAGTAAGAAAAATTGCCGATAATCAGTGAAGCAGCGAAAGCTTTTGCAATTTACACAACTTTTCAACTGAAGCTTTGTCTCTACTTTATGCTCGGGGAAAATTGGAAGTGGTGAATTTTTAAGCACAAGCGGGCTCGTTTGCAACCCATCTCTAAAACTTAGAGGCTGTGAAAAATGCTAGAAAAAGCGCCGATATTATTGATGTTTTGTCAACTCATTACGCGAGAAATAAATAATAAAAGTAAATATTTGTTACTAGCAAGTTTCAGAGTTCAAAAATGCCTGCACGTTTGGTGTGCTTCCACAAATCTTTTAAGGAAAATTTGAAAATTCTACAGGATTACCAAGAGCTCGAAAATTCATTTGTTTAAATTAATTAATGCAATCTTCTTTCTAAACATTTTCAAAAATTCCATTCCCGATTTTGCCGTGGACGAAAGTTATAATTTTTTGTTTACAGCCATGCACGTTTGAAACACATTTTCAAATGACCGAAATTTATGCAAATCCTACAGAATCATCAAGTCAGCCAAATTGCAATTTTTTCCTTTTATTACCAAAATCTTGTTTGAAAATTGCTACTGTTTTGTTTGGGTTCGACAGTTATGAATTTTTAGGCCCGAGTGTGCACGTTTTCAAAGACACCTTCACACTTTAAAAAATCATGAAAAATCATCAAATGCGCCAAATGGATGGCTGTTTTCCACACTKATTAACAAAGTCTTTCTTGAAAAACTGTCTAAATTTCCACCCCTGATTGGCTCTAGTTCCAGWGAATCGAATTTTTAGAAACAGACGCGTACGTTTRCTACACAATTTCAAATCCTCAAAAGTTGATTTTTTTTTTMATTATTAACAGGTAAGTGAAAGCGATCGCAATTTTCCACACTTATTCGCACAGTCTTCGTCTAAAAACTGTCGAAAATTCACCGCGTGGTTTGCTCGGGTTGAAAAGTTATGAATTTTTAGGTACAGACCTGCACGTGGGGGGGACACAACATCAAATCATCGAATGTTTTAAAAAATCAGCCAAAATTGTACAGACCGCAAAAGCGGTCGTAATTTTTCATATTTATTAATAAAGCCTGCATCTAAAAAGTTACAAAAATGTGACTAGTTATTGCCTCTAATTCCAAAGTTGTGAATTTTTAGGCTCGGGCGGGCACRTTTGCCTCACAATTTCAAAAACTCAAAAGTTAAAAAATCCTATAAAATAAACGGGTTGGCGAAATCGATCGCATTTTTTCACACTTGTTAACTAAGAGATTTTCTTTAAAAAAAATAAAAAAATATATATTGTCTTGTCCTCGGGTTCGAAAGGTATCAACTTTTAAGCACAGGGGTGCACATTTGAGGGACATCTTCAAATCGTCGCAGGGTTTCAAAGTTAATAGAAAATCACCAGGGGCGCAAAATCTATCGGCATTTTCCACACTTGCTCAAAAAGGGTTGCTCTAAAACCTGACAAAAATTCCATCTCCTATTGGCTCTAGTTCCACAGATATTAATTTTTAGGCACGTTTGCGACATAATTTCAAGTCTTCAAAAGTGAAAAAATCGTACATAATCAGCAGGTGGATAAAATCGCTTATAATCTTCCACACTTCCACATGGTTTGTTTGGGTTCAACAGCAATGAATTTTTAAACCCAGGCGTGAACGTGTGGAAGAATCTCTTTCAAAGAATCGAATGGGCTTAAAAAATGCGCTAAATCTAACGCAATTTTCCACACTTATGAACAAAACCTTCTTCTACAAGTGTTGAAAAATTCAATCGTAAATATTTCTGGGTTCTAAATTTATAAATTTTTAGATACATGATATACAAATTATTGAAAACATCAGTAAATATTGGGCCTCTATTTTCGGAGCACAAGAAAACCATAATCGATTTATACAGTTTCCTTTTGAAAAGCTTTTATCGAGACAAAATCTACCTACATCGCTTTGCCATTGCATTCTCCCAACTACTCAGCCTAGAGCGGCTCTATCAAAGAGAATTCAAAGCAGCTACCCCGATATTTTGCTATCGTTTTGCGATAAAAGCATCGGTAATTGGTAAATACTGCGCGCTTTCTTCATAAATTCGAAACAAAAGGCGAATTTGTCAGACCTCGTTTGTCGTCTCATGTTCTCCGAAAATCTGCCTGGATAACGAAATATTTAAGAAAAAACAGTTTTGTAAGGCAGGTGAAAGTTTCTGAATTTCCCAGGATCTGCATGGAGTCGATTTAGAGGAATTCAAATATGGAGGCACGAATATCACAGCGTTTCGATTGGTCGATCCTGATGGGCCGGAAATTAGGCGAGCAGTGCGCGATTGGAGTTTTCCTCCGGATATCAAAATGAAAAAAACCGAGCCTCTTTCTGGATTATATCGTGTAAGCTACAGAAATTTAACTCCCTTTGCTTCCTCAGTATTTAACTGCTAACGTTCTTCATTAACAGGACAACACGACGTTTGTTAAGGTATGTAGTTTTCATGATTTATTTTGGTCCAGAGCGTCCAAATGGGACTTTAATGGCGCTTTCTGAGTGGCATTTTGAAAATTTTTTTAATTTTTTTTTAATATGTTGAAATTTGTTATTCCGAAAAAAACTATTCAACAATTTCCGGAGTTACTGCACACTTTTCTCGGATTTCCATTTTCGACTCCTACGGATGGTTTGACCGGTGAAAAAATGCGTACAATTTCTGTTGGAGATAGATCTGGCGATCTAGGAGGACATTGCACGCAATGCGAATTTTCCGTCCGAGCTTTTACCCAAAAAACCACACAAATTTAAGCCTTTTTTCTGTTACTCACTGTCCCAAATTAAAATCAAATCCTGGGTTCTTCAGTCATTTATCAATTAAAAAAACGTTTCG
>NW_026018715.1:13507606-13512204 GCF_020466585.1 Dendroctonus ponderosae
CTGGGTAAAATCGGATTCAAAATTAATTCTTTCCCTCGACTTTACTCTCTCTTTAAAAAATTAACATTGTTGAAACCCAAATAGAAGGCGATTTGAAATTTATGCAATTTTTAGCGGATTCTTCGCTCTAAATACCCGAAAACTTTCATAAAAATCGCTTAAAATCCTTATTTTTACCAGCTTTGGAAATATGGGTGTCACAATGCATGTTTTCACTCCCCTCCGTTCCGCTTTTAACAATGCGCATCTTCTAAACTAAATGAAACAGTGGTTTGGAGTTTTCACCATCTTTAGAAAATACTTGACTCTATCGATTTTGAAAGTTTTATAAAAATAAACGAGAATTCTGATTTTTTTCAGGTGGGAAAAAATTAGTTTCATAATGGACGTTTTAAATCAACTGCGATCTCTACTTTAAAAATACACATCTTATAAACTTAGTCAGATAGAAACTTGAAAATTTCACCACATTTAGCCGATATGTCGGTCTACAGAGAAAACTGAGAGTTTGTAAAAACTGTATGAAATGCTGATTTTTGGGCACTTAGTAAATATCGGTGTAATGATGCAGGTTTAGACTCAACTGCGCTTCCTCTTTTAAGCATTTGTATTTGCCAAACTAAATGAAGTAGTGATTTGCAATTTTCACCATCTTTAGAAGACACTTCGGTTTATAGATCGTGAGAGTTGCCTACAAATCATTCCAGGAGCTGATTTTTTCGAGCTCCTTTAATATCGCTCACATAATGGAGGTTGTCACTCAAGTGCGCTCTCTTATTTAAAAATTCGTATGTTTCACATTTAATCTAGTGGCTCATTACACTTTCTGCCATAAACAGAAAACATTTGACCCTATAAACGATGCGAGTCTCATAAAAATTCTCTGAGAATCCTTTTTTTTCAGCCTCGTAAATGTTAGTCTTACATGGATGCTTTCAGACACTTCTGCGCTTTAAAAATTTGCCTCGGCCAAACTAACGCAAGTAGAAATTTGAAATGTTCACCATCCCCACAAAACACTTACCGTGAAAGATCGTGAAAGTTTCATAAAAATCGCACAAAATCCTGATTTTTGCCAGCCCAATAAATATCGGTCCCAAAATGTTTTTTACCCAACTGCGCTCTTTCTTTAAAAATTAACATTTTACAAACTAAGCCAAGAGCAACTGCAGCTTTTCACTATCTTTAAAAAACACTTCGTTCTGATGGCTCTGAGTTTTAATCTAGTAAAAATCATAAATAATCCAAACTTTTCTCACCTTAGTAAATATCGTTCTCATAATGGAGGTTTGTCTCATCTGCGCTCCCTCTTTTAAAAAGACGTATCTTTTAACATAAACACAGTAGTGAGTTGTAATTTACACCATTATAGAGAGGGTACTTGGCATGAACGATTCTGAAAATTTGATAAAATTCACCCTGAATCCTGATTTTGTCTGGCTGGATAGAAATGGGTCCCCAAGTAGAAAGAACATTTTGCTCGAAAATTCGAATCCTCCAAATTAAAACAAGCTGCGTTTCCCAGTTTTCCCCATCGTTAGAAAACACTCAACTCTACAGGTTCGCAAAGTTTCATAAAAATCCTGCAAAATTACGATTTTTGCCAGCTGAGTAAACATCGCCCTCAAATTGGATGTTCTCACTCCATTGCACTCTCTTGTTCAAGAGCTCGTATCTTCCAAACTCTAGCAAGCAATACAACACACCTTCAAAAAATACTGAACTCTGAAGATCCGGAGTTTTCTGTTTGCCAAATTACTATTCTAGTCGTTATTTAAGAGAGTAAATCATGGAACAAAAATGTTCACACTTTCAGAGAACTCCTGGACCAAAAAGCTGACCTGGCAATAGCTGATCTCACCATAACATACGACCGGGAGCAGGCGGTGGACTTCACGATGCCTTTCATGAACTTGGGCATCAGCATTCTCTATCGGAAGCCCATTAAACAGCCCCCGAACCTCTTCTCCTTCCTGTCGCCCCTCTCGCTGGACGTCTGGATTTACATGGCTACAGCCTACTTAGGCGTCTCCGTCCTCCTGTTCATCCTCGCCAGGTAATGGCAAAATCCATATTAAACCCCCTTAGTTTAGTGCTGGAAAGATGAACGATCCGACTACACAGGTTTACTCCCTACGAATGGCACAACCCCCATCCATGCGACCAAGACCCCGCCCGTTTGGAGAACCAGTTCACATTATTCAACTGTATGTGGTTCGCTATTGGCTCGCTCATGCAACAGGGCTGCGATTTTCTCCCCAAGTAAGCCAATCGATGCCCTCAGCATTTGGCCAGCCGTCCAAATGTAGGGGGCATCGAAGGAGATCGGAAAAAAATAACGCTGTTTGTTATGGTTGCAGGTTCAGCCCGTATGAATGGGACAACCCGCATCCATGCAACAGCGAGCCAGATGTCTTGGAAAACCAGTTCACCCTGCTAAATTCCTTATGGTTCACCATCGGGTCTCTAATGCAGCAGGGATCCGATATAGCCCCAAAGTAAGTTCAATGTTGTCGCCTTTTTCCTCTACCTACTCTCATTCTTTTCTGCTCGCTTTTTGATCAACGTCTACGGGAAATTTTCCAGAAGTGAACTGATTTTCCCATTTGGCTGTTGTTGACTAACGCCTACAACGTCCTCCTCTTGTTTTCAATTAGAGCGGTTTCGACCCGAATGGTGGCAGGAATGTGGTGGTTCTTCACCCTCATAATGATCTCCTCCTACACGGCCAACCTGGCAGCGTTCCTCACAGTGGAGAGGATGGACTCCCCAATAGAAAGCGCTGAAGATCTGGCAAAGCAGACCAAAATCAAGTACGGCGCTTTACGCGGAGGCTCAACAGCCGCCTTCTTTCGGGTAAACCACTCACTGTTGCATTGGCAACCTTTCGGAAGGCCAATTGTTTTGGTCCGGTTTAGGACTCAAACTTCTCAACTTATCAACGCATGTGGGCCTTCATGGAGTCTCAAAGGCCTCCGGTCTTCACCTCCAGCAACCAGGAGGGCGTGGACCAGGTGGTAAAGGGCAAAGGCAGTTATGCGTTCCTGATGGAGTCCACCACTATTGAGTATATTATTGAAAGGAACTGCGAGCTCACTCAGGTGGGCGGGATGCTCGACTCCAAAGGATATGGAATCGCCATGCCTCCAAGTAAGTTCCCAGCAACCAAAAATGTCCTCGAAATACACAGTTTTATTGCGAAAAACTCAAGGAATTATCCAACAACAAGAGACGATCCCGATAAGGTATAAGGGGGAATGACCAAATTCGTGGGGGCGGGGCCTTTGCGGGCTCTGCCTGAAATGTCGAAGTGGGAGCCATGGCAGGGACAGTAGTAGCCTCCAAAGTCCCCTTGGTGGGATAACGGCACGCAACCTGGGATTTTTAGGAAGTTTTTTTTGACATTTTCCTGAAAATTTACTTACCTAAATGCGTGCAAACCCCCACGCAAACAAACCATTTGTCTTCCTGCACTCTGTCCTCATCACGCTGCGGATCTCTCAGGGTGCTTAAGGGGACTTGTCGCACCTGAAATTCCCATGTGAGAGGAGCAAAAAAGGTTTTCCCTAGGGGCTAGCTGATGAGCTTTGCAGAGGGTCTGAGGTGCAACTTTTTTATTACCGCTTTCACTGCTTGTTCCGGACGATTCCACACAAACAAAGGCTTTCCTCTCCATTTAAAGGTCATGTGCCGGTCCTCCGGAATCTGACTCAGATTGATTTCGATCTTGGCCAAAGCGAGAACATCGGCTGAGGCATTCATCGATTTCACATACCTTGAAGGCAAACTTTATATCAATGCCCTCTTTATGGCGGAGGTAAATTGGACCTGCTGGGGCTGTTTACTGCCTACAGAGTGTTTTCTAGGAAAGTACTGGCCCTGGAAAGGGGTGCATGCAATTTTCAAGAATAAAGGAAATCCTGAAACTGGCGTGTTTTTCTGGTAAAGTCGTGAGACAGCTTGTGCAATTTTGCATCATTCTGGTTCAAGGCTCATTGAGGTCGCGGCCTTGATAAGAGAGGGAAAGCGATTGAAAGTTTAACCAGTTAAAACGCTCTAACTTCTAAACCACTAGTCCGACCTTAGTGATTTTCAGCTTGTTTAGAAGAAAACTGTTTGTCCTTGTTACTGCCGCGTCCAACAGAGCTTGTTCGGTCTCACCAACAATGCTAGAGAGCGCCGGTTGAAGCAGTATCAGTTTGTTGGTTTTAACGCGTTCTGTTTTAAATTTTCAAGTGAACTTTAACCGTGAAAACCAAAAAAACTGTTACTGTTTCAAACTGCGTCTGCTAGCAAAATTGTCTGGAGCTATACTGAAAACTGACCAAAATCAAGCAAGTAGCTTAGAAGGTACAGCCAGTTAAATAGTAACATTTTCAATGGCTTCCCTCACTTTTCCCAGCTTGGTGTGACAAAATAGCTGAAACAAAATTGATGCAAAATTGACCAAGGTTTCTAACGATGCAACCAAAAATATGTTGTAGATAAGTTCTACATTGTTGAGGCGGATTCATTTTTCACAAACTTCTTTTTGGGTATTTCGCCTCAAAAATTTTTGTCTTTAAAAAAGACAGAATTTCCTCACGTCTTTTATTACA
>NW_026018715.1:13513203-13532228 GCF_020466585.1 Dendroctonus ponderosae
TGGACTGCGCTCACTTAATATGGATTTCTTCGAGGTGAAAATGAGAAAATGACACGAAAATGTCGCAAAACATCAAAGTTTTCACTGGCTGGAGAAACGCACTGGAAAACTCATGCTTCCCTGTCCAATAACAGACACATAAAAGTACAAGAAAATAGTCCTTCACTGTATTTGTCAAAAGATCGATAAAATGGGGCAAAGTCTCCCACAGAAACCTTCATCTTTCCTCCAAAAAAAGCAATTTTTGAGTTTCTCAAACGTGAATTCTGTGAAATCTTACCGATGAACTTCGCCCTTAACGCTATAGATTCCACTTGTAAGCAGAATTCCGGACAGCGTATAACTTAGCAGTTTCCTCGAAGCCTCCGATTGACGCGAGGGGCAATTTGGGTCGGCCACACTATTTCTCATATGTTTCGAGAAATCTGGAACTTTAATGTCCGTGTGAGAGCCACGCATTACCCGACCGCACACGCTTTTCAAGGGGCAAAAGTTTCGGAAAAACATCGTTTTAAGCCGATTTCAAAGTCAAAAGTCACAGTGAAATGCGTGTCATTGTTGGCATGGTTTTCCTCTAGCTATTTCGTCAGCTGCACTGTTTTAAGCAGGAGAAGAAAAGGAAGCTCTGAAGAACAAGTGCTGGAAAAGCAGGTGAAACGAAGTGGACGAACCAATGAATAATCTTCCTTCTAGTATTTCGTTGAATAAATTTCAACAAAAAAAATATCAAAGGACCTCAATAACTTCAAAATGTCTTTCCCTCCCAGATTCCCCATTTAGAACCGCCATAAGTGGCGCCATATTGAAGCTGCAAGAAGAAGGAAAACTGCACATTCTCAAAACGAGGTGGTGGAAGGAAAAGCGGGGAGGTGGAGCTTGTAGGGTAAGTTACCCCCCAGAGTAGAGCGGAGAAGATTGAAGATGAGGCCAAATTTCAGGACGAAACAACGAAAACGAGCAGCACAGCGAACGAACTGGGCCTGGCCAACGTCGGGGGAGTTTTCGTGGTTCTAATGGGGGGAATGGGCGTGGCCTGCGTTATAGCGGTTTGCGAGTTTGTGTGGAAGTCCAGGAAAGTGGCGGTAGAGGAAAGGGTGAGCAGTATTCTGCACGACACGTAGCTATAAGAGTACAAGTACTAAGGGAATCGGGCACCTTGAGAAGTTGAACTTTCCTCAAAGGTCTAATGGTGAAACTTTTCAAAAACTAGGGCGATTGGAAAGTGCATAGTTTCCACATATGACCAGGACCGCATTCTTTAAAGCAGCCAAATTCATATTATGATCATGGGCGATTAAAGCCGTTTTTACAGAGTTTCATCAGCAGACACTTCCTAAATCAAACTCCGAAACCATTAAGATATGTAGTAAACATACAAAAACGTTGCCTGATTCTCTCCCAATTAAACTGCTCAATATCAAGATTTTTTGATTGGCTCAATTATTGTACGAAACTCGCCGCTTTTTGTGCTGATTTGATTGAAGAAGCGAAATCCGACCAACAGTCAAACTCTAAGTGTAAATAAGGCCAAAGCTATTTTTTTTTAAGATCTCAAGTGCAATTTGCGTTCTTTTGGTCAAGTTATCGATAATTATCTGTACAAAACATCAGCATGAATGATCAAAATGGTTCACACTAATATACTGAACGTTCAAAAAACGGTGGACTTTTGAGCAAAAATGTTGTTACCAAGGCCTAGTTTTAAGCAACTGTAATTCCATTATATCAACGATACGTGTCCTAGACCTAAGATATAGATTTTTCTGCGTTTTACTTAACAAATTGATCAACAGCATTTTTTAGTTCTACCGACAATCAAAGAGATGGAGATTTTCATTTTTCAAACATTCCGCCAATTATAAACCCTTTATTTTCCTAAAGCCTCCAAATTCCCTTCTAGATAACACTTCAGAAATTTTAGATAGCTATTCATTAAATTTTGTTTGTGCTCCCTGTATATTCGGATTATTAGAAGGTGAGTAATGAAATAAATAAGTCCGAGCAAAAACTCGTTTTTCCAACATGTGTTTTGGGGAGGAAATGATTATTTATTTGAACATTTTTAGGAGTCGTTGTGCTCTGAAATGTTTTTGGAATTGCGCCAAGCCTTTTGCTGCCAGGACCCCAAAAAATCGATCAAAAATGGAAAGTCTGCCCATAAGGATTCGTTTCATCCTCAGGGCTCTTACACAAGTTATGGTTTCGTAGCGATTACGAAAGATTCCAGAACTTAAAAGGATTTTTTCGCATGCAACATCTCGAATCTAAACTGCTGCTAAACTAAACCTAAACAGCGTGTGGTAAAGTGATAATTTAGCTACAAGAAAATATCAATAGTAATAATTTTTCTCGAAGAAAGCAAGTTATAAGATGGTAGATTGAAGAACAAATTTGATTGTAAACTTGTCAGTTTTTGGGGCTTTTAGGCCGTTGTCGGTAAAAATTATTCCAGACGTTTCGCTAGCAGTAGTTGCTTGCATTCTCAAGCACTAAAAGGTGGAAACTGACTCAGGACTGGAACAAGCAGGTTGGAAACTTGTGAGTTTTCCACGTAAGAGTACGAAATTCTCACCAGTTCAGTGTAAAATCAGTGATGGCTTATGGAAAACCAAGATTGGTAATTATCTGGTGTATTTATCGGTATTGTGTTGGTAATGTTTCTCTCGATTGGTCTTAACATGATTCCAAATTCACTATAAATTTTTTACGCAGCTCAAAGCGAAATATTTTAAGCCACAAAGGCAGCAAATTGGAACTTACCAACTCGCAATTCATCTTGCATCTCTCTCAGAACTCTATATGTGCGAGTGAGAGAACCGATGCAAGCTACGTTCCCGAATGCAAACTTTCGATTCATTTGACTGATTGCCATCAGCGTGCACCCAACGTGAGTAAACATCTGAAGATGATAGCCATGCGTGCTAGGGAAACGTCTGGAAACCTATGTTCCACTACTAGCTGAAAGCCGGAAAACCTCAAGTTTTCCACAATGATTGCAAACGCCGTTTTAAGTTACGTTTGATAGTTTTATTGTGTTAGAAAAACTATGGTAGTAGATATTTAATAAATATGTTGAGGCTCTCTGGGAAGACAAACCTGTCTTAAATTGAAAAAAAATGTTTCCTTTATGTTATTTGATACGAACCACTATAGAGTAAGATTCTAGATTTAAGGTAGAATTACGTAAAAATGTGCTAATAATGTGCCATAGCTCTGAGTTGAACAAATCAATTTGGGACTGTGAATATTCCGCAAATACTCCTAATGAATATATCAATTTCTTAATGAACTTGCGCTTAATTTGCCAGCAACTCAAAATATCATATAAGAGCCAAGTAATAAGCAATAAAAACTAAGGGAAAACAACATAACGGAAAAAATATATCAAGCCCCGCACATAATCCATTTTCACTCACACAAAAACAGTGAAATCTTCGATTTGAGCGTAAACTTTCCTGAATGCCATCTAAAAGGTTTTCCAGCTAAAAATAGCTGGAGTTTATTATTCGAATCTCGCACCGCTTTTATGATGAGTTTTTGGACCAGTTTTGCGCTTTATCAAACATCTGATCAGATGTATCCAGAATTTCACTGATCAGCGCTTGGTAAAACTATGCTGCCCTCAATCATTAAGGTGTGGATAGTCGGATGGTGCCAGATTAGTGTGTGTCTTGCCAGTGTTTACCAGAGACGCGAATACCGAATTGGTCAGTCGTGTTTTTTTGTTTCGGTAGGTTAATAGAGGATTTTTATAGGCGGTTTATTCAACGATCCAGTCCATCAAGCGGCTTTCGAGCTGGCTCTAATGGAGAAGGAGGATTGGGAGCAACCTTTCCAACTCATGGCCGATAGCTTTAACGTCTCACTTTACAGCAGCTTGGAGTCTCGTCGAGGTGCGAGTGGGCAAGGAAATTATTTTTTTATTCGAATGAATCAAAAAGTGCCATTTTGCGAACAGAAGCGATGATCAAGAAGCACTTTTCTTTAGCGTTCATTTGTTTTAGTTTTACGCACGGACTTTGCCGCACAGTGTGCGATAAAGTAAATGTGACACTTTGAACTTGCCACTGTCATTATATATTTTTTAGTATTTTTATTTAAAAATAACCGAAATGCTTTTTTAAGGAATTACGTAGGTTTATCAACAACTATTGATCCTATTTTCAAGTTTACGTACAATTTGTAAATTATACCTTTGTTACAAGTTCAGTCTCATAATCGTTTTAATGGCCTACTTATCTACTTTTGCGATGTTGTCACACGTAAAACACGATCTTTTTAAGGAGCGCAAATGTCATGCAGAGTATGCAACATGCATACACCATCCCAAGACCACAGGTGTTTCAAGTTGAAAAAGTACTAAAACTTAATTACAACCTTCAAAACATGACATTTCAAAAAATGACATTGCCACAAAATTTTAAATATGAAATCGATGCATTTTATTATTCGTGTAATCTTTCATTCGAATAAAATAGTGTTCGATACGAGGGCGAAAATTTGTTTTTCGAACTCCAGACGGATTGCCGTGAAACGCCGTCGTCGTCGAAAAAACGACATTTTTCGCCCTTGTATCGAAAACTACTATTTTAATACACTGATGGCTTTCAGCTGTTTGCGCTTTAATAAAACGGGGAGTTGTGGGGATTTTCGGTCCGAGCTCCCACTTCACTTCCAACTACATCCAGTCCATGTGCGACAGCAAAGAGATTCCGCAGATTGAGACTCACTATGCGACGAAAATCTATAGAAACCGCTGCTCGGTCAATCTGCATCCATACACAGAGGAAATTGCCCAGTTCTTCGTTCATTTGGCAAGTCGCCTGTTCCTGGCTGTATGGGTCTGGAAAAATATTCAATTTGGAAACTTTGCAGATACGCTCCTACAATTGGGAGAGCGTGATAATCCTGTTTGAGGACGACGAGAGTCTTCGACGAATCGCCCCCTTATTGAGGCTGAATATTGACTACGGAATTAATCTGGTATTCAGACAATTGGAACTGGATTCATCTGGCAGCTATCGAGAGGTCAGTTCCCATGAATGCACTCCCCCACAGTTTTAAAGGGGCTCTGCAGGTTTTAACCAGCATTAAGAAAATGCCCGACGCTCACATTCTGCTGGAGTGCTCGATCGATATTTTGGGGGACGTGTTGAAACAAGCCCAGCAAGTTGCTTTATTGAGCGACAATTATAAATTTATCATCACCAACCTGGATTTTGGCATTCTGGACCTGGAGCCTTTCCAGTATGGAGGGACCAACATCACAGGGGTTCGTTCATGCTTCTTCCAGTGAAGCTTACTAAAGTGTGTCATCACTAGAACAACTCATTTAGATCCGCATGTTTGATCCCTTGGATGAAACAGTCGTCGCCTTCCAAAGGCAAATTCAGAAGACTCTTCAAACCGATGAAAACGCCGGTGAGCCAAAAATGCGACTGTCCACCGCTCTTGTGATAGACGGAGTCAACATGTTTCACCAAGTGATCAAGGAGCTGGACTCGTTTCCAAGCGCTGTGGAAGCTCAAAGTCTGGACTGCCAGGACACTCAGGCTTGGAAGTTTGGCTACACCATAGCGAATCAGATTAAAGGGGTAACAATTGGCGTTCTTTATGAGAACAGGTTCAGAAAATGGGTTTCTTTCAGAAGGAATTCATGGGCATCACCAAGCGAATCCTCTTCGACTTTGAGGGGTTCAGAAGGGATTTCAAACTGGAAGTGATTTCCCTAACTAACGAAGGTTTGATCAAAGTGGGCCAATGGGACACCACAACGAAACAACTCACGGTAGAAAGACAGCACGTTCCATCCCTGGATGCGACTGAGACAGAATTCAACATTTTCAATAGAACCTTCTCTATAGCCATAGTATTGGTGAGTCTGGTCTGACCAAGTTGCTTGGCAGTGACGTCATTATTTCAGTGCCTCGTTCATTTTGAGTTTACTGCAGACAGCCCCATATGCGATGTTAAAGGAAACAACCGATCAGCTAACAGGAAACGACAGATTTGAAGGATTTTGCATCGACGTGATTGAAGAACTGAGCGCGATATTGAAGTTCAATTACACGTTCGTTGTGCAACACGATGGGAAGAATGGGAACTTCAATCGGTCGACCAACCAATGGGACGGCGTCATTCGGGCCATCATTGATAAGGTCAGCACAGCGAAAACCGCTCTTTGAGGGGTTTTCACGGGTTTTTCACAATTTTTCCTCAGAAGGCTGATTTGGCCATCACGGATCTAACAATAACGTCCGAGCGCGAAAACGCAGTCGACTTCACAATGCCCTTCATGAACTTAGGTTGGTTGCCTCCTGCTACTGGAAAAATGCAATGTTAACACCATCCCAATTCAGGCATCAGAATCCTATACAGAAAACCCGAACCAGTTCCCCCCAGTCTATTCATGTTCACCTCGCCCTTTTCCACCGGAGTCTGGCTAATGCTGGGAGTGGCCTACATTTTGGTGTCCATCTTCATCTTCATCATGGGCAGATTGTCGCCGAGCGAATGGAACAACCCGTTTCCCTGCATTGACGAGCCTGAGTATCTGGTCAATCAGTTCAGCATCAGAAACTCCCTCTGGTACACTATTGGGGGGCTGCTGCAGCAAGGCTCAGAGCTGGCTCCAATGTGAGTAAGTTTTCGCTTAAACCTGCTTCAACTTGTGAAGTTTGGGCCTAAAAAGGCGTAAGTTTCCGGGGTTGTGAACAGTTTTCTCCCAATGTAGAAGCATATCAACGCGAACGGCTTCAGGATTCTGGTGGTTCTTCGTGCTTATCATTGTGGCTTCGTATACAGCCAACCTGGCTGCGTTTTTGACTGTGGAGACTTTGGTGACGCCTTTCAAGAACATCGACGAACTTGCCAGGCAAACTGAAATTAAGTATGGGGCGAAAAAGCTGGGGGCCACCGAGAATTTCTTCAGGGTAAACTCTTTTAGCTCCGCTTTATTTTGGCTCAATTATAACTGCGTTTAAAGGACTCAAATATTAGTACCCATCAGCGGGTTTACACCTACATGAAACAGCACCCGGGCTACATGGTGATGGAAAACGAAGAAGGAGTAAGAAGAGTTGAAGCTGAGAACTACGCCTATCTGATGGAATCCACCTCAATTGAGTATGTCACTCAAAGGCATTGCAGTTTGTCTCACGTGGGAGGGCTTTTGGATGACAAGGGATATGGAATAGCCATGGAGAAAAGTAATGTTGTGGAAAGAAAACAAATGGGTGATTTTTTCAGTTTTTTTCAGATTCTCCCTATAGGAACGAGTTGAGCAGCAAAGTGATCAAACTGCAGGAAACGGGCGTTTTGAATCAGCTCAAGGATAAATGGTGGAAGGAAAAGCGAGGAGGAAGCACATGTTCGGTAAGTTCATCTTCAGTGCTTTGGAAAATTGGGAGAGAAAATTGCTGTACTTTTCCAGGCAAAGTCGGAAGAATCCGAAGCCGAAGCACTGGATCTTCAGAATGTGGGTGGTGTATTTTTGGTGTTATTTCTCGGGGCGTTTCTGGGATTTCTGGGCTCTTTTCTGGAAATGATCTTCGGCATGTACCGCAAGTGCAGAAGAGAAGATGCGTCGTTTGCAAACTGTCTGAAGAAAGAGCTGCGATTTTTTGTCAAATTTAAGGAAACTGTTAAAAATGTGCAAACTCTTGAAAGCGACGAAAAAGCACAAATGTAAGCGGAAGTGAATATAAATCAAACCGATGTTTAGCTCCTTTTTTCTTAACCCGTTTATCTGGATGTTTGGTTGAGTTTTTTCTATATTTGCTGGTTTTTTGCTGAGGAAGCGAGAATCTTACCGATAAGCTTTAAAAATTGCATTCGTAAATTGCCAGCCCGCAAAAACCGTTTAACCGGTAGCCACCTACACTTAATGTATAATCTTCAAAGTATAAAAATAAGAAATTTGGACAAAAAAATGCACAACACTAAAGTTTTCATTAGCTGAAGAAACTTTCCGACATCATTTGACTGAAACTCATGTTTTGCTGCTAACGACAGACACAGTGAAGAACACTAAATTATTTTTACTGCATTCGGCATGGTAATAAGAGAAGAAACCTGACTTTCTTCCATAAATCTTCCAAAACGTCGGTGAACTGTTAACGATTAACTTCAGGTTTAAAACCGTTCGTTGCACTGGTTATGGAGAATTTCAGACATCAAATCACTTAGAAGTTTCTTGAAAGTCCCCCATTGACTTGAAGAGCAATTGAAGTATCTGAGAACTGCACAGTTTTCAGTAAAGGAAAAATCCATTGCAGAAGGTGGACTTTTACTTTTTTAATCGTTTTTTTACTGAATAAGAAAATAAATGTAAACTCATATATCACCGGAAATGAAGAAAGAAGGACTTTATGCAAAATAGCATTGAAGGAAAAATAGAAGGTAAACCAGAGGAAGCTCTGAAGAACAGAGGAGAGGAAAAGTTGCGCCATTTGTTATTTGCTTGAGGAAAAAGCTGAGATTTTCTTCCAAATTTAAGAACACTATGAAGAATCTTCACGCTCTTGAAACCGGCGAAATTAAACCGATGTTTTAGCTTCATTTTTGTAGACCCGTTTATCTGGCTGTGGGGCATAGTTTCCCTTACTTAGCTTCCCTCCTTAGCTAGAGCTGAAATTTTTTAGAAAATTCAACTGCTAAAAGACTTCACGCTCTTGCCAGCTCTAGAACTTTCATTTTTCTAGATCCGTTCCCTTGGTAGCTCAACTGTGCCTTTTCTAAATCCATTTGGTTAAATTCTCTGTGTCTTCACCCCACTGATTTCTCGTTTCAAATTATGAAAAATAGAGCTTTGGATGCAATTGAAAGTCAACATAAATAAAAACTGATTTACTCCTCACATCCACTTCCACTAGAGACGGTGATTTTCAATAACTATGTATTAAAGGCGTTTTAAGCTAAAAACAGTTCATCTATTGGACTGCTGCCCAACACGGATGCTCCAATGGTTCTGGCCACGAACTTTACAACTCCGATCACTGCAGCTCCGATTTCCTTTAAAACTTCTTGATCGTTTTCGTTCAGGAAAGTGTTCACGTTGTCGCCTGAAATATCAGAAATTTTCCATTGAAGCGTCTGAGTCCTCGTCTCATTTGGCCACATACTCATCTGCTGATTTCCGTTGAATAAGTCATCGAACTTGAAATGAGCCCTTTCGATCTTCCATTCCAGATTATCGTCGTCAATTTTCGCATATTCCTTCCCGTGCTTTTCCTCCTTCTTAAAGGAAAATGTGTACCTAAATTCGCTGTTATCTACAAAAAAACTTGGGAGTTTCCTGAAGGGTTTTTTGGCTGAAGCTTACTGATGGTGATATTCGCAGGCCCGTTTCCTGATATGGGCAACACCATGATTTTGCCATTGATTGCGTATTTTCCAATCAGCGTAACTTTTTGGGCATTTACGACGATAAAGACTGTTGATTGGTCAAAGTTGACGCTAATTTCGAAGATGATTTGATTAAATCGAGGGGTTCGCTCCTTTGGGAGACTTACTGGAAAGTGGAGAGTTTTACGGTGTCAAGTCCATATACGTCCACATCGGTGAAGCCTAATTTTATATTCGGACCAGCATCAACATCGATTTTGGGCAACTTCATGGGCAACATGTTGGGCAGCTTGAGGTCACTGTCTCCTTTGAGCAGATGAGGTAAAGCGTCATTTCCGCGCTCAGTACAACATTGATCAAAATTCTTGGCGGATCTGCTGCAGGGTTTGATGTAGTCAGCTGAAAATGAAAATTTATTGTGCCATGTAAAACCAAAGTGTTTGTATAATAACCATGTTTAAGCACCCGGTTCTACAGTGTAGATTAAAGTTTTTCACATGATTAATACGTTCAGCATTTATCAGGCATATTAATTTTTAATTACGCAAATGCCCATATTCTAATTAGTTTAGTAACAACGCCAGTACACGTAGGAAATTAATTACGACATTTGTTTTTAGATGATTTTTCAACCTTGAAACTTTCTAATTGTTTAGGACATGTTTCATAGAATTTATACTTCTGCTGCGGTTTTAAGAAAAAAAATTAACCGATGAAAAACGAGTAGAACATCGAAGATGTTGAAATGATCTGAAAATTTTGCAGCTACTGCCTGAAATTGGTGAATTTTCCGGACTTTTAGACCAGATATTTAAATTGCCAAAAAAGCCTTTTCTTAACTCTTAACTCACTAGAACTTACGCAATTTAAACGATTCGGTTGCCACAAACAGCGCACAAATCCCCAAAATCACCTGCATTTTTCGAAATACCAATAACTTGTACTGCAATGGATGATTGGTTGGGCATCTTTATACCAAAAATGATGAACCACAAAAACTCCTGAATGAAGTACGGTTCATTATCGATCATGTAGGTTCGGTAATTGAATGCAATTATCGGATTTAAAAGTAGTTTTTGCCAACATTTTACAAGGAAAGCGCATTTAGAGGCTGAAGAAAAAATCTATGAAAGGCTTGCTCCCGTTCCAATAATTCAACAACCTCCACCGGCAAAACACGATTTTTAGAGAAAAAATACTGTTTAGTTCGTTTTTGAGAAAAATGCGCTTGAAATTGACTCAGGAGTGAAACAATCATGAATGGAACTGGTGAGTTTCGAGTTGAATTTTTTTTAGACTCGTCCGTTTGGAAATTAATAATTTTTTTGCAAGTTTTCTGCTGATCAAAAGCTCTTCGTAAGGAATTGAGTCCTGACGTTTCGCCAGCACCTTTAGAACTTTGTTCTCAGCTGAAGTAAACTTACCTGTTTTTTTGACGTTCTGATGCATATAGAAAAAACTACCAAATAAACGGATCAATAATAATTATGCTGCCAAAAAAGGCGTTTTTTAATTTATTTTCACTCAATTGAAATGAAATTGGCAAACAAAATTTTTTCCAATTTTCTCCCGCTCAAACCTGAAATATTTTTAGCCGCAAAGGCATCAAGTAGGAACATAACACGTCGCAGTCCATCTTGCATCTCTCTCAGAACTCGATATGCGTAAGTGAGAGATCCGAGGATAGATACGTTCCTGAATGCAAACTTGAGTTTGATTTAATCGATTCCGATCAGTGTATGAGCACCCAAAGTGACTAAACATTTGAAGATGCTAATCCTGCATGCTAGCGAAACGTCAGGAAGAAAATTATTTCCACGATACCCAGGAGAACTAGACAGTTGCAATGTAGGCCGCAAAAGCTTTCTTTGGATGATAAAGTGAAAGCAACCGGTTATTCAGCTATTTATATAAATTTGTAAAACATCTTTATTACAGTATAAATCAACTAAAACAAGAAAAGCAATAAGTTTGGTGAAAAAAATGCACTTTTAGTTGGCGATGAGTAAACACACACTTTTAGTTCAATATTCCGAAAATTAATTTCTGCGCCAGTACAACCCTAAAATTTTGACAATGTGAACAGGGAAGTTTGCTAAATATACAGTCATAAATTTAATTAAATCGAATAATCCGCTAATTTAAAAACCATCACTCAAACTTGTTGTAAAAAGTAAAAACCGTCAATCTGCAAGCAACGATTCAAAAATTCCTAAACTCTAAACCAGGCTCAATAAGGCTTTGAAAATTTTCCCATATGAAGAAGAATAATGGGTAAATAGATGGTGAAAATTCTAATCAAATCCAATTATTGACCAATTTTATGACAAATACTTAAACGTAAGGAGAAGTGAAATAATGCAAAACGGTAGGACGAACTTCAAAGATTCTTCTTCTCCAAACCAGAGCCAGTACAACTTTGAAACTTTCACAGTACGAAGATGAAATATTGTACGAATATGGAAAAAGGATGTTGCAAATTTTCATTAAATACAAAAATCGCAGTATCAATCGCAATTAAGCTGTTTATCTAAATCTTAAAAAAACACATTTACAAACTTAATATAAAAAGTTGGTGCAAAAAAATTACAGGCTTAGTTGATCATTAGTAAATACAAAAAGTTCGGCAATTTTCCTAAACTCTAAACCGCTAAAAATTTGCACGGAAGAAGAAATTGTAATAAAATACAACACTTTTGGAGAAGGGCATTGAAAGTGTTTTAAATCTCCAGGCATTTTTCCAACTTTTTAGATTTTTCCAAAGCGCAAATCGCTCAAAAAAACGCTAAAACACACAACTTGAGAAATTTACTTACGAAGTGCATTTGATATGCCAAAAGCACAAAGCGCAACAAATAAAACTGCAAAACTCTGCATTGTTGGCCCAAATAAAATCTTCAACTAACCCTCAAAAAGCCTGTAAAGCCAATTTATAATATTGGAATGAAACTGGTTTAATTTTTTTTCAAAAACCTAGTCATTAGCTCTGATTTCCGGCTCCAATTTATACGAATTGAGACCTTAATTGGAAGAAGTTATTATAGTAAATACAGAAAAAAACCTGTATATCTAAAGTTCGCAGTGGTGAATTCACCTTTGACTTTAACCGTGTGGACAAACAATTTGCCATCAATACTTTTCTTTAAACGTTCGAATTGCGGAATTTTCAGCAGGATGAATTACAGCGAAAGTACTTTGGACGGCAAAAATATGCGAGTAAACACTGTATTGATGTATTTTCTTAAATTGGCTAATTAAAGTGTTTGTTACAGATTTGTTATGATCCTTAATAATTAATAGACGTAAATGTCTACCTTCGCAAAAAATGGACTAATAAGCCTCAGTGATTCGATTAATTTACACTTATAGCAAACGTGAAGCGCAAAAGAAAAATCCTACTTTGAACACTAGTTAGTGAAATTACTCCATTAAAAGTTCCTTGTTTGAAACAGAACTTTTCCTTAGCCCTAGAGGAGAATACAATTTCACCTGGAAATTGACTTATATAGTCAATTTAAAACAAACCAGCTAATTTGCAAAATAATGTGCACAAACGTTGCAAGAGCCACCTTCAAAGAATCGCCATTTCCAAATTGATTCTTAGCCGCACAGCCGCATGTGACATGGTGAAATGTTCCACATTAGTTGGCAAATCCTACCCTAGCTTACATAAAATTATAATTAAAAAGCCATTTAAGAAATCCAATCATTACATAACGCATACATCTTCCAACTGCAAGATACTATGTGGTTGGACGCCGGCCTAGTCTGTTAGCCAGCCACTTTCGCTCACATCGAAGAATGATTCTTCAGTGGTTGATAGTACTGCTAGTCAGTGTCTGTAGCTTAGTGGCTCTTAAATTGCGTAAGTAATTGATTTTTTCAAAAATCATCAAGCTTGAACGCGAATGTCCAAACTCGAGCCCTCAGAAGAAGTCCAAGTGGTTTTTCAAAGGTGTTTCTGAGTGTTTTTTGCCCCTTTTTAGCCAACTACATCACGCCCTGTTCGAGATCTGATCCAAACCACAATGCGTGCACACTGGCAAGTGCACGGGCTGCTGTGCCCAAATTTTTAAAAGGTAAGTCAAAACTCTTCATTTCATGCCACAAACTCTGCGACTTTGCGGCTGGCCAAAGCCTTGACAAAGCGATTTTTTAAGGCCGATGGCGCTATAAGTTGATTCTTGTACCGATTTCACACTCAATTTCACCTTCATTGCTTCATATCACGTTGGTTTCGTATGCTTTGCAAAATCAACCGTAAATATCAGTTGCATGTAAAGCCGAGTCATTTGATTAATTAGCGCGAACCACAATTAAATCAGTTTTATGTAAGTGATTGATTTTTGAGAAATCCGCTAATTGAGTGCTGAAGAAGTGAAGTAGAAACAGGCAACAAAGTTGCCGACGCAATTATTGAAGTAAAAAAACTAAAATAAAAAAACCTGCCATTTTTACACGAAGCTGGACTTGCTCTAAGGTTTTAAATATGAGATGATTTGTTTAACGTTCGGTTTGTTGTATGCAATTAACTCTAGTAAAAAATGACATATATTTAATAATCCAGTTATAGTAATTTGTCATTGGCCTCGAAACCATTATTAACGCAAATTAACCATCAAATTATTTTTCTTGCAATATTAATTAGTTCTGTGTTTTTTTTTGTAATTGCATCAATTAAACCCCTATTGTTTAATCGTTTAATCATTTTTTCCATTCTTGATTTTCTAGGAGACCGGAAAATCGGCCTGCCATCCCTCCTGCCCCTTAAATACCCTCAATCCAGCGTTCTCAATGGAAACAGCCTGAAGGTGACGCTGAATAATCTCACTGTTTACGGATTGGACAATATCGACATCAAAGAACTACAGTTGAGTGAAACGTTCTGTAAAAAACGCTTTGGAGGGACAAGGCGGAGGTGTAAAGGCGTGCGTTAGACTGAGATAACGTGGGCCCAAAGCGGGTGGAGTTGCCTGGCTCTTTTTCTAACGCGCTGTTAGCTGTCCTTTTCCAGCTTTAACGTTGGCCTTTTTTTAGGTTTGACTATGAGGCGCGAAAGGTGAAATTCAAGTCATTCAACAAGCAGCTGGATATTAAAGCCAACTATACCATAGATGGACGGATTTTGTTTATTCCCCTGCAAGGAAGTGGACCGTGTAAATTCGAATTTAGTAAGCGTTTTATTCCTTAGCGCCATTTTTGGTAAGAAAAATGGGTTTCTAGTTAACGGCACTTACGAGTACAACTATGAGTATGGCATCGAGACTAGGAACGGCAAAAAGTACGCGAAAATCATTAGCGCCCGATCGACTTGCAAGTACGACGTGGAAAAGGCCATTTTCAACTTGCAGAACTTGTTCAATGGAAACGAAATGCTTGGTAGGTGATTGATCAAAAACATCCAGCTCTTGAGAGCTCGGTTAATTATATGCTCACTTTATAGGAAATCGTGAACCAACTACATTTCTTAGTGGAGTTTTTTGCAAAACTGCAGTTTTCACCCATTAAAATTCACAACTTAACAAAAAACATACTAACAAGAAAATTCACCGGAATTTATTCAAAACATTTTTACAAAAAATTCAGACACGTAATAGCGTAAGATGATCAACAGGAGAATGACCGATAATTTTTGCATCGAAACGCGCCGATTGATGAAGTTTTCCAATTTTCAGGCGAGCAAACTAATCGACTGATCAACGAAAACTGGATGCTCTTGAATGAGGAATTGAGACCGTCGATCAACGATCTTCTGACGGGGGTGCACGAAATCGTTACCAACGTTTTCTATCAGAATATTCCTTTGGATGAGCTGATTTTGCCCTGAAAATTTGTGTTATTAGCATGTAGAAGCTATTTTTTTAATAAAAAAAAATCTTGTATTTGCTTAAGACTACACGATAGAAGTGAAAACTTCAACAAGCGGGGCAAGACAGTAATAATTAATAGTATGAAAAAAATAATTTTGTTTTCAATTTTTACAAAGTAAAATAACATTGACACTATTGTGGGCTTCAAGCTAAAAGGGATACACTCATAGCCGAGCTTAGTCAATTTTACCACCCACAAAATCTGCTAAACGCTCCTAAAGAAGCTTCCACTTCAATAAGAAAAAGTGAAAATGTTGACAATTTCCATTATGCTGCTGTGAAGAAACAGTTCAGTCAACTGAAACTTTCCCATTCTCTGCTTTAGCGGGATAAATAACGTAACCTTTTGCCACACCGATCAAAAACATTGATGTGAGAAATATAAATGGAAAAAATAATACTGAGAATTTCCTGTGTTCAATGGGTAACACAATGGATTTCCAGGTGTTCACACAGCGACACCGATACGACTTGCCGTCTTGACACAGCAACACAACGCGCCACACTTTGCATATGTTGGGAAATAAAAAGAGAAAACGATGTGTTTCATGAGTGAGTGAGTGAGTTGGTGAATGGATTGTTCTTCGGCAATTAGACATTTCCAGCACATTTTAAACGCTTTTTGAGCGTTAACGATGTTTAGTCGGCGATTTCTTCCTTATTATTGACCCAAACATTTTATAAATGCATATTTGTGACCTTTTTACGTTGAAAGGAATCGATTGAGCTCACAAAACACGCATGTAAAATTTTGATTTTTGAGCGAAATTTTTCCAAGGGTGGGGAGCGATTTTTTGAAACAATGAAAATTTTCTCAAAATGTCTTAAATTTTACATCATTTTCAGCTCACGGGCGCGGGGAATGCATCGAACTCGTTGAAATACGTGATAGACGTATCAGATCCGAAATAATAGACATTTTCGGCACATTTTAAGCGTTTTTGAGCGTTCCCGACGTTTAGCCTGCGATTTTCTCTTTATTATTGACCCAAACATTTTACAAATGCATATTTGTGACCTTCTTACATCGAAAGGAATCGATTGAGCTCAAAAAACACGCATGTAAAATTTTTATTTTTGACCGAAATTTTTCTAATGGTGAGGGTCGATTTTTTTGAAAAAATTAACATTTTCTCAAATAGCCTTACATTTTACATAATTTTCAGCTCACGGGCGCGGGGAATGCATCGAACTCATTGAAAAACATGGTAGAAGTTTCAGATCCGAAATAATAGACATTTTCAGCACAATTTAAGCGTTTTTTCATCGTTTACGATCTTTAGCCGACGTTTTCTTCCTTATTATTGACCCAAACATTTTACAAATGCACATTTGTGACCTTCTTACGTCGAAAGGAATCGATTGAGCTCAAAAAAACGCATGTAAAATTTTGATTTTTGACCGAAATTTTTCTCGGGGTGGGGGTCGAAATTTTCATTTTCTCAAAATGTCTTAAATTTTTCATCATTTTCAGCTCACGGACGGGAAGAATGCATCGAACTCATTGAAAAACATGGTAGAAGTTTCAGATCCGAAATAACAGACATTTTAGGCACATTTTAAGCGTTTTTTGATCGTTTACAATCTTTAGCCGACGATTTCTTCCTTATTATTGACCCAAACGCTTTATAAATGCATATTTGCGACCTTCTTACGTCGAAAGGAATCGATTCAGCTCAAAAAGCACGCATGTGAAATTTTCATTTTTGGCCGAAACTTTCCAAGGGTGGAGGTGGATTTTTTGGAAAAATTGAAATTTTCTGAATATGTCTTAAATTTCATACCATTTTCAGCTCACGGACGCGAGGAATGCATCGAATTCGAAAGTTAGGTACATTGTTGCCGAATATCTGATTGAGTTTTTTGCAAATATCTCAGTTTTTTGTGCAAATAATCCGTTTTTTTTCTTCGGCATGTCTTTAATACCTCCGGAAAACGCCGCGAGAAGAAGGGCCTATTTTGAATCACCCCGTATAATCGTCAGGTTCGTTGCCCGAAGCTTTTTGGCAGTGACGCAATAACTGTTGTTTTTTCTATTACTTGCCTTCTGTGCGCGACAGAAATTTATTAACGTATGTTCTTTAGCAATTTGGTTACAATGCGCTGAAGCAGATCCGAAAAATTTTGCTTGATTCGAGTGTTGGCAGTTTTTGTGAATGTGGTATTTTGGGGCACAAAAAATCGATATCTGATTCAACAAAGTAAATCGGGAAAAGGCGCTCAAGCTGGCAACCACACAAAATTTTCAAGTTCAAGAGTCAAAACAGCTGAAAAATTGCCCCCTCCTGCAGCAATTGCCTGAATTTTGAAAGCTGGTGGAGGTAAAGTAGCTTCAAAAACTTTCACAAAGCGCATTCGCCACCCCTGATTTAAGTAGATTTCGATCCTTTTGGGGCCATCTATTGGGCGAACATTCAATCAGCTTGCCGAATGTTTGTTTTATAAAAACTTGGTTGTTTAAATTCCAATCCACGCACAGGTTGGGTCAAATAACCCCTAATAAAATATGTCTAAAAAGGTGGGATTTTTGAGGCAAAAGTGGGTAAAAAAGGCCCAGGTCTAGTTATTTTGATCGGGCTAGTCCAGGGTTCCCACTCCCAGGCGCGATCCCACTACTGCACGGCGCGGGGACTTTTGGCTGCTGGGTTTCCCCCCTGGCCCGATTCGCTCCTCTTTGCTCAACCTGGCCGTCCCAGGCTCCCCCAGGACGCCCATATTAACGCCATGCTTAGTGTGGACACCCGGTCAACACGAAACGCCCTGGACCAGAACTCCCGACCTCAAACCATCCACTAAACCCGACCTCCAAGCAGCTGGATTACAGGAGACGCCAAACTCCCAGTCGAAAGTTTTATACTGTCCGGGGTTTGCTTTCGTCCAAAATGTGATTGATTAAATTTATTAAATTGATTTGTGTTACAGAGCGATTCGAATTGGATGCAAAAACGTAACTCTATTTAAAAATTAAAAAGCATGGTTTTTAAACAAAAAATTTCTTGAGTTGTTTTGCCTGCGAATTAAAACAAATTATCCAAAAATACAAAAACGACATAGCAAAAATTTTTTCAAAATATTTTAATAGTAAGTTTAAATTATTTCATCGTTTAGTGGTCGTCGTACGGAATAGACGTGTACGCGAGTCCGGCGAAGCAAAGTGCGATAAGCGAAATAGATATAGCAAATAATCGTTTTTGTGTCCAGCTAAGAGCATGTGGAACCGTAACCAATGAGTTTCACTGGCCACCCTGTAGAAACTTAATCCGGCGCACTAATTTTTTGCAAAACCACGCACTAACGGCAAAAGAATTGTACTAAATAACGCTCCGAACAGAAGCGAATTTCCTTCAACTTTAGCTTAACTACTAACTGTTCTGTCCGCGAGTTTGGCGAAGCGAAATAGATATCATTCCATATGACATCGGCGGTAAAAAAAACCGTTAAAATATCGTGAAAATGTGCGACCAAATAAAGGCAATAGAAACTCGCTTGGGCGAGATTAGTAAAACTGATGAAATTGCAGACCGGAGTGAACAAATTCTCTGGGTCCTGCAGAATGAACTGAAGAACGCAGAAAAGGTCCTCATCTACTTGCGGAGACAAATAGCTAATATAAACGAAAAATCGAATAATCCTTATAGCCCAGTCAATACGGACGAAGAAGAAGATATAGTCAACCGAGAGACAGCTTGGCAATTACCTAGACATAAAAAAAGAAAAGCGTCATCTTCACCACTACAACCAACAGCAAGTCCCATTGAAATGGAACAAAATATACAGGCGAAAACTCGAAGGCCACCCCCGGTGGTTGTT
>NW_026018715.1:13533227-13548315 GCF_020466585.1 Dendroctonus ponderosae
CAATGGACTGACTTAGTTAACTACCCTAATTTTAAGATTACAGATAAAAACTGATGGTTGGTCATGCTTGACTAGTTTTAGTAAATAATATTAATAAATAAAAATAATTAAAAATATATATATTTACTGGACGCGCAACATTTTTTGAACCTTTTCCTGACGGAAAACGTTATTTTTTAAGCAAAGCTTATATGTTTGGTCATTATTATATGAAAACCCATTTATTGTTTGACTTTCTGTGCCCTTTTTTGGATCCTTAAGACGCATGTTTAAATATTGCGAAATGGATACAAAATCTAGCTTCAGCCGACTTTCCTTTATTTTTCCCTCTACTTTCAGATTTTTGACCAGAAAGCCTGTTCTTCTTTATGACATTTATTTTCCATTCTTTGATTGTTCTTCATCGGGTTCATGAAAACTTGATGCTTTTTATGACTTAAACATTTCAAATTCGTTTTCCCAGTTCTAATTGTTTTTCCGCTCTCAACCCTCCAACAGGTCCGTTAACCTCATACTCATGCCGACAAACAACGGATGATTTTGGTAAAATATATTTCTAGTGAACAAAAAGCATAAAGTTCTTTTATTTGTATCTGTAATTGACTGCATACCACGCCCAAAAGTAATAAAAATCTACGTGTCTTGAAATATACAGGGTGGTAAATTTATTTCGGATGTTTATCTGAACACTAAACAGTTTACAACATATTGGGAAAAAATGGAAATTTTCACAGCTGTTGGGTTCCAATAGAATCCAATAGGTCTAGTGCTCCAATGGAACCTCCAGGCTACCCGCTGGCATGTTTTAATTTACAAAAACTTTCCCACAATCCTCCTTATGAACCTCCAAAGTTGTATGTTTTTATATATAAACTATCTTGTATGCACTCGACGTATGTTATTCCACAAAACAGATCGGTAGAGCTTGTAAAATTAAGACGATTTGACTATTTTAATGCGCAATTAATGTGTTTTAGGTTTTAGCTGCGAAACGTTTAGAAAAACATGTCGACTATTAAATCCTCTGTTTGCTTGACGAATTTATAATCACAAACGTTATCAGAAGATAAAATTGTCACTCCAAGGCATGGCTTGTCTTATCGTTGCCTGTAGTAAGTAATAATTCAGAGGTAAGTAACGGGTATTCTGGAAGTAAGTCGGTTGTGAAACGTTCACTGGTAAGCCTAAAATGCCGTGATCTATTCATGTTGCGTCAATTAAGTGCATTTATTTATATACATCCTTGGCAGTGGCAATTTGATGGCATCTTTCATCCTGGCTACAGATTAGATATGTTTTTATTCGTTCTGCCTCTCGTGTGTGTTACAACATTTATTTTTGGCTCACTTTTTCCTAATACTCTGTACGCAAATTTGGTCATAAAACTCTGAAAGTCAAACGCTCGCGGTGCGCAACACGCATGTGAAAGTTTGATTTTTAGTCGAAATTTTTCAAAGGGTGGAGGTCGATTTTTTGAAAAAATGAACATTTTTTCAAACCGTGAAATTTCACATCATTTTCAGCTCACACACCCGAGGAATGCATCGAACTCATTGAAAAACATGGTAAAAGTGTCAGATCCAAATTAATAAACATTTTCGGCACATTTAAAGCGTTTCTTGAGCGTTTACGATCTTTAGCCGACGATTTCGTCCTTATTATTGACTGATACAATTTATAAATGCACATTTATGACCTTCTTATGTCGAAAGGAATCGATTGAGCTCAAAAAACCCGCATGTGAAATTTTCATTTTTGGCCGAAATTTTTCCAAGGGTGGGGGTCGATTTTTTGAAAAATGACAATTTTCTCAAAATGTATTAAATTTCACATCATTTTCATCTCACGGACGTGAGGAATGCATCAAACCCATTGAAAAACTTGCTAGAAGTTTCAGATCCGAATAACAGACATTTTCGGTACATTTTAAGCGTTTTTTGAGCGCTCACGATCTTTAGCCGACGATTTCTTCCTTATTCTTGACCCAAACACTTTTTAAATGCATATTTGTGACCTTTTTACGCCGAAAGGAATCTATTGAGCTCAAAAAAAACGCATGTGAAATTTTGATTTTTGGTCGAAAATTTTGAAAGGGTGGAGGTTGATTTTTTGAAAAAATGAAAAYTTTYTSAAAATGTGTTAAATTAATTTAATCGAAATAATAGACATTTTCGGCACATTTTAAGCGTTTTTCGAGCGTCAAAGTCCAAAGACCAAAAATAATTTAAATTGAATGCGCTTTCTAACAGATGAGGAATTTTTTTCTAATACCAAAAACTGTTAGTTTTYCKSGGCTTSAAAASCCRCAAAAGGACCCAAMATCGCTTCACCTGTTTAAAACACTTTTTTTACTTATTTTCCGGACGCCCTGTATATTTCTGTAGAAATTAATGAGAGTGATATAATGCCGCTGTTGAAGTTTTTGCAGCGTTTGTGCCCGTTTGAACTAAACATTTTTTTCCGGTTATGCTTGAATTTTACATCAAATGTTTTCTTTACAAACGATTTTATTTTTATTAAGTGTCAAAAAAATTAACATTAAATTTAAATTAAAACTAAATTTCGAAAAATTATTTGCTAAACCGCGTGCAAAATTCGAAAAATCTAAATTTCATAATTTCCGAGAATCTTGGCGATGAACTGAAAAACTGCTGATCGCATAATCGATCAGTAAATTTTTGAGCAATAAAATAGTCCGTTGAGTGCAAAAGTTTAGGCGAATAGGCGTTTAGGCTGCAAAGCGCATTCACTCGCACTATATCCATTATCTCGAAAACGGTGCTTTTCACGAAAATTTGTCAACATTCCAAAATTAATCAAAATTGAATGGGCTTTATAACGCCACCCCACGTTTTGTTTAATCACAACGGCAGTCAGAGTTTCCAGGCTCCAAAAACTAGCACTAACCAGTTTCTGCTGAATAAAACGCATTTTTCTGGGTTTTAATTCGCGGACACCCTGTATATGTAGAAACAAATAAAAATCGGGTAAAATAGCGCTGTTAAACATTTTCGGGTTGATAAACCGCCAAAAAACGTACTTGACTAGCATATTCCGCACTTGGAAAAATATCTTTGGCGCGAGACAAATTTCTAGCTTAAAAAACCGCGACTATTTTCAGCCGAGTTGTATGAGGAAAAATCAAACTTTGGCGACATTTCCATCATTTTGAGTGAGTGGCAACCCACTCATCTCCCTCAACATCCAGTCAAATGAACATAATAAAATATATTTTCAGGTATTCCAGTTGAACCCGACACGGCATCCCTGGTCCAAGGTGAATTAAAATTGGCACTGCCTGATACACGAAATTATCTCGAGCATCGTCGTCGTCGTTGTGTGTAAACACTGATTCAACCGTACGAAAAACCTGCACAACAATCGCTCAAATCCATTTATCAAATCTTGAGGAACTAAGCTTAAACAGTGCTAAGATATCTCGCGGTATCCAAAGGGGTTGCTTTCGGTCATGTCAGTGCCATTCTTAGGAAGGCGTCGTGTAAGTGAAAATATCAATTTTTTTTTAAATTATTATCGATAAGGAACATCAAGACCTGTTAAGCTCAACCGCCCAAAGCTTATTTTTCAAAATTACTCAATCAGAAGAGCACGCTTTTATTTACTTGGCACCTGCCGGTCAAAAAATTACATTGTGAGGTGATTCACGTTTTTCTTTTATTCTTTCTCATGGGAAATTTGCCTGGAGGGACTTTTCAACAGTCAAAAAAAGTTTATTTGTTACTTATTGAAAAAGGTTTTTCAGTTTACGGGCATGATTAAGCAACATTTTAAACGCGAGCTGGACAGACAAACAATTGCATTTAAGAGCGTTTAGACCGCAAAAGTCCCCCTTTTTAATCTGTAAATTACTAGATTAAAACGCGCATTCAATGCAAAGTTAGTGGAAATTGAAAAAGCTTCAAATGTGAAACGGTGCTCAACCTTGTGTAAATAGACCTACTTTAATTGTAACTAATTTTATTTAATCGGATTCATTATCAGCACTTGCATGATAGTAACCATACAGAATGCACTTATATTTCCTGCAAAATTTTTGATATTTTAAATTAATATTTGCACAAATTTCAATAGATTGGGGCCATTATTATACGAAACTGCGGAGTTTTTCGGGCTTTTAGGTCGCCTTGAAAAAATTCCTCCTGAGCTGTTTGCCTGAAAGCCCGAAAAACATACCAGTTTTATTGTTTGACTCAAAACATAGAGTAGGAATTTGTCCACAAATTGCATTGGATTTTCACGGAAACATGCGGATTTTTTTTACAAAAGTACGCATTAGAATCTTTAAAATTACCGTTGCAGCCAATCTAATGCTTGAACAATTTAGCATAACTGGAATTTTAATTCATTTTTGTTTTTACTTGCAGAGTTCTTCCATTAAAAAGGAATTTTCGGAAAAAGAGCTGAATGGTAAGAGACGGTATTTTTGTATAATTTTAACTAATTAAAACGCTTGGTGATCCGGAACTCGCACACAGTCTTATTTATTTCTGTGTGTGTGCAAAAAGGTGGAATTAAAAGGCGTTAAAATGGGTTTAAAATCCTTAACATTAAAGCATTAAAAGCACTTTTTACGCTTTCAAACTCAGTTCTTCAACAAAAAATTCTTTCGATTCTTTTAAAGATCGTAAAATCTGCGACCTGAATGCATTATGAGATCATCCTAATCTCTGGGATTTTCTTGACTAAACTTGAACTAATTGAGCAAGAAAGATTACTTTTAACAAATGAGCAAACGTGATAAAAGTGTTAAAGCAGGTGTTTGCTGCATGGAATTCCGTACTGGAAAGATAAATATGGCAATAAAAGCGATGAGTCAAGTGAACACTTGCAGTTAAGAAAAATTGCGAAATCTTCGGCGCAACAATTTTACAGTTGGTTTTAAGCTGCTGGAAAATGCGGTAAAGAGCAGTTTTTCTCCATCGATTACTAATAGAAAATGACTACAAGTTGTGGTGCTGGCAGATATTCAAAAATGCTGTTTCCACCGAAATAAACTGCAAGGTTTAATTTTAGCGATAAATATTATATTTTTGGAAAATGTTCCAATTTCAATCACCAAACATTTATACAAATAGGCAAACTAAATATTTTGACGGCGATTTATGTTCGATTCTTAACTGAATTCGTCGCGTTCATCACAAATTCCCACAATTTTCACTTCTCGGTTGAATTGGAAAACTAACAAAATATCCTAAGAAATACACTTATTAATAATTGTTAATAAAAAAACTAAAATCATTCAAAACAGCTGGTTTCTTTCAATTGAATCGTTTTTTATTTTATTAGTTTGCCCATTGATTTTATAAAAGTTCTATAAAGCATAATAATAAAGAATCAGGTTTTGGTGGCAATTGCTTGAAACCGATGAGTTTTGCAGACCTTCCTGCTTAAAGCCCCGAAAAACTCAACAGTTTTTTAAAATTGTTGCAGAATTGAGAATAGCGTTCGATCTTCTAGATCGGAATCAAGATGGACAGGTGACGACAAGAGAATTTAAAATTATGTTGAACAATTTGGGAATTGACCTTAAGCAAAACAAAGTCGATGAACTGATACGAAGCGCGAGCCATGCAGGTGAGGGCAAACATTGATGCTGGTTAAAAAAACAGGAAAACCACTCAAAGAAAGCGTAATCAATTCTTTGAACTTTATTTATTTGACTAAACTTTACATGGCCCTCTCAGGAAAGGAACTAATTGACGAGAACGACTTCTTAAAGTTCGTCAAACAAATCCAAGATTTGTGTGATCTGAGAAATTCCAAAGACGACGACGAACAGGATTTAGTGGCGGCGTTTACGGTTTTCGATATGGATAACGACGGATACATCACAAAAGACGAGCTGAGAATAGCAATGGAAATGATAGGAGAAGAGGTGAGTGAGGATCAACTAACACATATTATGGAAGTGGCGGACACTGATAAGGATGGAAAAATCAACTATGAAGGTACAGAATAAATTACCTAAGTCTAGAACTAATGGCGCGGTTTTAATAGTAACAAATCAGTCAATCTTATTTTAGAATTTGCCCAGCTGCTGTCGTAAGGAACTTCCGCTTCTTAAACAACCAACTAGGAAAACACTTGGAAACAAATCCGTTCAGGGTTTTCTGCATCAACTACCAAACTACTTTCATTTAAAAGAAAACCATCAGTTTCAAACGTACAAGGAAAATTTATATGGTCTCTCTAGATAAAACCACCTCCAACAGAAAACCCTGTATAGGAACAAAAAACTGCATTAATACCTACAAAGCATTATTATGTACAGTCCAGGCGCTGGATGTATGTACACATTGTTATTCTAATTCTAGGATATGTATTTGGACTATATTATGATATGAAGTAGTATTGTGAATACAAGACTGATGTAGCTTTAAGATTGCATGTGACAATAAAATACGTTGATTGTCCGAACCATCCATTGAAAAAGTAAACATTTCGGAGAGTTTTCGGAATACGAACTGTATACTAAATCCGTAACGGAACAAGAACCTATCTGGAACATAACATTTTTCGTCAAACTGTCCGTGGCAAGTAATGGTTACTGCCATATTCTCTGCTGCTTGCAAACGACTGCGCCAGCTTTTCCTTGTGACTGCTAGTGAGCAAGAAGATCGCAACAATGGTGATCCCAAAACCGCACGAAGCCCCTAAAATGCTCGTCACTTCCATGCTGGCCCATTCTCTGAACAAAATCGCCGAAACCACTATCACCATCGTGGTAAACATTACGTAATACACCGGGGTGACTATGCTGGTATCAAACACATCCAGGGCCTTATTCAGGTAATTCATTTGGAGGCAAATGAAAGCCACTGCTACTAGTAAGAAGATCGCAATAATCCACACGTCATGAGCAGGCAGGACTCCTAAAAAAACGCATTTTTCTTTAACATGTCGTCACCTAGCTGACCAATTTACCAGTTATAGAGTTCCGGATCGCCAGCCCAAGGCCTTTGCAGGCCATAACAGTTAGGCTGCCCACTGCTGAGCATAAGGCAACATACACTGAAACGTATCGGTTCCCATATCGTGGCCCCAGGAAGAAAATTATAGAGATAACAATGACCGAAACAATGAAAGCATAGTAGAGAAAGTCTGCCTCTGCTAGTCGACTGAGCAGATCGTCAACTGTGCTGAATTCTGCCTCGTGCGGCGAATGGATCACAACCACTACAGATCCCAAGACGCAAAGTATACAGCCCATCTGCAACAGTTTACAAAAATGTATTTTTGCTGGAGGCAAAGGGACTTTTGCAGGTTGAGTCGGTTACTGCGCTGACCTTTCCATTGGTATTTAACGTCTCGTGCAGGAATTTTGATGCTAAAACTGCCGAAACTAAAACACTCAGGGCTCCTAATGGTGTAACCAGGGAGGCTGGAGCAAAGGCATACGCCCCGAAGTTAGCCAATTCGCCCACTCCCACTGGAAAAGCCAAACAAAGTTACTTAAGACATGTATAGCAAATCTGTTTTGGTTTCTTTTAGATAAACCCTGATAACATTTAGGAATGTTTTCCGGGCTTTGAAGCCGTGGTCTATGGGAATTTCTTCCCGACGTTTCGTCCACAACTGCGGTGGACATTTTCAAAGGCGATGAGGCAGTGGGCAAAGTGATCTGCCGTGCTTTCTGACTAAGACAGTCTGAGTCCTAGTCAGAAAGACTTCTTCTGAAAAGCCTTCGCCCACTGCCTCATCGCCTTTGATAATGTCCACCGCAGTTGTGGACGAAACGTCAGGAAGAAATTTCCATAGACCACGGCTTCAAAGCCCGGAAAACATTCCTAAATGTGATTTAACCGGCCGTGAGCCTTCATAAACCCTGATAAGCTTGCCTTCAAGTAGGACTCTAAGTGGGCTGATATAAATTGACTAACACTATAGCTGTGGCAGGCCCCAACCGTATTATGGGCATTAATCTACCTAATATTGCCTGAATTTCCACTCACTTGTTAAAAGTCCTATCCACCATGTCCAGTCTTTGAGGTAGCCAAAGCCCCCGGCTGACGCCCGAAGCCCGACCTTGTTCAACCGTTTCAAGGAGATTTTCTTAATAATAAAACTAGAGCCGATAAATATCGAGGAACTAAGAGCCAAACATAGGCCAATATAAAAGTCGAATTCACTCTCTCCTTGAGGACTGGAAGTCTTCGAACTTATAACGCCTGTGGAATCCATTATTGCGGATTTTCACATTAACGAACACACTTAATCTGTACTGATAACTATTACTCACTGCAGGCTCTAATCTCGATAATAAAGTGATAAATAAATTGAGCTAGTGGAATGATACAACGTAAACAGAAAAGTAGGGTTAACACTCATTAGCATCAAACATGAGTGGCTGGAGGCGAACCGGTGGACCAGCTGCTTATCTCTTTCCAATTCACGTGAATTAACGGCTTAAAACAACAGGTCTTTGTCTGTGATGGTTTAACCTTGTCTCCTACCTGCCACTTTTGACAACGTCAACCATAAACAACAACCTATGTTTATTTGTTGTTATTTTACCAGCAATGTTTACAATTTTCAATATTTATCCCGCATTTTAAAAGGTTGGAATCACCAGTAGGAGGATGGCAAATGTAACGCAGATCAGTTTAGAGTCATTGCTGCGTAAGTGCAGTTTATGGTGAATTGTCACTGATTAATAGAGTACTTTTTGCCCTTGCAGTGAGGGCTACGAACCCAAACAACCCGGAAGTAGATACCGCAGCCCTAAATGCGTTTTATGCCCTGATCAATAGGGAAAAGGACGGGCCTCCTTTGGGCGTCCGCGTCATAGCCAGCCGCCTTCCAGCTGGGTGTGAAAAGGAAGTTCTTTCAACTTTAAATGTTCTGGACGCCTGCATGCAGAAATGCGGCTCAGAATTTCAAAGCGAAGTTGGGAAATTTCGGTAAAATAACTGAGCCAAGCTCATCAACCTCTACAACCTCTTTAATGCTTAGGTTTCTGAATGAGATGATTAAGTTGGTTTCTCCGAAGTATCTGGGCTCCAAAACCCCCATTTCAGTGAAACACAGAGTGTTGCAACTGCTCTATCTGTGGACGTTGGATTATCCCACGGAGGTGAAAATTAAGGAGGCTTTCGATATGCTAAGGAAACAGGGAGTGATTCGTGAAATTCCAAACCCCAACATTCCCCAGGAAGCGTTGGGTAAGTGGATAGATCGAAGGGGCGTTTTAAAGTTGACTATCTAGGTTTAATCATTATTATCTATGGAGTTATTTTAGCGAGCAAAATCGCTCACTGGTGAGAGCTTGATTTGATTTTTTCGGTTGATATGTTGCAGGCATAGAGCCCAAGAAAAGAGTGGGTAACTCAATATTCCAAGACGAGGAAAAGGCGAATATTTTGCGGAAATTGCTGCAAAGCAAAGGCCCAGAAGATATCCAAGCGGCTAACTGGTTGATCAAAAGCATGGTTAAAGAGGTACTGATTTAAAGTTACTTTAAGCTGATATTTGTTGCAAACTAACCCAAACTTTTTCACGTATTCCAGGACGAAAAGCTTGCCGATTTAAAAAGCAAAACCTTCTTCGAAATCGAGTCCTTTCAGAACAATGTAAAATTGCTAAACGAAATGGTCGGTTCATACAAAACAGAGGACACTACCAGAAGCGAACTTGACTTAATGAGCGAACTGCATGATAATCTAATCAGATTTAAACCGAATTTGGAATCCATCGTCTGCTCTGACCAGAACTGGCCCATGGATTTGATCGGTAAATTTTGCCCGATCTTTCACTCATTTTGTGTTGAAAAATGCGTTTTAGAATCGGTTCTGAAAACCATCGATGATGTGAGCGAATGCTGTAAACGATACAAGGAGACAGTGCATGATTCCAAAGGAAGCAACTTTACGTCTTTGATGGAACTGGATCAACAGTCTGTGGCAGCGGCGTCTTCGGCAACATTTATTCAAATGGACAGCGTTAAAGAACCGAAAAGCAGCACTGAGGACTGTTCTTGCAGGTAGATTTTTAACTGAAGGTGCTGTCCGGTTTTAAACCTTTGTCTTCAGCAGCCAGATTAGCAGCAACACTTCCAAGTCGTCCATGGACGTTTTGTGCGATGTTTTCTCTGGCTTGGGTGATGTTGCCGAAGACACCATTTTGCAGCCGGTTCCCGTTGCTGCAAACGCTGGTAGCTTGAACAATTACAATCTTTCGACAAAGACAATCTACATTTCTCCGTTTGTTTTTTAGAACAAGCTCCTGTGGACAAAGGCAAAAACCTCCATAAAAAGGTGAATGCTCTGGAAGATCTGGACGTTTTAAGTGAGCATTTGCTGAAAGAAAACATTCCTTTGTCGAATTATCGGTAAGTTAAATTGCGCAAACAGCAACTTTTTTTTTACCCAAAGTGTGTACCATTGCAGCAACCAGGACAAGGTGCCCATGAACCTGCTGACGAAGATAAACGAAGTGAAAAAATCACAGGTGCAAAGTCAATCAGCCAAAGTGGACTTGAACTATTTACTGCCGAATTCCAAGAGTGCGTCTTCAAGCTGTTCAAAGTCCGAGGAAAACTTGAGTCAATTAGACAATTCGGATGATTGTTTGGTGGATATAAGCGAGGATAAGGACACTTTGAGCGTGCTGGAAAAAGACCACGGTTTAGAACCGTGTAAGGATCAAAAACACGTGAGCAATGGAACTGGTTTGACAACGAAAGAGGCTGAGAAGGGTATAATTGATGCTTAAAATCAATGATTAGATTTGGTCATGGGGGATTTTCCAGATCGAATGCGACCTGCGATTAAACTCAACGACATTTCAATGAAGCTGGAAGACATCAAGCCGAGTTCAGGGAAGTCAATTGTTGGCTTGGACGATAAGAACGGATTGTGCATCCTGCTGCATAAGGCAGCAGACGCTCCAAAGCCCCTGGTTGCTGTCTATGTCGTCACTACGATAAGCAGAAAAGCGTTGGCTTTACAGAACTATTTGTTCCAAGCCGTTGCTCCGAAGGTACATTTAAAAAATCCTAATATTTTGGAGATTTCAATTTTTTTCAGGGTTGCAAATTGCGGCTTTTGCCTCCTTCAACCACTGATCTGCCCGCGTTCAACCCTTTCCTACCTCCAGCGGCGATCACCCAAATTCTCCTGATAGGAAACCAGGATAATCAAAAGGAAATAAGCCTCAAGTTCGTTATCAGTTACGTTATGGACGACGAAACTGTGACTGAAATGGGAGAGGTGCCGAATCTCCCTTTGGAGTCATAAAGATGGGGTTTTCATGGGATTTATTGCAATTTTAATTCTGTAAGATAAAGACTGTTAAAACGTTTTTTTTGGTGAATATTTGCCTTTGTATAACCGTATAGCATTATATAAGAAAACCTTCCTTGCAGGTGCTTTAATGACGAGTTGTATATTCAAGAGCACTTATGTAACAGCTAGTGAATACGCGTTGGAAGCAATGCTTTAAACTGTCTAGCAACTAGGTTGATTTCACCATTTTGTGATTGTTTTCTGTGATCTCTGAGTTTATACGTTTTTGTGTTTGTTGTATTTATTTTTTTATTGCGTTAGTAAAAGTATTCGTGTAAAACAAGCAGTTTTCCAATCTTGTCCCTAATAATTGCATGTGGAAAGCGGATGCGTTGCTTAAATAAACACAAATCGCATACTGTGTTAAATGCGTGACTGGGCTAGAAACTTATCGCAAGATTTGCAACCAAACTGGGCAAATATTTGTTGGGGGTCCGTCAATCTTTTACTATTGAGCAATATTTGCGCTTCGCAATACTGATATCAACTCTAAAAACACAATAAATGTTTATGAAGTGCTTTAATTCCCCGATTAAATAGGTTTGCTCAGGCTTTTATCTGTTCTAGTTGAGATGCGCCAATCTTTTTTATGTTAATGAAAAAAATCGCGTTATGTCGCAAGGCCTACAGGCCAAGCCTGTAAGGATAAAGTTGAGGTCTAAAACCTTGGAGAGATAATAATGAGGCCATTTTTTTGAGGGGCTTTGAGTAATAAGTAACGGATTTTGCTATCAAACGCTAGAGAAAGTTGAGTATTTTATTCATCAATTTCTGATTTTTTTGGGATTTCAAGCCGCAGTACGTTGAGAAACGTCGGGAAGAAATTCTTGCCAACGACTCTTTCGCTTAAAACCCCGAGCAACTCAGCAGTTTCAAGTAACCGGGGCGAAAACGTAACAATTTACTGACAAATTAGCTGCATTTTGGATCGCTAAATCTGCACAAAATTCTACGCCATTAATGTGTAACAAAAATTTTCCGAAAATCAATTAAATAAATGTATTCCATATATTTGCTGCTGATTGTTTGCCTCATAAATGCATGTATGCAGCTGTTTGTTTGTTTTTAAAAACTGTAATTAATAGAAATTCTAGATTAGATCAGTTGACGGTCTTCGGATAGAATTCTTTTGCAGTCAATTAAGCGACTTTCAAGGGCATTTAGCCAGATAAAAGGTAACTCGCACTGCAAGTCGAAGACCCTTTTCCCCGTCTTTTCAGCCTGCGTACAATTGAGTGTTCCTTGCAAGCACCCAGGGTGAATTTTCGTACTCCGGTCGGTTGGACTAGATTGTTATTCTTCCAAGTGTCGATTTTTCCTTTGAGTCACAAACATGTTATTCTGGTAGAGTGTGCTGAAATGCGTTGTTTTTGAGCTGGTTATCTATAAAAGCTACAATATAAAGCTGCTGTATTTAGTTAATATTTGCTCACTTTATGGCCTCCCATCTTAACACAAAACCTCTTCAATACCAAATATTTTGCTAAATCCTGCGTATATAAATGATGGAAATGCATCTTGTCATTGCTTTGCTCGTCTTTGCGTGTGGAAATAGTGATGATAACGTTCTACAGTGATTAGAAGATTTCGTCGGAAATTTAGTGATAACCCCTGGTTGGCCAAAGCCATCGATTTTACATTGCAACATTCTTCAGTTCGGTTTCACTCTAAAGTTCGGACATTCGGCTGGTGAACATGGTGGTGAAAAATGTGAATATTTTCCAGGAAACTGGCACACAAATTTTGGCATCAGTTACAGGTAAAGATTGCGATTTTCCAAAAAGGGGGCTCAGTTAATGGGGATATTTTGGGTTTCCAGGTACTTTGGTGGCGGCCTCAGATGGCATGTCTTTTGGCTGGACCTCACCCATGGTTCCTTATCTTCTGAGTGAAGAATCTCATATACGGACGACAGTTTCTCAGGTAAATTTCTCTTATCAGCATTTTCTCTAGTTTTCCTACCTTGGCCTCAAGCATTGGATTCTTCAATAAAAATGTGCAAAATCTGGGTCTTTTTCGCGTGAGGTTGATTTTTCCAAGACCAAAGTGTTTTTTGCGATTAGCATTTTTTGAATACCTGCTTTATACAATTAACTAAACCAAGATCTAGAATTTTCACGCTTTGGGTTTTTTTGATACAAGCAACCGCTTTCGAGAAAATCACTGTTAATGGAACTAAGAACCAAAAAGAACAAATTGGTCCTGGGCTTCAATCGCATATTCTGACCATTTTCAAACATTTTCCTTCAAATTGTACATTTTTGAATAAAACTGTGTACCCTTAAAGCGATTTTGCTCAATCTATTTATTAAGAAAAATATTATTGAGTTCACTTTGCGTGGAGATTCAGAATCACGCACTAAAGAGCCAAAAACAGTTTCATGTTTCTGGCAACTTTCAATGTTGAGAAAGCCTTGAGAGCTTACGGGTACACATATACAGGGCGATCCTTTAATGGCGTGCCTTTACAGACAGTGAAACTTGAGAAGAAGCTTTAAAATGTTTAGGCCTTTCTAGTGCATGCAACTGAAGCTTTCAATTGGCTTTTGCTCATCCACCCTGTATATGCTGGTAGATAATAGAATGTTTTATGCATTTGCAAATTATTTTCGTATAATGTGCAATAAAGTTAATGCAAATACTCCTGTCGCAAATGAAGGTCGCGAATGCATAGCGCAAATAATGGAAAATTTCCATATAAATCCCCATTATTTAAAAATAGTTTATTGAGGTTTTCAACTGGTATCAGCTAAGCAGCCTGAGGATGGCATTATCTTGTGCTGGTGAAACATGGAAAACATATCGTTTTAGGCAGAATGGTTGGAAACAATAACTCTCATAGGAGCATTCTGCGGCCTCCCTTTCACCATCTATTTCGTGGACAAAATTGGACGAAAAAAGTCGCTTCTTTTGGCCGCCGTTGTGGTTTTACTCAACTGGATCGCCATAGGATTAGCGAATAGAATAGAATATATTTTCGTCGCCAGGTGAGTGGATCCGGATAGCACAGTTAATTAAACCAAAAAAAAAAAAACAATGTTTTTAGATTTTTTTCGGGAATGGCAGGCGATATGTCGTTCGTAGCAGCCCCAATGTATATAGCGGAAATAGCAGATTCGAAAGTTCGCGGATTTCTTTCATCGATCATTTACATAATGATGCTGATCGGGCTGCTTTTGGTTTACTGTCTGGGACCTTTTGCGCCCTTCTATTCCATCCCCATGGTTGGCTGCTTTCTCGCAGCCACTCAACTGTTGGTCTTCACGTTTCAACCTGAATCTCCGTATTATTTAATTTATAAAAATAGGTAAGTTGCTGTTAATAAATAGGAAAATTGGTAAGGCAATGTTTATAGTTATTAGCTCTTGAATCAGGTCAATTTTCCGTTATTTGCTATCAAAATTTTAATGGAACGTTTCAGTTTTAGATTAACCGCGAGAAAAACAACTCGACAAACAAACCCAATTGAATTAATTCATTAAAAACATCAACTTTTTTACTTTCAGTGCTTTGTGTTTCTATTGCAAATTTTCGCTTGCGGTCCTAAAAAGTTCAAACTCGACCTGCAGTTTTTGCTTATTAAAGTAATCAATAGTGGCCACAATAATGTTTTAATCAATTTCGCTCAAATCATGACCCCCCATTCAATTCTCTATCCAACGATGCCAAAACGAATTCTGTGGCTCAAATGGTTCTTGAGAAACCTCGAAAAAAGCAGCGTCATGTTCAAGTGGATTTTGCAACTCAAAAAAAAATTACGCAAATCTAAAACTTCTTGAATTCAA
>NW_026018715.1:13549314-13563136 GCF_020466585.1 Dendroctonus ponderosae
AATTGGCGGTGTGAAACTGGGGAGTTCAGACCTGAAAACTACGAATTTATTTTCCACGACGGCCTAAAAGCCCGAAAAACACAATGAAGATTAAATTGCTTGGTTTTCGGGTTGTTTTCCACCACGGTTTGAAAGCCCGACAAACTTACCAAGGCCCATTTTTTTCGGTAATCTACTTGTTTATTCGTTGAAAAATCTCAAATAGGTAAATTTCCTGATGGAATTTTCATCCTTTGAAACTGTTTATTGGCATCCTGGACATTTTCCAGACATTTTCTTCAACATCACCCTTCGAAGGAAAACGTTGTTCTACACAGTGAATTTGATCGTTCCTTGCGTGGGAATTTCGTATCTTTCTGTGTTGGTGTTCTACTTGCCAGCGGATTCCGGAGAGAAAATTGCCCTGTGCATCAACATTTTGCTGTCGCAAACGATGTTCTTCCTGCTCATCTCCGAAATTATTCCTTCAACGTCCTTGGCCTTACCGTTACTGGGTGAGTACCAAAAAAGGCTGGTCGGCAAGCACTTTCTTCTGCTGGTTGCAGGGAAATATATACTATTCACTATGGTGATGGTGGGTTTTTCCGTTGTGATCACAATAATAATATTGAACGTTCACTATCGGAAGCCGAGCACGCATAAAATGGCCCCGTGGGTTCGGAGTTTCTTCATTAAATCGGTACCCAAGCTGTTGCTGATGCGGGTGCCGAAGGATTTGCTTACTGAACTGGCGGCCCGGAAAATTCCCCCCATGCGAATCGAAGGGAAAACTGGCCGAAGTTCACCTGGGTCTAGTTCGACTTCTTCTAGCTCTAGCCGAAATAGAGGTAGAGGCTGTAACGGCTTACATTCATCCACTACCAATAGGTAAGTTTGAAGTTGCACCGCTGGAAACACTGCGTATTTAATGGTACAGTTATTTCCATTCTAGACTCAGAGGATTTACTAGTAACTTCCACTCTCAATTGGCCTACAACGGGTTGCCTTCGGTGTTTTCCACACTGGACGAGAGCGATTCTGGCAACCGGAAAAAGTACCCATTTGAACTGGAGAAAGCCATCCACAATGTGATGTTCATCCAGCACCACATCCAGAGGCAGGATCAATTTAACGCGGTAAAACTTGCTTTCCTCCCGAAGAAACCCTCGTGACTCTTCACACTTTTGCAGGAGGATCAAGACTGGGGCTTCGTCGCCATGGTGTTAGACCGAATGTTCCTCTGGATCTTCATTATCACGTCTCTAGTAGGCACTGTGTCCATTCTATGTGAAGCACCATCTTTGTACGACGACACCAAACCAATTGATATGGAATTGTCTTCAGTTGCTCAGCAGCAGTTTTTTCCAGACATTGAATTTCCGACGGGCGTACAGGAAGGAATTAAGCAACTTTAGAGTGTTGCGTGAAAATAAAGTTTCTGGGGGCCAGGAAAATATACAAGGCCTGATCGAGATGATGCACTTTATAACTACTGATAGTCAGCACTAAATTAGTTAGATAGAGACTGTTTTTTGATCCATCCTTATGCAGCAGTAGACTTCACATGGCTTTTTATGTATGATTGAAAGGCAGTCAATCGTTTCGAGAGTTTTAGTTGAAGATCCATCGAGTTTATTTAACGGGTTTAATAAACTTGTTATCGTTAATAAAGAGTTTTTTGGAATTATATTAAGTAACTTTAGTCACAGAGTGAAAAGTTCAGTTCTCGAATTCAACTTTTTCTTTTTCAGCCTTGTTATGCAATTCATCAACTTTCCAATCCCTACTTCCCAGTCCCTGCGGAAAATTTGCATTCACCTTCTTTACTAAGTTCTTCCTGTCATTTTTGCCTTGAAAAAGTTGTTGGTTTGAGCTTCTACACCATTTTTTCTGCCTTTTTGAGTCGCACTTGAACTGTCCTCTGTGCCAGTTCTAGGTTTTCTTGCTCTGGATTTAACAGGCTGTTCCCCATTGAAATGATGGCATTTTCTTTCAATTTCTTGCGGTTTAAAATTGCGTTTAACAAATTCAATCCCGATCAGGTAAATTTGCTGTTGTTTGTCTCCAAGAATTTCCACTAAAACTCTGAGTTGTTGAATTTGAAATAATCAATTTCCTTCAGCATCTGTCCCAAAACCCGGCAATTTTCAAGCCTATTTCTAATGTGATACGTGCTAACAGCCTGCCCTACATTTACCACAAATTCCACGTTCTTCAGTCTTCAATTAGGATGGTTTCTTTTCTTCTTTGGGTCGACACTAGCAAATTTCCGAGCTGTGAAACATATGAGCGTGTAACGTATCATTATCGCCTTAGATCTATTAAGGTCTAGAACAACTTTTTCAAAGTGATTATTTTCGCATCTTTGTAGATGGCCAGTAATAACATATCCGAACCAGGCAGGTACAAACGCCGATGTTATAAAATGATCGAGTGATGGGTGTTTATAAGACAACTAATGCCGCGTGTTTCATCATTAACTGTGCAGTTTTAAGGGCATTTTTCCAAGTCTTTGTTTAATTGAAGGCCTCTTTGTACCGTAACGAACTCCATTACACATCAGCACACTTTTCCCTGCATGAAAACTGAAACTCTCGGCTCGGAAGAAACGATCTTCAATTACATTGTAACCGTGCCCCATTCTTGTCACACCTGAAGATGATGGTGCGAAAAATTGAATGCAAAAAAGTAATAATAAGAATCCAGCCCAATTTTTAAAAAGCGATACGTTACCCGACTGACTGACGCATATCGAACCCTGGTCGCTTTTTTAATGATCGTTTTCAATAAGTGAACCCTTTCGATTGTCGGTCATGCATAAATTTGCAACTCATGATTATTCATATTTGAAAAATTTAATTCCATTGATGAGGGTGCGCTAATAAATTGATTTTTAACCCTTCGATTTTTGATAGGGGCTCGATATCAGACCGTTGCAGTTGCAACTCCCATTAAGAGATTGATGGCCAGGCGAGATTTGCAACGGTGGGAAAGAAACAGTTGGGAAAAGTCAACTATTTCGCTGATTTTCTGGTTATTACACTTACTAATAACCAGAAAATCATCAAGTTTTTAATCATTCTACAGGGTGTTTGTTGGAAAGCAAAATACAGTTTACTATATGTGATTTTACTTGTCTAATACTGCAAATAAAACTTGGATATTTTAGCCGCAAATGAGTCAATTTGGAACGTAGCAGCTGGCAGTCCGTCGGCGTCTCCCGTACAATCCCATGTGTGCGAGTGCGTTAACCGAGGCCAGATGCGTTCCTGAATGCAAACTCTATTTAATCGGTGCGCTCAGTTTGAAAACTGAAAAACCTCCGAAATTTTTTGTCTTCAAAAAAAAAAGTGGAAACCCATTAGATGCCGCCGTGGACTTCTCTGGTAGATCGAAACCCAAAACCAATATGCATCGGTTTAATTTTACTTTTTTGGTTTTAACACCCGAAATTACACCAGAACCGAAGCTCGGCAAATTACGGGCTTTCAGCGCTTGTAATGAGCGGTTGGCTCGGATTTTTCGACTTGAGTCCTAATATCTTGGGCATCACCTTTCGCGTTAAAAATATGCACACCCATCTCGGATTAATACAATCCGGCCTAACTGCACCTGCCACGGCTTTGATAAACTAGTGTTTACATGATTGAACATTATTTTTCTTAATTTGCGTCTGTTTTATTTACACGGCCACTTGTTGGGCAAGCCATTAATGGCCAAAAGTTTCTCATAGACGTTACAAGTACAAAATAAGTCAAAATCTTCAATAAAAGTTTCCAGAGATTTTGGTACATTTGACGAGCAGCATTAATGGATCATGCTGTATATAATAAAGGATGAATTGTGCAAAATTCCCTGGTTTTAGATAAATTTAACAGTAACTCAGTTGACCGCTTTGTTTACGTATTTTCTAAAAAAAGACTCATCTGTTCTTGATTTACAAGCTTCAAACCTACACTTAGAAGAAAAGTGATAAGTTAGCAGGGGAAAATTGCTGTTGACTTGACTTGGCAATTTTTCTGTCTTCCGTTCTAAACAATTTTACTTGCGATTCCACTTGACCTTCCAAGTAAATAAAAATCTGAAATCAGCATTTGCACAAGAAGAAACCTTTCCATTAATTGCGTTCCAAAAGCTGGTGGGCTTACGGGCTTTTAGGCTGTCGTGGCAAAGAATCCCTTCCTGATATTTCGCCTGCTTCTAAGAGACGTTTGCATTCTCAAAGGTGTTAGAAATCAGGTTAGATAAACAACAGCGCTAAAATCAAAAACCTTGCAGTTTGTCCATTTAAGCCCTAAAATCTCGCAGATATTTGTCAAACACAAAAGCCCGGTGGTCCGAAGTAATCACTTAAACCGAAGTTAAGCATGTCCATTGTAATTTTCCCGTTGTGAGAAAGAGTTGGAGTTAGTTCACCTGCTTCTCCTCAAGTAACTCAAATATTTACGGCCATTTTTACCTGATTTGCCCGAACTTCCGATTTTTCAAAAGGAGCCGGCAGCACCGATGCTCTGCACATTGGCGTAGCATACGAGCATAATACGAACGTTTTTTCATCTGTTTGTTTAGTTTGGTTTCAATTTTGCTTCCTTGTCATTTGTTGTTGCAATTAAGTTTGAGCTGATGGCAATTTGAAATGAAAAAGACGATAGTGCAAAAATCGCAAAAACTCAAAAAATTGTCCAAAGTTTAATAGTGTGTTCCGAAAAAACCGCTAGATGGATTCGGTTGAAGTTCACACAGCAAAAACCGGCTTTCTTTAAAGAATATTGAAGAACGCGTTGTGATATCTGGCCAATTTATTGAGAAATCGCCTCAAATGCAAAATGGCAAAAAGTCTTCTAGCGATTTTTGATGCATGATCAGGTCATTTTCTGCATCAAATTCGGAATAACGCTCAAATTTTCACAGGTTTTCCCGATTTCACTTTTCTGTGGTTTAAAAGCAGAAACAGCCAGGAACAAAATTATCGCAAAAAGTAAAAATAAACCACAAATCAGAGCAGATAAGGTTCAAAGCTGGTGCGCCTCTGATATTAGGGATGGCAAAATCCAAGAAAGTTAAAAGCTGTGAAAACATCAATTTTACCTTAATAACATGGACCATGGTTCTAAACGGCGTTTGAAATTTATTACCCCAAGCAGGGTTCGGAGATTTTTGGACTGTGTGTATTGGGAATTACAGAATAAGCGGCTGTATGCTGTATTGGAAACCTTTCAATCGGCTTTTGTGGTTGTGGGTATGAGTCTATTATAAAATTTCAGACTTCGGTCTTATGAATGATCAGATGAAGACTGAAAGATATTAATTGACTTTTCTTAAGTTGCAACACTTTTCCCAACGGTGCCTTCCACCACATTCGACCAACTTCCCAAAGCCCATTTTGATCCACAGTGTAAACACGAGTTGACACGTTATTTAAAAGCCCCGAAAAAATGTTTTCCTTGGTCGGCACATAAGAAAAGGCAATTGTTTACAAGGGAACGACGAAATACGACCAGTGGCAGCAAACTAAACAAACTTGTTCGGGTCGCAAAAATTGTCCAAATGCTACCAACATGTTGGCTGAGTTATAAACAACTGGTTGATGCAACCCAAATGTTTAATTGTTTACTTAAATATGGGCCTGTTTCTATTCTTGGCACCTGATTGCGAAAAAAGTGCACAGTTTTGCTTCCATCAGCAGCGAAAAAATCTCTTGGAAAAGGGGCGCATTTGCATGCAACCGTTACGACTGCACCTGATGGTTAATGATAAAATCGCATAAAAACTCCTTACCCTAATCAGGGGAAAAAACTAAGTGGATTATCTCTAAGCAGGTATTCCGGTTAGTCGTTTGCATATCCCCGGAATTGATTCAGGGCCACTAAAAAGCGACGCGAAAATGAACTCAACCACCATAAAGCCGCAATAAAAACCATATAATACAAAGTGCTAATTCCCGCGGACTAACGAAGAAAAAAAGTGCTGGGTATAATTTGGCTTTCAATTCACGGGACAGGTTTCTAATAAAAAGAATGGCTTTGATTTTTTCAATTTGTTTGGCAAGCCCTAATGGAACAAAGGGGTGATTAATTTCAGTGTGAAGATGAACATATACCTGAGCCCGCGAAGAAGAGCTGCGGAGGAAAACTGGTTGCGCCAACGGCTACCGAACACTTAAGGACTGAAGATTGCTCCATACTACAGCATTTTTAGATATCTAGAACTTTTTCAACTAAATAAATAATCAGCAGCCAATTCGAGCCAGAGAATTCGTTTTGGCATCGTTGGATAGAGAATTTAATGGGGGGGGGGTCATGATCCCCATGACCCCCCCTGTATCCGCCCTTGTAAAGAATTTGCTTTCAAGGAAGAAGTAAAATTCGAGGTAATCAAGTGAAGATGTTTCTGAAGTACCTACTTTGAACTATAAAATTTCCGGCAGGTTCTGCTCACTTGGGGGATTTTTGGGGTTTAGACGCTCAAACAATCATTTTCTTTGTCTCTGTCTTGAAAAATGTCTCTATTCCAAACAGTGGCGTGCTTTAGCAAAATTTGGGGCAAGATCAAAAAAACCTTCAAAAAATTGCTTATTAGTGTATTTAGGGCAACAGTGAAACAAAGACTTATGTATTTTAATCTGTTCTATCTCGTGGTGTGCAGGTCATTGATGTGCTGTTTGTGGTCCAGGAAATATTTCCGTTTTTTGGAAAATACATTGTGGGCATTTGCGTCAAAACTATCTAAGGGAGGATTTATAAAATCGCTGCTTGGTGCCTTTGGTCAGGCTCAGCAAGCAGGGCTTTGTTTGGGAGAAAAAATGTTTGGGAGCCCAACCTTGATGCATCTCTAAAACTCCCAAACCCGCAGTTGCACACACTAAACTTTTTTCAACTATCCTCAGCGATTTTGCGCAAATGAGGGGCAAATTTGGGGTTTTGAAGAGTGCAATTTCTCATTTAAACCCCATATAAATTGCGGGTGGGACCCTGAAGCCTGAGGATGGCAGATTTTCAAAATGTCTTCAATTATTTTGGACGATATTGGTTTTGAACCTTCCCAATCCCTCAGTCCGGCCAAATGAAAAATTGCTCTAAACCTAATGTGTAAAAAATTGGGCAAGTTTCGAAAAATGTTGCTAAATTTTGGCCTAAAATCGGAAAAATTGAAAGTTGCCCGCTTACGAGGCGAAAAATCCCTCGAAAAGCTTTCTGGGAAAAATGAAAACCAACTTTTCTATGCGCATTGAGCTCCTGATTTCACTGGGTTTTAAAAATTTGTCGATGCGTCATAGTTTAGGAGATATTTGAAGTTCTTCCAATACAACATTTTTGGATTTTTCGCTCAATCCGCTTTTCAGAAGGTTTTGAAAAGCACGCCTGCTGAAATCCTCGAGTTTAAAAAAAACTTTTCCTGTAGAACACTTACTTAGAAAACAAAAAATAAAATGTGATTCTTGAGCAAAATTGTAAGAATTGTTGAAAAAAACTGTTTTTTTCGAAGGTTTCTTTCCCAGTGAAATTAGTGCCTTTACAGTTTCTGTATTCCATTAAAAATTGGGCAATTTTCGAAAATTTTCTTCTGAATTGGGTAAAAACGAGAAAACCTGCAGTGGCACGTTTATTAGGCACTTTAGGGAAAAATGATTAGGGCATTTCCAAGCATTTTTGACCGCTCTTTCTAGTGAAATGCTCAAAATTTGTCCATAGTTTTCAGTTCAGGAGATTTTTTAGCTTTTTTTAAAACAGCGATTTTGGATTTTTTGCGCACACCGTTTATCAAATAATTTTGGAAATATTGCCACTTTAAACCTACCATCCTGGACATTTTTTAAAGAATGACTTTTTTCGCTGATGAACACTTTAGAAGAAAAATGTGCTTTTTCAGATAAATTTTTAAGTTTGGGTTTTTGGAATTGTGGGCAAAAATACAAATTTTTAGGAGATTTTCTTTCCAGGGCGTTCTGTATAGACAAGGAATTCGTGTGGTTGACCTGCTTTCAAAATGTCTTCAGTTTTTTCGGGCGATATTGATGACTTTAGATCTTGTAAGAATTTACAAATTAAAAACTGGTCTCCATTCCACCGATCAAAAATGGGTCAATTTTGGGCAAAAATCATAAAACCTGCGGTGGCTCGTTTATTAGGCATTTTTAGAAAAAATATTAGCAATTTTCCAATGCATTTTTAACCGCTCTTTCTCGTGGTGTTTATCGAACCATTTCGAAAACTTTGCCACTCCAGACTTGCTACCATCGGTGACATTTTATAACGAATACATTTTTTGGCTAATAAGAGCACTGTAGGAGAAAAAAATTCTAATGTGAGGTGCTCACCAAAAAAATGTATGTTTTTTTAGGAGAAACGTGCCAATTTACTCACTTACTTGAGGTGATATTGATGGCTTTTGTTCTTCCCTGGGCAAAATTCCAAATAATAAAATTACCTCAATTTCTTCTGTAAAAAAAATGTCGACTAAAAATCACAAGAACCTACAGGAGCTCGTTTATTAGACACAAAAATTAGAACAAACTTTCTTATCGGGTTTGACCATAGATTAACCAAATAGGGAAGAAAGTTTCGAGTTTCTCTTTCCAATCGTTGGTGCAAAACGCTTCGCAGCTATTTACCCTCTTTCTACCAACGTTCTTTGTTATCTGTTCTACCTGTTGTGAATGCGGGATGCTTAATATGCGTGTTAATGAGCTAAAGGAGCCGTCAAAAAGGTATGAAAATAGTCGGTTTCTTAATTTTTAATAGCTTCTTGATTAATTCGGCTCGGAAAGTTACAGCTTCGTCATCAAGTAGTTCTGGTCCTGCTCTGAAAAGAGTCCGAACGTCACCAGAATCTTAGCGGAATTCCCATTTAGAATATTCTTTGGAGTTAAGTTCGAAGTCTCGTGTAAAAGAGCTTTAAAACTGATTCTTAATCATCGACCCTACGAGGATGTTAATAAGGTTTCATTAGTTCTTCGACTGTATTCGAAAGAAAAAAGCTTGAAGCAGGTATACGAGAAGAAGGGTGCGAAACACCAATTAGTGCCACAGGATTTCAAAGGAATTAGTCAGATCGTAAAAATTAACAGTGGCTTATTCCAATCGACAAATGCCTACCTGCCTGGGCGGTGGAATTAGCAAGTCAAACCCGAAGTGAGGGGCCGTTTTTTTCAATTTTTTTATCCCTCCCTGATATTTCGTCGGTTTATGCAAATAACCCCGCATCCTCAGGTGTTCGACCACGGAGATTCGAGATTTTTTTCAATTTTTTAAATTGACGGTTTACGGCCGTTGAAATAGTCGCTATCTGGTGAAACTCATTTGGGAATCAAACACTAATTTTTTTGGGCGCAGTTTTTTCACCCGCTGTTGCAACTGATAGCAAAATTGATTTTCTCTCGAATCAAATCGACATTTGAACCGTATAGATCGATGCACCCATTTCTAGTAAATAGCCTGCATTGGTTTTAGTGTTTTACGCCTTTGTGGCGATTATGCGGCCGCCAGCAATTCATTCCATTGGCGTCCATTAATGGCCAATGACGAACAGGAAACCCATTAAATTAGCCATTTGAAATTTCGCAAAAATTCCTACAATCAAAGCGGCGCTTGTTTTATTTTCAGTGTTTCGTACAAGGCTGTGGCGGCAGTAAAGTTGTTTTGCTGCCACCGTTCAACACTATCGTTCTGGCTAGACTGATGGTAATTTTTCCGTCCAGTTTGTATGCGGCGAAAATATGGAAAAGTTCCATACAGAGAAAGCGCAGCAACAAACTTATTTTGCMCTGTCGAAGTGGCGATAAATCAAAAGCGTTCCCAGTTGRAAAACATGCAACATTTGCAATAAAGAAGAAGTTACGTGCCACCTCAATTASTGTTAGAAACACACAAATGMACAAAAACYTCGAAATTATTMRGGAATTTTTCTTTTCAGTGGTGACAATTTTTTTTTTTTTGGTTCATTTATTRGKCTCAGGCWMATRRKCCWSCWCAGCMAAGCTCACTCATGGGMMASCWYAARWGRCTCAAGTGKAGTAAACGTCCAACTGAGGMCTTTTGCCTTGCCAATATTCGTTTTAAAATGTTTCCTTAAGTTCATGCAAACTTTCTCTTTTTTTGTGAAAACCTTTGCCATCAACAAGCCACAAAAAGAGAAATCGATTGTGTTCGCACCCCGAGAGTTTGCCCTCTATTGTGTACTGGAACGGTACCAACCATTCTTGGTTGACTCACGCTTAGCAAGGCGGTGTTGGATAAGTTTGACGACTAATTTTTTTCCTAATTTCATAGATAATTTGAGAAAATAACTAATTTGTATGATGGCAATATTTGGCTGCTATTATAATTATATGGCGCATCAGATGCTTCGGTGTTAATAAATTAGTAGCTCTCTTAACACGGCCCCGATTTGGATCATTGAAAATTCGTTCTAAAGCGAGTGATTTTGTCTATAAATCGTATTTTGCAAACTTCAAATCGGTTGAGAAACTTGAAAGTCATAAGAGTTTGAAGGTGGAACAGACGATTTTCAAGGCGAATGTTATTAATGATTTCTCTGTGGGTTTAAGATAGCATTTTTTTTGGGAAAACAGCCATTGGTATTTAGAAATTTTGTGCATAACTGTTGAGATCGAGTCGATTTGGAAATTTTGAAAATTGTTAAAAAAAGGTACGATTTTCGTTAAAAATGCATCTGGGAAAATTGAAATCGGTTGGAAAACTTGGAAGTTCGGAGATCGAAAAGATGACTTTCCGAACAAAATACTTTAAAAGTTTACCTCGATTAACTGGTTTTCAAAATAGAACATCAGATTGTTCTCCACACATTCACTGTTTATAAGAAAATTGGCATTTGCAACAGTTTGGAAGGAAATGGGCTCTGAAACGCCAAGCGTAAAACTCTCAAACTTGCACATACTCTTTACCCTGTAACTCGGTCAGTTATCAACATTTTTCAGAAACTCAAAAGCGATTTAAAAGCCCATAGAGTTGGCGTGATAAGCTGTTTAGGGCGAGCTCAACTTGTGAGAAGTAAGTTAGGGAACAGTTCCTCATCACCAAACAGAGTAGGTTTTCTGTATGCCAGTTGCGAACTTGTCTACACTTCGGAAAAAGTGGCTGTTTTCTAGTTTTCCAATAGTGAATTTATTGCTGGTTCTTCCTTGGTCAAACATATCGGAAAAACAACAAGTTTTCCACAAGAAATTGAGCAAACTTGACGCAATTAACCGGTTAAAACCACAATAGACTTTTTTTATCATCGATTGGTAAACTGTAGAGGTCATGATCCTCATCTGCTGGACTTTGAGTTGATTGGTGGGCGTGTCCTGCTTATCTTGCGCTGTTAACTGACCAGTCTTAGCGAAGATTATTTTGAAGCCCACACTTATCTGGGAGTTGTTAAAAGTCTCGATACCGCTAGAAGAGTTAGTGAAATCGCACTGCAGGATGGACATCCATATACCTTTACCGTGCATTTCAAGGTAAATTTAAGTATTTTTAAGTTCTTGGTTCAAATGGGGGAAACCAACAGATTTTCAAATGCAACGCGGAAAATCGTTCTTATCGTGCCACTGAAACGATCGCTTTACATTCATATCAACATGAGGTCATTCATTGTTTAGTCTGGCTGGTGAATAATTTGGAACTCGTGCTGATGTGTTTGCTTTACATTCACGGTACCCCTGAACTGACCATACAACAATTGCCCATAACGAGTCAAGGTTTAACTTTAACACCCATGAAAAGTTATCGGTGTGGGCCAGAGAAAAAGCTCAAGTTCAGTTTCTTTTCAGCTCCTCTCCTCAAACTCCTTTGGTATCTTTAGTGCCTAACAAAAAGGTTGCAAGCGAAAGACCTGAAGAGGCAGATTCCAAGAATTTCGACCCATGTGAACAATGCTCGGTTGACTTTAGGATAACTTTGCTGATGCTGCTCCTGCAAGACTTTTAGACAAACCAAATATAGCTTTGAAGATTTAGGCTTTTAGCCGGTAAGATTGACCAAGTCCCTTCACATGTAATTTTATATAAAATAAAAAATAAAGCCCCGAATTGAGCCGCGCTATGCAGATGATACAGTGTGATGTTCAACCGGTGAGCCTTTCCTCACGCCGCCAATGCGAAAAGGGCTGAAGCAACCGTTCAATTAAGCATAGGTACCAGATTTTGTGGTGATTGCGGGTGCCCATCTCATGCATATTCAGCTTCTTTTGTTGGACTGTGGCCGGAGGAAGCCAAGTATTAATCTTCAGCTATTTACACAACCCGACTGATAATCGGCTTCTTCCAAGAATGCGACCCACGCGGCTTCGGAACCAAAGCCCGACAAAGACAATGGTCATTATCTCACTCTTGGGCGAGATGATGGACGGTTTGGTTCTGCCACGTTATTTATAGCTTGTCCGCAACGGCCGTTAAAAAGCCCATTTCAATGTGAAAAAGTGTAAATTGGCAGCGATATTTCCAGCATTCCTGGTGAAACTTAGAAGGTGCGAAAAGGTTTTACCAGGTCAACAAGGACTGAAGAAAGGTTTGTAAAGATGGATGTGGAAAACTTTCAGATTCATTGCAGCTTTATAGAGAAGATTCACACCGTTATGCAAAGCGAAGCGGCTTAACTGCTAGAAAGAAGGCCCTCGCCCCATGCGATCGAGCATGGGCAACTGAGACCCCGCTGGCTTCGTGACGGTCGAAATTCCGGAATTTTAAAACAAACTAAAACAAACACCGAAGGCCTGAAAACCGTCACGAACCAATTGTTTTCTTGTTGCTTGTTTTGCATAGTGGCTGGCCGTTTTTGCAGCATTTCCATACAACCATATCGGAGGCAGCTGATTAGAGGTGGTCAACCGTACCTTGGTTTGACCAAAAAATTGGTAAGCGGCTGGTTTTTCCCCAACTAAGGAGTAGCAGGAAATTTTGTAGTCCAGTCGGAAGAGAAAAGGTGTCTTGGGGTTTTTTCGGGTGACGCAAAAACCCCAAGGGTTTTGTGTGGAAAAACATAAAAGTTGGTTGATTGCAGGGTTGGAGTTGTCAAGTGCTCACAACATTGCAACAAGTGGCGGGTTTTCCTGAACCAAAAATTGGTGTGCAGTTTTATGCTCAATTAGGAAAGGAAAACCCGTCTTGAGATTTTTGTGGGGCGCTTCCTTTGCCAGCCAGTTGCCCCAACCAAGCCCTCAAAGCAACTGAATATTAACCGGACACTTCTGCCTAAGAAAAAGTGACAAACTGCTGATTTTTCTCACACTAAAAATACAATTTGATTTTGTTGATCAATTAGGAAGAGAAAAGGTCTCTTGACGTTTTATCGCACAAGGAGCGGTTTTTGCGCAAAAAAAATAAACGTCGAACAGATGCAGGATGCGCGTTGCCAATTGCTCAAGGGATATTGATATTAACCGGATAATTTAAATTTTTGTTTCGAAACTAAAAATAAGTTTCCCATTCTATGATCAATTTGGAAGAAAAATGCCGTCTGGAGGTTTTTACGTGCGACGCCTCGGTTTCGAGTAAAAAAATAAAATTTGAAGAGCTGCAGCAGGTGCTCTAATCAGGAACCCAACATTTCTCCCAAAAAATAGTGACAGGCGCCTGAATCTTCCTAAAATAAAAGCCAGTTTCCAATTCTATGATTAATCGGGAAGTAAAATGCACTCTTGGCGTTTTTGCGTGCGACGCCCCGTTTTTTAGTAAAAAAATAAACGTTGAACAGTGGCAGAATGGGAGTTGCCAAGTGCTCAAAACATACAAACAAGGGTGGATCCAGGGGGGGTCATGGGGGTCATGACCCCCCCCATTCAATTCTCTATCCAACGATGCCAAAACGAATTCTGTGGCTCGAATGGTTCTTGAGAAACTTCG
>NW_026018715.1:13564135-13565471 GCF_020466585.1 Dendroctonus ponderosae
AAAATGCTGCGAATGCAGCCAGCCGAAAGGTTGCAATGTTGCGCTTTACTCTTCAGTCTCCTTGTCCTCCAGTCCTCTGGACTTGCTCATTGAGGGTTCCAAAGACGTTCATTTGGGGTTGGTTCTATGCGAAAATGTGACTACATAAAATGCGGCAGAATCTGCCAGTTGGCCAGTATTTGATGGGACATTGGAGGTCTTTTTGGGACACTTGAAGCCTCTGGAACTGACTTCTACTGATTGATTTGCAAGTTTCCTAAGCTCTTTGCTGGGTTTTAAGAAAATTGGACTATCGATAAGCTGGCACATTTCTAAAAACCATCGGCAAGAAAAAGTACTGTACATCCGCGACACTATAAGCCATAAGCATTCCATGATCTGTGCTAATGCGTATTGAGGCGGTGAAGGCAAGTAGTCGCGACCATCAACATTCTTCATGAATTTCATTAAAACAGAATAAAAATAACTGGAGGTTTTCAAGCCCACACTTTCCAATACCTCTTCATTACCATGCGGTTCTTTCCACTGACATCATATGGTTGCATATGGGTGGTCTATTTGGGTCTAGAACGACCATTATAAATCGCTATAATTGTCTGGTGATTTTCGTTATCGGTTCGAAGATTGTCACGGTTTTAATTACTGCATATCAATAAGGCCGAGAATGGGTTGAGACTTCGTCAGTGGGACGATTTATCCCGAAGCCACTGGAATGGAGTTGGTGCTTCTGCTCTGAGAAGGATTAATTGCATTGAAGAATGAAGATATGGAGGAATTGTGGAAAAGGCCATATTCTGGCTTGCAATTGTTGCCAATGGCCAGCTTGGGCGAAAAAGCGATATTTTTAGTACTACCTAGAAAGCAAACACGGCCAAAAGTGGCTTGCGGCATGTTTTAGTATGTAACAAGGTTTTACTCGGGAAATTTCACATGGTAGTAAAACGCTTCTTATTACAATGTCATTTGTTCACCATCTTCGATTTCAGACAGGAATTTTCGATTAAATCTTTAGCAATTACGAAACATTGTTTAGGCATATTTTCCAAAGAATTTCTCAAGTGCACGCCCGTAAAAGCGCATTATTTGGACCTGCGATTGAATTTTTACTGAATATGACGTACCGCTTTAAGTAATAAGGGGGGAAAGTCTGCGTAAAACACCCTGTACGTTACTTACCTTGCTCAGGCAAAGAAGTTCTTTAGTTTGTTTAAACCGACCAATCAAATTGTGAGAAAGTTAGTTTTGAACACCATTTGGGGACGCGTTTTCTCATTACGTTAAAAACTCCTTTTCGGCAGTGACGCAACAATTGTCGTTCCAGGGGCGGATCCAGCTT
>NW_026018715.1:13565826-13571874 GCF_020466585.1 Dendroctonus ponderosae
CCCCCATGCCCCCCCCCCTGGATCCGCCCTTGTGTCGTTCTTCGTCTATTGCCCGTGGACCGAGCGAGAAAGAAATTTGATGTTAACGATTAAAGACCGTAAACCGATTAGTTTCATAGTTTGGTCCAGTACGAGTAACGAACACTTACTTTGCTCCCCACTACCACTTGGGACAGACAGCGGGCACAACTGTCAATCAGTGACAGTGACAGTTCAATAAGCGCAACTTTGCAGGTTATGGCAGAGTTGTAGGAAACTGTTTCGATTCCGTTCCCTGAACGATCGCCGTGGGTTGATCCAGTCGCCAACTCCCCCGTTTTCCGCCTACGTTGCAAAGTTAATTACGGCGCCCACGTGACTTTTCCCATCTCACACCAAAGCGGCATTTGACGTTGTGTAAAAAAGGTCATGCGACGCCTAGTCAAGCGACATCCAACAGGTAGCACATCCGACCATACCCGAAGTGAGCCGATCTACCCTGGGAACGTGCCGAACTTTTCATCTCAGCGTTGCGGTCTCTTTGGTATCCCCCCTCTTCGCTCTTTTCCGCGCAACGTGATGTCTGGTCAGCTCGTGTCGGATGCTGCGATCGAATGAATCCAAGCGCTGCTGCCGCTAGTATCTGTTTTGATTCAAATCGCTTTTTGGATTTCCTCAACAAGGAAACTTTTCGACTGTCCATCCTGATTAGCGTGGCTAATAAAGATGGACATTTTACAGAACAGTACTCAATAGTCACAAGGACAGGGCCCTTTTGTCCCAAAGACAAAAGCTGTTTGACTTTCTACAGTCAATTCTGGTCGACCCATCGCAGAAGATCAGCCAAAATAATGGTGTCTTCAATTCTTGGCCAGCCCTTTTATGGTCGGTTCCTCGAACTGGCACGGTGGGACCACCCGTGGGAGCAGGGTGGCCAACTAATTGCACCCCTAATCCCACTTCGGAAGGAACGGTGCGGCAACATTGTAAATAGATGGGAGCAGGTCAGTTTAGGCAGATTTAGCTGTTCAGAATCCACGCGACAGACTCATTCGAGTACCAGGTTTCAAAGCAGTTGGAGGTACCGTCTTGTACCGAGTCCGCTTTGAGCGCGCTACAATGGTTGCTATCAACGGACAAACAAACTTGTGCAGTGTTCCTGCTGGTGTTCCCGCGAGTGTTCCTGCCAGTGTTTCACAACCGAGTCCTTCAGCTTCGAACAGCGACAGTGTTAATGGAAACTTCCGAGTGATCATGGACACTTCGACCACTGCTGTTGGTGCCAGCAGCAGGGGTGCCGGCAGAGTCACAGACAATCGACGGGTAGGTTCAAGTTTCAAATGTTTCAACTATATGGCTTTTGAAAGTTTTCCCGTCATTTTGGTGCGTTGCCAACGTTCTCCTGCACCAGGGGCTTACAATGTGCCCTGGGGTTCCCCCTGCGGACCAAGTCAGGAGACCGTGGAGGCCCAATTCAATATGAGCGCATTTGGGGCAAAAGTGGTTGTTTATAAACTGTGTCACCACGAAGTTAAAATGGGTTTGCAGGCAATGATTTCTCCACTCCAGTGGGCGGAAGGTTGAAGAAGGTCTGTTGGGTTTTGGGGAGATATGCAGCAAACCCGTTAAGCTGGTGACAAAGTTGCTCCTGCAATTTCTTCCCGGTTGAAAAAGGCCCGTTTTCTCATTATTCCTCGTTTTGAAAATGCGAAATGATGTCTCCTTTGTAGACATCAGCGTTTGAAAAGCTGGTCAACACCAGGTTAAATTGAGCAAACACCAAAAATTTGCTCTGGCTTTACAATTTTGTCAACATTTTTGTGAGTTTGAAGCAACCGAGCGCCGGATCAAACGCCTGTTGCACATCATCGAACCTCTCATTCCGTTTGAGTTGGGCGTGGAAAATGCCCATTTTGCATGTGGGAACACGTCACTATTCCATATTTATTGATTTGCCGAACAAGAACAGGCGGGTCGGTTTATAATCCTGTCATGAATAAACATCCTCCACCTACTAAAATCGCTAACTGCTTCGAGTTCCAGCTATATCGTCAATGTAAACGATTTGGCCAATTACAGTAAACAACAGGGAACGGAACAGCGTAGTACCGATGTTAAAAAAACAATCACGGCACAACCTCAATTAAAACAATGGCTCGTATAGTAGTACCCTGACACGTTTTTGCAGTAGGCGATTTTAACGGCACGTAATGCTAACGCTATCGATTGTTTTTTGAGTCGGTTATTCCTGAAAATCATCGGAATATTGTTAATTCTAAAGGTTATTCGGGTACTTTTCTTCCTTCTTGATTTATGTATTGGAGTTTGTTCTTCTTTTGAAACATTTATTTCGTTAATTGTGTTCTCTATCTTCAACTTACTTCGATCCGTCGGGCCAAAAGCTGTCTGTTTGGTTTCCATTGGAAAGTCTGCATTATTTTCTTCAAAGGTTGCAAACACTTTCAAGTACGTCCATCTGCTTGAACACAAAAACTGAGTAGAGAATCAGTAGGTTGAAAAATGTAGCAAATGAAGCAGTAGACGAAGTTCACCACGAACTGATAATAGAAAAGGACGATACGTGGGTGACCTATTTGGTTGCTTTTACTTGCAGTTTTAGTAAGAAAACATTTTCGATCGTTCATAAATTGTCTAAAAACGCTTTGGAAATTCGCCTTTTCGAAGTATTTATACACGAAAATTAGATTTTCCGGCGCTGTTTGCGGCTAAATCGTGTTTTAGGTACCAACAATTCATGACTCGAGACGAAAAATTGTCGCTAAAATTCATAATAATTCTGTTTTTGGTCAAAGTTTGGGTAAATTCGCTCTGGGCTCTAAAGCATGTCGATGTTGTGCCGAGAACAACAACAACAGAAAAAACAGTTTGGAATTTTTTTGCAATAAAATCAGTGTCGTGTTCTTAGGGCTTGGCACAACAAACGCATACGATTCTAAAGGTTTTCAAAGTTGTGCCAAGCCCTTCGGACACAACACTGTTTGAAGAACATCAGAAAAATCATGACACAGTTTTAAAGGTGCTTTTGCATTTGGAATCTTATGCAAACGCATAAGATTCTAAAGGTTTCTCAAAGTTGTGCGGAGCCCTTCGGGCACGACACTGGTTGAAGAACAACAACAGACAAATCAGAAAATACAGTTTTAAAAGTTTTTTTTTTGCAAAAAATCAGTCTCGTGTCCGAAGTGCTCGGCACAACAAACGCATAAGATTCTAAAGGTTCTCAAAGTTGTGCCGAAGCCTTCGGGTACGACACTGTTTGAAGAACAACATAAAATACAGTTTTAAAGGTTTTTTCTTAGACAAAATCAGTTTCGTGTCCGAAGGACTCGGCACAAGAAGCGCATAAGATTCTAAAGATTCTCAAAGTTTAAAACAACAACATAACAATCAGAAAATACAGTTTGGAAGATTTTTTTGCAATAAAATCAGTGTCGTGTCCGAAGGGCTCGGCACAACAAACGCATGAGATTCTAAAGGTTCTCAAAGTTGTGCCGAGCCCTTCGGATACGACACTGTTTGAAGAACAACAGAAAATACAGTTTTAAAGTTTTTTACTTAAAAAAAATCAGTTTTGTGTCCGAAGGGCTCGGCGCAAGAAGCGCATAAGATTCTAAAGATTCTCAAAGTTTAAAACAACATCACAAAAATTAGAAAATACAGTTTGGAAGGTTTTTTTRCAATAAAGTCAGTGTCGTGTCCGAAGGGCTCGGCACAAGAAACGCATAAGATTCAGAAGATTCTCAAAGTTTAAAACAACAGCACAAAAATTAGAAAATACAGTTTGGAAGGTTTTTTTGCAATAAAATCAGTGTCGTGTCCGAAGGGCTCGGCACAAAAAACGCATAAGATTCTAAAGGTTCTCAAAGTTGTGCCGAGCCCTTCGGGTACGACACTGTTTGAAGAACAACAGAAAATAAAGTTTTGAAGGTTTTTTCTTAAAAAAATCAGTTTCGTGTCCGAAGGGCTCGGCACAAGAAGCGCATAAGATTCTAAAGATTCTCAAAGTTTAAAACAACAACACAAAAATTAGAAAATACAGTTTGGAAGGTTTTTTTGCAATAAAATCAGTGTCGTGTCCGAAGGGCTCGGCACAAGAAACGCATAAGATTCTAAAGATTCTCAAAGTTGTGCCAATCAAAGTTATCAAAATTTTTTGCATGAAAATCAGGGTCTGCTCAAAGAACTCAGCAGAACAAACACATTGGAAAGTATTGGCGGTTGAAGTTGTGCCGAACACCCGATTTCGTTCATCTGTCGCCTCAATCGGCTGATTTTTTTGCATAAAACTGGAAAAAATATATGAATTGAGACCTAGCGGAGGATCTACATTTCCATTGACATCAAGCCGTTTATGCAGCTTGGCAATACCGCGTGAAGTTTAGCCGAAAAATGGCGATTTTGGTAGAACGTGGCAACTGTTTTTTGGCTAAATTTATGGCCGATCCATGACTTTTTCCCACTGAAACTGCCCAAATCACGGGTACTAAAAAAAACATGCAAAAAAGCGGAAAAGCCCTAGTTTAGAATCCATTAGTCCCCATTGTAGAAGCACGCAAGAAACAGATCAAAGTCCAATCAATGACAATGCAAAATCCACCTCAATTGGCGTGTGAGTGTGAAGAAAAATGTCTTCAGCACTCTTTTTTCCCAACAATCTTCAGAAATGATGGCATGGATCGTGCACACTGCAGAAATTGTCCACAAGGTGCCGACTAATTCCAGTCGGCAAAAATTAATTAATTTTGCGCAAACTGACTAACGTGGTCTGTGCGAAAAGCCTTGGAGGAAGCGTCCGAACGTTCCGACGCCGTCGCGGATATTTGATCAGAGCCGGCGTCTCGGCTAAATATAAAACAAAAGAGCGTCCCGGCACGTTGCCAAGTCGGGCACGAGGCTGCCACGCTTGACGCAACCGTTTTCCCACGCCAAGATTCTTAGCATAGGAGTGCCTCAAGCAAGGTCGTCTTACTTCTATACAGTGTCCCAAATGCCGTTCAGTTTTCCCGTTTTCATCTCGTCGGCCAGCCTCTATGCCGCAAATTGCACCACTTTTCCAGTTGGTTCAGTTGAGCGCACCTCAAAGCCTCTGGGCCAAAAAGCCTCTTTGAGGACGATTGAGGGTGTTGACCTACCGGAACATTGAGCATGCTTCCGATGGAAAATACGGTCAATGCGTGGCTGTATGGGAGTGTAATCGTTGATTTGTTGATTTGCAGAGCAATAAGCCAATCATGGAGAAGCGAAGACGGGCGAGGATCAACAATTGCCTCAACGAACTGAAAACCCTGATTCTAGACGCCATGCAAAAAGATGTGAGTAGCTCGTTTTCTAGCTTGCTTCGTCCTCTGAAAACGAAATTCCCTCCTTCCAGCCGGCCAGACACTCCAAGCTGGAAAAGGCCGACATTCTGGAAATGACCGTAAACTACCTGCGCACCCTCCAGCGCCAAAAGCAGACCATGTCTACTGTTGCCGACCCAGCCTCTGTAGGTAAATTCCGGGCGGGGTTCACCGAATGTGCCACCGAAGTAGACCGATTCCCAAACATGGACCCTGTAGTGAAACGCAAACTCCTCCAGTACCTGGCCAGTTACCTGAACCAGACCTGCAAGTCACCAGACGCGCCCCAAGTCCAAGTGCACATCTTGCCCAACCCCCAGCGGTCTCCTGAGCAACAGGTGCCTCAGCCCGGCATCATTCTGAGCAACGGCTCTGGATCTGGGGTGCAACTGGTGCCCACTCGGCTCCCCAACGGCGACATTGCTCTGGTTCTGCCAGCGTCGGCTCAGAACCAGCACGCTGTGCCCACGCCAGTGCCACTGTTGGTGCCGATCGAGCCAGAGCGCGGCGCCCGATCAGTTTCTGAGGCATCCAGCTACAGTCCCAGTCCTGAGCCCATGGACCTAGTGTACTGTTCGGCGCAGCAGAAGCCTCTGTCGTTGGTGGTGCGGAAGCCGGATCAGTGCGAGGAGAATTTACCTGAGTCGGTTTGGAGGCCTTGGTGAAATTCGGGATCAGTCCAGAGACTGCAGTAGTTGACTCTAATTAA
>NW_026018715.1:13572873-13574563 GCF_020466585.1 Dendroctonus ponderosae
CACTGCAAAAAGGAAGCAAAGCTGCAGTATTAGACCAGTGAACTCAGGAAATTGAAGCGCGATGAATAATTTATCTGGTACACGATTGCCGACAGCGATCCTGCAATGGTACCATTTACATGGTACCATCCGTCCATGTGGGCAGTAAAGCACCAGCCGGTCGTAAACACGACCACCACCGTGCTTTTTCACATGCAAATCCACTTTCGAGGTTTCGTCATTGTTTTATCGTCAAGGTTCCCAAATAATTGACCGGAGTCATGCACGCGCGCCGATAATTTCCAAGGGAATTTTTGCATTCGGCTCTCGGTTGCATTCTGATTCGGACTTTGAGATTATTCGGGTTTTTATTCGCTGCCAGCGTGACTATCAAACGCCCGTGACAAATCGCTTTGGTCACAGCGGTGTTTTATCTACCATTTCCTGCAATGCTGGCAGGATTCTGGTTGGACAATCACAACAGCGTTTCGTTTTACTTCGTTAATGTGCATAATTGGGAAACTGGCCTGTGGAATTTTCATTTTTCTGTTCGAATTTTCATCAGAGTTTCACTGAATCGAAGCAATTGGTGTGCGACAGCACGGATTTTTCAAAAATTCGCCAAGGAAAAACCAAATGTTCCTGAATGCGGCCCAAAACATCATTCAAAAGAGGAAATCGGCTGCTTTAAATTAGGAAAAACTCACTTGATTACGGAGTTTGTGAGACTTTCCAGGATATTTTCAGTTACTAAGAGGAAGCGTGGCCGTTGGTGCAGATAGACGGGTTTAAAAAAATTGTCCAGGCAAAAGAAAAATTTCTCAAGCCTGAATAGAATATCACTCGAAAGAGAAAATCTGCGGCTTTAAATGAGGAAACCTCACTTTAATAGGAAATTTCTGGGAGTTTTCAGGGTTTTTTTTGCGACACTGAATCCACGCAATTGGTAGTTGGACAACACGAATTTTTCAAAAATTTGTCAGGAAAAATCCAAAAATTTCTGGATGCGTCCCATAACATCACGCGAAAGAGAAACTCGGCTGCTTTAAATGAGGAAAAACTCACTTGATTAGGAAATTTCTGGGAGGTTCCAGGATGTTTTCAGTTACTAACTTGAAGCGATTGGTGGTTGGTATGGATAGATGGGTTTAAAAAAATTTGTTCAGGAAAAACCAAAAATTTCTCAAGCCTACATAGAATATCCCTCGAAAGAGAAAACCTGCGGCTTTAAATGAGGAAAAACACACGTGAACAGGAAATTTCTGGGAGTTTTTAGGATGAATTTTTCTGACCATAAATCGAAGCGATTGGTAGTTGGACAAGACGGAATTTTCAAAAATTCGCCAAGGAAAAACTATAAATTCCTGAATGCGGCCCATAACATCACTTGAAAAAGAAACTCGACTACTTTAAGTGAGGAATCACTCACTTGATTAGGAAATTTATTGGAGTTTCCCGGATGTTTTCAGTTACTAAGGGGTAGCGATTGGCTGTTGGTATAGAGAGACGGATTTAAAAAAAAATGACACGGAAAACCCAAAAATGTTTCAAGCCTGTATAGAATATCACTCGAAAGAGAAAATCTGCGGCTCTAAATGAGGAAAACCTCACTTTAATAGGAAATTTCTGGGAGTTTTCAGTGTTTTTTTGCGACACTGAATCCACGCAATTGGTCGTTGGACAACACGAATTTTTCAAAAATTTGTCAGGA
>NW_026018715.1:13575562-13588359 GCF_020466585.1 Dendroctonus ponderosae
CATAGAGAGACGGATTTAAAAAACAAATTGACAAGAAAAACCCAAATGTGTTTCAAGCCTGCATAGAATATCACTCGAAACAGAAAATCTGCGGCTTTAAATGAGGAAAACCTCACTTTATTAGGAAATTTCTGGGAGTTTTCAAGGTTTTTTTCCGGCACTGAATCCCACGCAATTGATCGTTGCAAAACATTGAAAAACCACAAATTTCTGAATGCGGCCCAAAACATCACTCGAAAGAAAAAATCGGCTGCTTCAAATGAGGAAAAATTCACGTGATTAGGAAATTCTTTGGAGTTTCCAGGATATTTTCAGTTACTAAGGGGAAGCGATTGACCGTTGGTGTAGATAGACGGGTTTAAAATAAATTGTCAAGGAAAAACCAAAGACTTTTCAAGCCTGTATGGAATATCACTCGTAAGAGAAAATCTGCGCCTCTAAATGAGAAAAACCTCACTGTAGTAGGAAATTTTTGAGAATTTCCAGTCTTTTTTAAGTTACCAAGGTGAGGCGATTAGCCGTTGAAAAAGACAAAATTTTCAAAAATCCCCCAATCCAGCAAATAACTCCAAAGCGAAAATCCGCTGGTTTAAGTGTGCAAAAACTCACTTTAACAGGAGCTTTCTGGCAGTTTCCAGGAATTTTTCAGTAACGAAAAGGTAGATTAATCTCATGTGACCATCTTTTTCTTCTGATTTTTTCACTCTTCTAACTACCGTGTCTCCAATAACAGCACGAGCGCAATGAAAGAAAATCCATAGAAAATACGACTTTAACTTCCCATTAACGCCTGCATTTTGCCTTCGGTTGAATTGATGAAGAATCGCTTTTTTTCCGGCCAAATCAAATCAGCTATTGTGAATTCAGGAAAAACCAGTCTGCAAACTTCCTACTCTAAAACGAATCCGTTCTTCAAAGTAAAACTTTCATTGGGTTTTTTTTTGCTCAAGAAATATTCAAATCATGGCGAAATGGATTTGGTTGCGAAACATCGGTGGGTCCCAGGAGAGGAAAAAAAAGCGAATGAAAACACCAAGTCGTCGCGTGTGGCCTCCATGGGTTCACTTTGACCATGACGACATTGGCATGCCCATGTCTGGTCGGGCGGCCACGCGAGGTTTGCGGTACCATTTCTGGCCTCGACCAAAATACACCTCGACTACTGAGAAATGCAAATCTTGGATACTTAAAGCGGTTCCAATGCAGCCCCATCGTTCCATAGAATGGAACTTTTTTCGGTGACTTTCATCTGCAAAAGTCGACCCCACAATTTCCTCAGTTAGTGACTTTTGCGGCGCTGATGGGTGATAAATCGGCACGTGATGGACGAACTTCTTGAAGGATTAAAAAGTACCTACCAGTCGGACGTAACGAAAATTCGTTACGATCACGTTCAACGGAAGTGGTCACTTCTTTTCGGTATTCATAATTGCTTCGTGTGGTGCTGGTCCTTTTTGGCTTAAGTCGGAGCCCGATTTGGGCATCCGGTTAACACGTGCGAACAGCCTAATTGCCTCGGGTTGGTAATGCATATTTATAATAACAAGCGAAATGGTTAGTCAATATCGTCTGATTCTGATCTCTTCTCACGTGCTTCTTCCTTTCGCTACCATGTTCATCAAAGGTGTATTTTCCTCAAGGGTTTCACCAATCATCAATCAAACTCCTACATCTTCTCATGGAATTAATCAAATGGCCGATGAAAACGTTCAAATAACCAGCCGAAACTTTGATAAGCAAACGTTGATTTGGTGAAAACACACTGGCTTGGGCAGACGTTTTTAGGGAAATTTGCCAATTAAACCGTTACAAATTATGGAGAGTTTCACTCACTGAACTCATGAATTATTTTCAGAACGTCTCGAATCCTCTGATGGAATTAGTTGGGCAAATCTCATGAAAACATTAAATTCTGATTTCGAAATCATCAATAATTCATCAATGAAACATGAATCAATTTTCCTCATTAAATTGATCCAATTTTTGAATAATTTCATGAGAACTGCTGATCTCAATGATCACAAATCGAATCTTTTAAAAACGTTAATTGCAGAAAAGTGTACTGTTTTGGAAAATGGTGTTTTGTGTGGGAGTTTCCAATATTTTACACAAAAAGTTTTGAAATCAACAATGAAACTCATGAATGAACCAAAACTCATTAGATCGATGGAATTATCAAACAATGTTTGTCAGTAAACGTGAAAAATCGCCTTTTTACATTTTTTGGCAAACGAACCTTAGACAAAGGAGCTTTCGATTGCCACACTTTTCATACTACAACTTTGTAATCATTAAATCCCAAGGAAAACGTTAACGTTTGTTAAGAAAATGTTAGAGATTCGGGTTACCAAAAGCCAAAAGTCTTTCTGGAACAATCAAAAGCTCTAATTTTTTTTGATTGCATGCTGACAAAGATTTTTCGTCTTTTTCATCAAACTTCCATTCGAAAGTTTCTCGATCAGATTCGTTTTCATCAATTTCAACCAAACTTGAAATAACGCAACCAGATGAGTTTCCAATTAATTGTTTTGTCGTGTAAACCTCATTTCGATTTTAGCCATGCCGATGTTGTTGCAAGAACAGTGCTGTTATTTTCATCAAGTTAACATGCACTTTGGTCTTGTATTTTGAAAAGCCTCCGAACATTTTGAACATGAAAACAAAATTACAGTGGAACATTTACAACAAACCGTACTAAATATCGTACTGATTAACAACATCCGGAATGACGTGCTCCAGAACAAAGAGCTCTCAGTGTTAACATTCAATAATTATAAATGTCTGTTATCGCACACTTTAGTATAAGCAGACACCCCTTATTTTTATTACTGAAATAATACTGCCAGTGTTTTGGATTATGCTGGTTGCCCAACTTTAACCGCTCGGTTTTATAGACAGGAAGTTAAGTTTAGGACCTAACTGGGCTGACGGAATTTTTCGTTTATTACACCACTAGTTTTGGTTGAAAAAATCGCTCTAAACCCTCAGATTAGCAGGATGCTGAGTGCTTATTTCTGAGCTGGTTGAATTTCTGGCTTATTTGGAATGAGGAAAAAAGTTTGAAGGTGGAATGGACACAGGCCCAAATTCAGAAAATTCTGAAAAATCAGAAAGCGCTTGGATTTTGCCGGTTCTTTGCTCTTGTGAAGCCTGATTATGTTTCTTTATGATGCAGAAATTGCAACAGGCTGCTTCCGCTGGTTAAGAACGCAGATTTATTTCCATGGAAGATTGTAGATTGTAGTAATCCCGGTTCTGCAGGTTCAAGTTTAGAAGATTCTCAAAAATGTGGTGCTTGAATTTTTGAGAATTTTTGTTTTAGTGAAGCCTGATTATGCTCCTTTATGATGCACAAAATTGAAGCGGCTGCTTGCTCTAGTTTAGACTGCAGATTTTTTTTACGAAAGTTTGTAAGCGGTATTAACCGCGATTCTGAAGGCTCCAGTTTGAAACATTCTTAAAAATCAGAAAGTGCTGGTATTCTAGAAACTGGTTCGTTTTTGAGAATCTTGATTATATTTCTTTATGATATAGAAATTTCCAGCGGCTGTTGGCTCAGCTTTAACATGTAGATTTATTTTTACGAAAAATTGTAGGTGAAATTAACTGCGTTTCTGCAGGCTCAAGTTTAGAAGGTTGCCAAAAATCAGAAAATCCTTGGATTTTGAAGAATGTTTATTTTTGTGAAGCCTGATTATGCTTCTTTAGGACCCAGAAATTTCGAGAGACTGCGTGCCGTGGTTTAGAACCCAAATTTATTTTTGTGGAAGTATGTAGGTGAAATTAACCGCAGTTCTGTAGTCTCCAGTTTGAAACATTCCTAAAAATCAGAACGTGCTGGGATTCTCGAAAATGGTTCGTTTTTGAGAATCTTGATTATTCTTCTCTATGATACAGAAATTTCTAGCGGCTGTTGGCTCAGCTTTAACATGTACATTTATTTTTACGAAAGAATGTAGGTGAAATTAGCTGCGTTTCTGCAGGCTCAAGTTTAGAAGATTGCGAAAAATCAGAAAATCCTTGGATTGTGAAGAATGGTAATTTTTGTGAAGCTTTATTATGCTTCTTTAGGACCCATAAATTTCTAGAGGCTGCGTGCTGTGGTTTAGAACCCAAATTTATTTTTGTGGAAGTTTGTAGGTGGAGTTAACCGCGGTTCTGTAGGCTCCAGTTTGAAACATTTTTAAAAATCAGAAAGTGCTGGGATTCTCGAAAGTGGTTCGTTTTTGAGAATCTGGATTATACTTCTTTATGATACAGAAATTTTAAGCGGCTGGTAGCGCAGCTTTAACATGTAGATTTATTTTTACGAAAGATTGTAGGTGAAATTAGCTGCGTTTCTGCATGCTCAAGGTTAGAAGACTGCTAAAAATCAGGAAATCCTTGGATTTTGCAGAATGTTTATTTTTGTGAACCTTGATTATGCGTCTTTAGGATCCAGAAACTTCGAGAAGCTGTGTGCTGTAGTTAAGAACCCAAATTTATTTTTATGGAGGTTTGTATGTGGACTTGACTGCGGTTCTGCACGCTCAAGTTCGAAACATTCTTAAAAATCAGGAAGTAATGGGATTCTAGAAAATAGTTTGTTTTTGAGAAGCCTCATTATGCTTCTTTATGTAACAGAAATTTCAAGCAGCTAGTTGCTCACTTTTAAAATGTAGATTAATTTTTACGAATGATTGTAGGTGAAATTAACTGCGTTTATGCAGGCTCAAGTTCAGCAGTTTCTTAAAAATCAGAAAATCCTTGGATTTTGGAGAATGTTTATTTTTGTGAAGCTTAATAATGCGTCTGTAGGAGCCAGAAATTTCGAGAGGCTGTGTGCTCTGGTTAAGAACCCAAATTTATTTTTATGGAGGTTTGTGTGTAGACTTGACTGCGGTTCTGCACGCTCAAGTTCAAAACATTCTTAAAAATCAGAAAGTAATGGGATTCTAGAAAATAGTTTGTTTTTGAGAAGCCTCATTATGCTTCGGTATGATACAGAAATTTCAAGCGGCTATTTGCTCACCTTTAAAATGTAGATTAATTTTTACGAATGATTGTAGGTGAAATTAACTGCGTTTATGCAGGCTCAAGTTCAGCAGTTTCTTAAAAATCAGAAAATCCTTGGATTTTGRAGAATGTTTATTTTTGTGAAGCTTAATAATGCGTCTGTAGGAGCYAGAAATTTCGAGAAGCTGTGTGCTSTRGTTAAGAACCCAAAWTTATTTTTATGGAGGTTTGTAGGTTGGCTTGACTGCGGTTCTGCACGCTCAAGTTCGAAACATTCTYAAAAAYCAGAAAGTAATGGGATTCTAGAAAATAGTTTGTTTTTGAGAAGCCTCATTATGCTTCGSTAAKATACAGAAATYTCAAGCRGCTATTTGCTCACCTTTAAAATGTAGATTAATTTTTACGAATGATTGTAGGCGAAATTAACTGCGTTTAGGCAGGCTCAAGTTCAGCAGTTTCTTAAAAATCTGAAAATCCTTGGATTTTGAAGAATGTTTATTTTTGTGAAGCTTAATAATGCGTCTGTAGGAGCCAGAAATTTCGAGAGGCTGCGTGCTGTGGTTTAGAACCCAAATTTATTTTTGTGGAAGTTTGTAGGTGGCGTTAACCGCGGTTCTGTAGGCTCCAGCTTGAAACATTTTTAAAAATCAGAAAGTGCTGGGATTCTCGAAAGTGGTTCGTTTTTGAGAATCTGGATTATACTTCTTTATGATACAGAAATTTCAAGCGGCTGGTAGCGCAGCTTTAACATGTAGATTTATTTTTACGAAAGATTGTAGGTGAATGTAGCTGCGTTTCTGCATGCTCAAGTTTAGAAGACTGCCAAAAATCAGGAAATCCTTGGATTTTGAAGAATGTTTATTTTTGTGAACCTTGAGTATGCGTCTTTAGGATCCAGAAACTTCGAGAAGCTGTTTGCTGTAGTAAAGAACCCAAATTTATTTTTATGAAGGTTTGTATGTGGACTTGACTGCGGTTCTGCACGCTCAAGTTCGAAACATTCTTAAAAATCAGAAAGTAATGGGATTGTAGAAAATAGTTTGTTTTTGAGAAGCCTCATTATGCTTCTTTATGATACAGAAATTTCAAGCAGCTAGTTGCTCACCTTTAAAATGTAGATTAATTTTTACGAATGATTGTAGGTGAAATTAACTGCGTTTATGCAGGCTCAAGTTCAGCAGTTTCTTAAAAATCAGAAAATCCTTGGATTTTGAAGAATGTTTATTTTTGTGAAGCTTAATAATGCGTCTGTAGGAGCCAGAAATTTCGAGAAGCTGTGTGCTGTAGTTAAGAACCCAAATTTATTTTTATGGAGGTTTGTATGTGGACTTGATTGCGGTTCTGCACGCTCAAGTTCAAAACATTCTTAAAAATCAGAAAGTAATGGGATTCTAGAAAATAGTTTGCTTTTGAGAAGCCTCATTATGCTTCGCTATGATACAGAAATTTCGAGCAGCTATTTGCTCACCTTTAAAATGTAGATTAATTTTTACGAATGATTGTAGGCGAAATTAACTGCGTTGAGGCAGGCTCAAGTTCAGCAGTTTCTTAAAAATCAGAAAATCTTTGGATTTTGAAGAATGTTTATTTTTGTGAAGCTTAATAATGCGTCTTTAGGAGCCAGAAATTTCGAGAGGCTGTGTGCTCTGGTTAAGAACCCAAACTTATTTTTATGGAAGTTTGTAGATGAAGTTAATCGCGGTTCTACAGGCTCACCTTCGAACATTCTCAAAAATCAGAAAGTGCCTCAATTCTAAAAAATAGTATGTTTTTGTGAAGCTTTGTTATGCGGAATTCCACTGTTTTAAATTGATGAACCTAAATATTATTGGACAGTTCGAAAAGAGTCGAAGTAGATGAGGAATGTTTTGAAAAATTTTGTAATTAAAAAAAAATTGCATCAAAAGATGTTGACACCGACGGTCCAAACGGGGGTTAACCAAATATGGGCAAAATGCTTCATTATTTTAAAGTATTTCTGAAAATAATCTTTATTTTGCAATTAGGCACCAAAAGCCGCCGAATTCCTATTTGCAATCCCGTCTCCTCAATATTGTCACTTATTGCGGCTCAATGGACCAAAGAAAGAAACACTCTCCTTGTATTTTCAGTGAAAGGAATAGTTGTGGCTACTTTTAATTAAAAAAAACTTTTTTAAAGTACACAAAAATCACTCTGATATGCAAAATACACTGCACCAAACCTGGAACTTGTATGTGTTGTACTGTTTGTTGTACTTTGAAAGTTTTGAGCGTGAATGGAAAATGTGCTTGAAATTTTTGCAACTAAAATGAAGATAATCATCATTAATCAGTGATCACAAAGGAAGTTATTTTGACGTGCGGATTTTCTTATATGGAACCTTGAACAAACTGAAACCTGCCGCTCAATTTCTCGTCCATAAAGCACATGTAAAAATAGTAGAAAGGCAAACGTTGCTGATTCCAACCCGGTTGTACCTACACAATTCGAAGAAGCGACACAAGCCATAAAGCGACAATGCGGCTTTTCTTCTTTTCCTTTTTCGTGTCGGACCATGCATCCTTTGAAGTTTTCCGGACCAGCTTTCACCTCGTTTACTTTTTATTCGTCGGCACGTGACAACGCGTAATTATTCGAGATTAAGACTTTATAGGGCATACCTACAGCTGTTCTGCCGATAATTAATTTGTTAAATCCTTATACATTTCATTATCTCGGAAGTAATCGGGCCCGAAGATGCTGGTTGTCTTTGTTAGGAAAATTGTGGCATTTTCTTCATTCGTTCCCCGTAAAAGCGTCGCAGCAGCCATTGAGGTGCGTCCACATGCATTTTTTAAATTCTTCATAAGAAGAGGGCTGCGATTGGGGCAAAATGTTTTTTTTGTTTGGAACGGGCCATAATTTGAAGGAAAACTACTTAATTACCTGGAGCATCCTTCGAGGGCAACCATATAATAAACATCTCAATGAGTGGCAACGAAGAAGGTGGTCTAGTTGTCTATACGCTGCTCACAGACCACCAAAGAATCAATTTGGTTCTAGTGGCCTATATAATGACAGCAGAGGCAGGTGGTCTTTATTGAAGATGGTATTTTCTTCACATAATGTGGTGTTTTTTTGCCTTTGCGAACGCGATACTGCGATTTAGTAGCCTTCTGATGAAATTAAGCAATTAAGCTTTCAAGGACCACACATACTCACTTTTAAGTGCGCTGGATTTTCTTCAAAACGTGTGATTCCATGGCATTATGAATGTACAGTTAATCCGAAACCATTCACATCCAAATATTGATCATTTATTGACAAAACAGCGAAAACATGACTTCAATTAGTATCGCAGCACTAAAATGCAAATATGATATATTTGTTATTTACCGATTCAATATTCACCTAAGACTATTTGTCATGCGTTCACGTACATGCAATTAGCACCGAGTTGTTGCTTTTAGGCAGTACAAAAGAGATGCAATTAGTCAGTCATTTCAGATAAAAGCAACATTTTCTATTAGCACCTAATTGTAAATAAATAAATTGTTATGTTATGTACATTTGGTCGGAAATCGAGCTAAATACATAGTGTTTCAATGTGGATTATGTAAGTGCCGATTGGGAAATTTGTATCTTAAAGAGTTTTCTCACCTTTAGCAGCGCTTTGAAACTGTAAAAAATTAACCAGTTCTTGGATTTTAATAATTTTTCTTGCTTTTATAGGCGGGAAGATTCTTCCATGTTCAGGGGAAATTGGGACAATGTGGTAGACTTGGGGTTGACACAATGTTTTTTCGTGCCTGTGCGGTTCGGCATTTTGCAAAAGTCGATGAAAAATGAACCGGTGCCAGGATTTAAGCGAAATTTTGTATAGTTATAGCCGAAATATTCCTCTACGCGATAACAAAAGTGCAAAAACGTGCCGCTCTTGAGGTGGACATGAGTATTTTTTTGCTTTGTTCCCCATTTCGGCGTTATGCGCTTAATTTAGGAGCAAGTTTGAAAGTTTGTAAAAAATTAACCAGTCGGGCGATTTGAATGAATTTTTTTACTTTCAGAGATTAGAAGATTCATTTATGCACTCGGAAATGTTCGAAAGCCTGTCGCCTTTGGAGTAGATAGATATAAGAGTTTTTTCTCACTTCTGCAGTTTTGCGTTCCGCGCTTCGTTGAAGCGCAAGTTTCAAATCCTGTGAAAAATGAACAAATTTTGCGATTTGAATAAAGTTTTCTGGATTTATAGTCGCAAGGTTTGTCTAGGCGACTGTTAAATTGCAAAAACCTGCCATTCTTGGGTTTTGACACAATTGAATTGAAAAATGAACCTGTTCTGATCTTCAATTAAAATTTCCTGGAGTCAAGGTTCGAAAGTTCCTCTATGCTCTGAAAAAAATTTTAAAAAACCTCCATTTTTGGAGTTTGAGTAGGATTCATTTTTTTCGTTGTTGTTTGAAGCAACAAACGTTTGAAAACTGAAGCAGTTTCACGATTTAAATAAAAGTTTCTGCATTCATAGCTAGACGATTCCTCAATGTGATGGTAAAAATGCAAAAACGTCGCACTTTTGGGGTTGATACGATTATTTTTTTCCGTGGCTCTGCAATTTGGCGCTTTGCGTTTAGTTGACGTGCCACTTTCAATGTCTGTAAAAAAATAACTAATTTTTTTATGTAAATCTATTTTTCTGTTTTCAAAGGCTGGAAGATTCGTCTATGCACTGGGAAAATTTGAAGAGTCTGTCGGTTTTGAAGGAGATAAGAGTAATTTTTTTTCGTGGTTGTGCAGTTTGGCGTTTCGCGCTTAGTTGAAGCGCAAGTTTCAAAGTATGCGGAAAATGAACAAGTGCTCGGATTTTACTAATTTCTTTCTGGAATTATATCCGGAAGTCTCCTCTATGAGCCACACAAATTTCAAAAACTTGGCGGATTTGGGGTTCAAATGAGTTATTTTTTTGTGCTTCTGCCCTGTGGCGTCCTGCGCTTAATTGTAGCGCAAGTTTGAAAGCCTGTGAAAAATTAAGCAGATCCCGGATTTAAGTACAATTTTCTGCTTCTATAGCCAGAAGGTTTTTCTATGCGATAGTGAAATTTGAAACACCTGCCATTTTTGGAATTGACCTGAGTAAGTTTTTTATGGTTCTGCAGTTTGGCGTTTCCCGCTTAGTTAAAGCGCAACTTCCAGATATCTGGAAAAACCAGTTTTCCTATTCGAATACAAAATTCTGAGGTTATAGTCCGAAACGTCCTCTATGCGATGAGGAAATAGCAAAAAAAGTGTAATTTTTGGCACGAAACATGTTTTCCGTAGTTATATAGTTTGGCGTTTTTCGCTTAGTTGAAGCGCAAGTTTCAAAGTCTACAAAAAATAAACCAGTGTCTGGATTTGAGTCAGTTTTTATGCATTCATACGCTGGAGGCTTTTTTGATGCGCTGGTAAAATTTCAAAAACCTGCCAACTTTGTGGTTCATTCGAGTATTTTTTTGGGCTTCTGCCCTTTGGCTTTCCGCGCTTAGAACAAGCGCAAGTTTCAAAGTCTGTGAAAAATGAAGCAGTTCCTGGATGGAAACAAAATATTCCGCATTTATAGCCAGAAGGTTTCTCTATGCGATAATGAAATTGCAAAACTCTTCGGTTTTTGGAATTGACAAAAGTTTTTTTCGAGGTTTGCAGGTTGGCGTCTCACGCTTAGACGAAGCCCAAGTTTCAAAGTCTGCCAAAGCACATATTTTTTTGTTGCCAAGAGGGACAACATCTGAACGTCTGATAATATAATTTGAAGACCGATTTAAGTGTAAATTAAAGCAACATTTAAATAAAGCAAACTTCTTCAAAAAATGCTTTGGTTTGTGTCGTTTCTCTGCAGCCGCTAAACCGATTTAAGAAAACAGATCTACAGGAATGGCTGTTAAAAGTGCCGTTCATTTGAGGTGTGACTTGGACCTCTTTTCCATTAAATGTCCCCCAGGCTCAATTTTGATTTTGCCCTCAAAAAGTAGCAAACATCCTACCAAAAGTCCAGCCGAAATTTTCAGAAAATATTCCGAGTCGTTACACAGAAAAGAGCAAAAAACCATTGGTGTCCTCACCGTGTACAAACTGTACTTATTAAAGTGAAGTGTGAAGTGAAATTGACCTTTCCAGTAATTTACGCTCACCCTTGCTTGATAGAGGTTTAATTACTGACCTTCACAACCACAAGTTCCAGACAAAGCGGTCATTATTACGAAATTAACCCGAAATTAAATCAGACGTTCCATAACTACTTAATAGGCCAGTAAGCCCACATGGCCACCCAAAACTCCGAATTTCTGCAGCCCCCATCATTACGAGTTAAACACTCCTCACAGTTCTTAATTTGTCGTTCGTCTCAATTTCTAAATGCCTGAATTGCAATTTCGGTAAATTGTTCGGGTTATCTTAAATTGCCCATTCGATCACCGCCACTAACCGAAGGCGGTTTAATGAAGAAAAGTGCGCTTCAAATACCGAAAAGTCCACCTCAGCTAAAGACGCACCAAACCACCATCTAGTGAAAACTAGTTTTATTTTTTTGGAAAATTAGCTTTTAAAATTTATTACATATGGGTATCCACTGATAATTAAGCGTACTTAGTCATATTGACAAAATTGCGTTCTATCCTGTGCCGGGCTCCCTTGGTAATGGCACTTTCAATTTACAGTCGTATAAATGTGTTGAGCAAATAACCTTGTGATTAATTCCCAATTTGTTTTAGCAATTAACGATCTGAATGGAAAATTGAGCAACTCGGTGAATCTGTATCACTTGCTAACTCAAACAGAAAAAACCGTCGCCTGCCTTACATCCGCAGTAAATTGGTGTGTAAATTTGTGCATATGATGCCGAAAAATGGACGAAAATTCGTCAAATGTTGATGCTGAGGATCAAAATTCGTGGCAGAAACCGACAATTTTTGCTAAAATCTCCAACAACTTGAGTTTCGGAAATTTTCACAAGYTCCTGAACACGAAACTGAGACATAAAACTCGGAGGTTTTTGCCAGTTTTCTTGCGTAACATTCGGCAATTTKTTSTTCGATTTCARAAATTCYAAAGCATTGGATAATACAATTTTGCTGTGAAATATTGACGTSWWTTKCGTATAAATTTWCAATTTCYGMSTSAATTTATAAATGCTGTGTGAACTGTAATGTGCGGKAAAAACMGAAGCTTTTGCTTAAAAGCCTAYTTRAGSTKMKRAAAYTTWSAAACWAAATTGGGAAGCGTTTTGCWAGTTTTTTTRTGTAGAATTCAACGATTTTGCAGTCGATTYCTAAAGTTGATAAAGCTTCGAATTCGTGACGAAAAACTAGCCGGCTTTAARTAGATTTGYAAAATTYAACTAGAAAGGARCGTTTTTTCGCGCAAATGCGYTATATYGAAAATWTCACAASTTYGAAGCTTATGCAAGTAGCAACTTGAAAGTTTCCCCGTCTTCAGACAACAGTTGTGGCTACTAACTTTAGTGRATTTGTTMGCAYTGTTGAATTTTRCGGACTCGTTTTTCTAAAATCAACTAAAGTTTGCCYTGAACATCCGAAGCGTTTTGGCGCAAATGTGCTTTCACTTTAAAAAAAATCATGACTTGRCGTTTCRAGCAACTAGAAATTGCAAASGTTTACTTAAACTCAATAGAATACAGTTTGGTCTAAAAGTCCTAAAAAGTTCACTCGAATCGCCCTAATTTTGAATTTTTGCTGACTTGGACAAGTTTGTCCGCAAACTGAGCGTTTTTTCATTGAAAAATTTATAACTTCATTTTTTAAGCAAGTAGTGACTTGAAAGTCTCCCAGCATACAAACCACAGTTGAACC
>NW_026018715.1:13588459-13592065 GCF_020466585.1 Dendroctonus ponderosae
TTTTTAATTGATAAATGAACAATAAATGACTGAAGAACCCAGGATTTGATTTTAATTTGGAATTGAAACACAGTCAGGAAAGTACGTACAATGAAGGTTACTCACTGTGTAAATCGCAAATTTTCAGCGTTCACACCTCATTTGTTCTATAGGCAGAGACCGCTCTGATGTATGATGCAGTTCATTTGTTCGCCAAAGCTCTTCACGATCTGGACACCAGCCAACAAATTGATATCAAGCCACTGAGCTGCGATGCCGTTGACTTTTGGCCTCACGGTTATAGTCTCATTAACTACATGAAAGTGGTAAGTTTTCAGGGCTGGACTTGCATGCGCCCACAGTTATCAAATTTAATGAAACTGCATCCGCAAGATTAATGTTGAAAGTTAAACGGGAGTTAGCAGCGCGTGAGAACTTGGCAGCAGTTTGGACGGACTTTTTCCTTGCTTGGTACAAATGGAGTCTTTGTCGTGGATGCAGTGGCTTCGTATTGTGTGGGATGAACGATGATTATGGGTTTTTAATGGCCGGGTTCTGCATTTGCCTTTGTGTTCAGTTGCCAGCAACTTGCAAAGGAAAACTTCCCGGATGATTTATTGCAATTGCCCGCAGGTGGAAATGCGAGGCTTAACCGGCGTCATCAAGTTCGACCATCAAGGATTCCGCAGCGATTTTATGCTGGACATTGTGGAGTTAACGCGGGAGGGACTGAAGAAAATTGGCACTTGGAATGCTAGTGAGGGCGTCAACTTCACCAGAACCTATGGGGAAGCCTACACGCAAATCGTTGAGATTATTCAAAACAAAACTTTTGTGGTTACAACCATTTTGGTGAGTCTGAACACTCACTATATAAACGTTCAAAGAACCCAGTAGTTTTTCATCTTTAAAGTGCTTGCAGCAAAAACAAATATCCATAAAACGAATGTTGTGTTATCCAGAGCTCTCCTTACGTGATGAGAAAAGAGGCGAGCGAAAAGTTGACGGGAAACGCTCAATTTGAAGGATACGCTGTGGATCTTATTCACGAAATATCCCGCACTCTGGGATTCAACTACACAATAAAATTGGCTCCGGATGGTCGTTATGGGTCCCTCAACAGGGAAACGAGCGAATGGGATGGAATGATAAGGTATGGAAATTTTCAACAAAGACAAATTACGGTCAGAACGGCCAATTGATGCGGGTAAGGTTTCGATTAGATGAAAAATTCAATAGAGTGACGATTGCATAATCAACAAAAAACATACAGAAAAATCGCAACTGCTTTTCCGGGTTGCTGCAAAATCCGGGTTTTTCTTAGTTCAAAGGCTCAGAGCAGCCATTTTAAGGAATATTGCCAATTTTTTTTGTAAACTCAACTTTATTCACGCTAATAGCATCTGCATGCCTTCGGCGGACAGCATATTTTACTACATTAAAAAAGTCTATATTTTTCCTATGTTAAATATTTTTGGCAACTGCGTTTTGCTGCTTTCAGAAAATGCTTTGCTGTAAAGGTGCTGAAAGTTTCATAAAAATTACCCACACTCCTGGTTTTTGCCCAGCTGGCGCAAATATTGGTCTCAAAAAATTGCGATTTTAACTGTTTTTAGCAGATACTTCGGTCTAAATATTCTGCAAGCTTCGGAAAAATCCGATCAAAGGCTGATTTGACTGAACAAATATCGATGCATGTTTCACTCAACGCTACTTCTCAAAAAATTCGCATCTTCCACACTAAAATAAATATCAATTTGAACATTTTACATGTGTTTGAAGACACTTCACTCTAAAGATTTTGAGAGTTTCAAAAACACTGCCCAAAATTGTGATTTTTGCCAGCTGGGTAAATATGGGTCAAAAATGGATGATTTTCGGTGACTGCGCTTCCTTCTTAGAAAATTTGCATTTTTGAGACCCAATCMSAACGGAATTTCCAGTTCTCCCAATTGTTAGCGAATAMTTCGTYCAGAAAACGCAGAAAAAAAAATCGYTTAAAATACTGATTTTGCCAGCTTTGGAAATATCGGTGTCATAATGCAGGTTTTYACTCAACTGCGCWTCCTYTTYCAAAAATTTGTATTTTCCAAACTAATTSAAGTAGKGATTTGAAATTTTTGCTGTCTTTAGAAAACTCCTTACTSTGTAMAATGTGCGAGTTTYCTGAAAATCAACCTAAATTCTGATTTTTACCAGCCGGATAAAATCGGTCTCAAAATTGATTTTTTTCCTCGACTTAACTCTCTTTTTAAAAAATTCACATTTTTGAAACTCAAAAAGAAAGCGATTTGAAATTGATGCAGTTTTTAGCAGATGCTTCGCTCTAAGTACCCGACAACTTTCATTAAAATCACTTAAAACCCTTAATTTTACCAGCTTTGGAAATATCGGTGTCATAATGCAGGTTTTCACTCAACTGCGCTTCCTCTTTCAAAAATTTGTATTTTCCAAACTAATTCAAGTAGGGATTTGAAATTTTTGCTGTCTTTAGAAAACTCCTTAATGTAAAATGTGCAAAAACACAAAAAGAAAGCGATTTGAAATTCATGTAGTTTTTAGCAGATGCTTCGCTCTAAGTACCCGACAACTTTCATTAAAATCCCTTAAAATCCTTACTTTTACCAGCTTTGGAAATATCGGTGTCATAATGCAGGTTTTCACTCAACTGCGCTTCCTCTTTTAAAAATTTGTATTTTCGAAATTAATTGAAGTAGTGATTTTGCAATTTTTGCTGTCTTTAGAAAACTCCCTACTCTATAAATTGTGCGAGTTTTCTGAAAATCACCACAAATTCTGATTTTTACCAGCTGGGTAAAATCGGACTCAAAATGAATTCTTTCCCTCGACTTTACTCTCTCTTTAAAAAATTAACATTGTTGAAACCCAAATAGAAGGCGATTTGAAATTCATGCAATTTTTAGCGCATTCTTCGCTCTAAATACCCGTAAAGTGACATAAAAATCGCTTTAAATCCTAATTTTTACCAGCTTTGGAAATATCGGTGTCATAATGCAGGTTTTCACTCAACTGCGCTTCCTCTTTTAAAAATGTGTATTTCCGAAACTAATTGAAATAGTGATTTGAAATTTTTGCTGTCTTTAGAAAACTCTTTACTCTATAAATTGGGCGAGTTTTCTGAAAATCACCCTAAATTCTGATTTTTACCAGCTGGATAAAATCGGTCTCAAAACTGATTTTTTCCTCGACTTAACTCTCTTTTTAAAAAATTCACATTTTTGAAACCCAAAAAAAAAAGCGATTTGAAATTCATGTAGTGTTTAGCAGATACTTCGCTCTAAACCCCGACAACTTTCATTAAAATCCCTTAAAATCCTTATTTTTACCAGCTTTGGAAATATCGGTGTCATAATGCAGGTTTTAACTCAGCTGCGCTTGCTCTTTTAAAAATTTGTATTTTCGAAATTAATTGAAGTAGTGATTTTGCAATTTTTGCTGTCTTTAGAAAACTCCTTACTCTATAAATTGTGCGAGTTTCCTGAAAATCACCATAAATTCTGATTTTTACCAACTGGGTAAAATCGGATTCAAAATTAATTCTTTCCCTCGACTTTACTCTCTCTTTAAAAAATTAACATTGTTGAAACCCAAATAGAAGGCGATTTG
>NW_026018715.1:13592165-13593201 GCF_020466585.1 Dendroctonus ponderosae
GGAATTTGGTTTTTTAATGAAATTATTCCCATTTAAACCCTTTTAGTGGCCTGCTCCAATCTGGGTGATTTAGAGGGAAATTTATCTCTAAAAGTCCCAGGATTGATAACGGGCAGTCCATCACATCCGAGGTAAGAAGGATAAAGGGATCTTTTCCAGAGAAAAATTGGATTTTGTTTCAAATCAAAATCAATTCCTGGGCTTCAGTCATTTATTGTCTATTTATCAATTAAAATACGTTTCGGTGTTTTCCACCATCATCAGATTCTCTAAAATAACAGATAGTAAAAAAATGTTTTCATTAATTTAAAAAACAATCACAGTTCGTCAACAGCTTCATCATATACAAAATACATCACAATTGCAACACTTTAAAACATTCTAAGATTAATTAGGCCTAACAGGTGATTAGTCAGGACAATCAATTTTGGGAAGAGACTAGAATTCTTTGTTCAAATACTCAATTATTTTTACTTACATGTGTAGCATTGTTGCCACTTTAAGCCTTGGCATATATTTGGAGTATTAATTTTGTCCATTTTGCACACAAAGCGAAATACGGTTTATATTGATTTCTTTTACTTTCAGGTATTTTTCTTTGCATTCTAAGAAGTTTATTTTTGGTTTGCAAAATTCTTCAATATACCGAGTGTTAGTTAATATTCTATGTTTATTTCATTTAATTAATGTATGATATACTGAGCTAAGATTGTCGGCATCCGATCTGAAATTCATAGCATTGTTATGTTTTTTAATTTGTATCATTTCATGGACTCTTCTCTTATTATAATTACTCTCGTTATTCAGTATTTTTATGTTAGCAAAATCAAAATTATGTAACTTCTGCTGTGCATGCTGTGCTAATGCTGTACCATTTTCGTTATATTTTCTTAGGCTATACTTATATTCGTATATTCTTTTCTTTAGATATTGTCCAGCTTGGCCTATGTATGTGTTATCACAATTCAAACAGTCTATTTTGTAAATTACATTAGGTGTGTCTAACTTGTTAATCCTAGGTTTAAATTTTGGGAAA
>NW_026018715.1:13593301-13594686 GCF_020466585.1 Dendroctonus ponderosae
TTCAAGTGGATTTTGCAACTCAAAAAAAAACACGCAAATCTAAAACTTGATATCAAGAATTTTTTGAGAAAACTGCAACATTTCCTTATCGATGGATCACTTTCTAAAAAGGCCATTTAGTTCTCTTTCGAATGGTGTAAAAACGAGCGTTCTTGCTCATTTTGCTTCCGAGAAACATGCAAAACGGGACGGAAAACATGAAATTTTGCAATTATCTTGCGCCACCCTTGCACAAAACGACGATAATTTTTATAATTTCATAGACAACAGAAGACTGTATTTTTCTACATAACCCCCCCTGAATTTAAAGCTGGATCCGCCCCTGCACCAAACTATATTTATTAATGCATTTTAGACCTTTAGAAGCGAAAGAATCATTGAAAAGACTGAGAAATAAAGACGCCGATCTGGACCTGGAAATAGACAGCATTTCCAACGGAATAGAAAGGCAAAAGACTGAACAGGGCCGTCCCCAGGATCTACTTCTAGTTCCCAGCAACCGAAAAGCTATCCTAATTATGACTGTTTTGAATGCTGGTAACTACAGCTTTAAACCACATTCTTTATTTTAAGTAACACTTTTCATCAATCTTCAGGTCAACATCTTTCATGTATCAGCGTGATGTACATGAATCTACACCCCATCCTTAATGCGGCTGGTTCCATCTACTTAGACAACAACATTACAGCGATAGTATTTGCCATTATCATGCTGTTGGCCTCAATTTTTGCGTCTTGTACCATCGATAAGTTCGGCAGGAAAATCATCCTCGTCGTCTCCAGTCTACTGAGCGGGTTCTGTTTGCTCGCCCTATCAGTCTACTTCCATTTGCAGGCGATCGGCTTTGATGTTTCCGCAGTTTCCTGGGTCCCAATCGCTTCAGTCCTGGTCTATGCTGGAGCCTTCAAATACGGCCTGGGACTAGTTCCCATTGTGATAACCGCAGAAATTTTCCCTGCTAAAATGAAAGCCATCGGAATGACTGTGGCCGATGTAATGTTCGTTATGGGCGGCATATTGTCGATCCAGCTCTACCAAGTGCTGCATAAACTGGGCATGTTTGTGCCCTTTTACCTGTTCACGGTCAGCGCCTTTTTGGTTGCTCTGTATTCGGGATTTTGCATCCCCGAAACTAAAGGGAAAAGTCTGGAGCAGATTCAGCTGATGCTGAAAGGCGACAACATTTCAAATAAGCCTGAGAAGAATGGAGTTTGAGTTGGATGTTTGATCTGCGTGTTTTTGGCGGCTGAACTGGAGCAAGAGTTTTGCCCCAAACTGTCGCTGAGTTGTACATTTTGTATGTTCTGCTGTCTCAAATATATTTGTATTTTTTTATGCTAAAGCACTCGAGTTTTATTTAAACTGCCAATGCTCCCAAATTTTA
>NW_026018715.1:13594786-13600319 GCF_020466585.1 Dendroctonus ponderosae
AAATTTATTTTGAAAAAACTGGGCCAGAAGGAACCGTGGTTGGTACAATACTAAAAAGACAAAACTTTGATTTAATTCGTCTAAAAGTTTACTTTTTTTTACAAAAATCTAAGGGAAATTTATCTAAACCATCATAAGAATGTGGCTGAGAACTGTTACCTACAAATCTAGATGACTAGACTAGTTTAGGTTCCACCCGAAATATCTACTAGGTCAGCCGAAGTAGGATATTAAAAAGTAAAATTAAGTTCAAGGTGAAAGAGATTTTGCCGGATAATTAATGCGCATATAAAAATCTAAAGCGCTCCCCATCAAGCGCTAGTTTAAGACGATGTTTAAGTATTTAGGTACAGAAATTTGCAAAATACAAACACAATTTAGCATTTGAATTTGAATCCGAGCGGATATTTCCATTGAGTGATTTGTAATTTTTGAATGTGTATTTCATCCAAGGAAAAATTGTTTGGTAATTGAAACGTGCGTATAATCGGGGAATTAACATGTCGACCTAGTCACCTGGACCGCGACAAATAGCAGAATTAAACAAAAATTAAAAATGATTTGTAACCAAAGAATGCCACTTTCACGTAATGACCGACAATCGCAATAATTTTCGGCAGTTCTCATTAGAATATGGACTTTTAATGTTGTAGATTTACGCAAATTTCCCAGGCCCCATTATTCAACGCCACTTGCTTTAGGCCCAGGGTCCAAGAAGAATTATTCGCTATAATTATATTCTTTGGCAACGCCACGTTATATTTAATTAGTGATTTGTGGAATTGCGTTAAAATTGATAAATCCTGCACAATCGGCTTTCAGTTTCGGACTAATGGCGCAAACTAGTACGTGTCCAAAACCTATTAAAGTTATATAACTCAAGAAGAAATCTCATAACTGAAATTTATTGTTCGTTATCCCGAATCTACGATTTTAAATGAGAAGTTATCGCATCTTGCAACTGCATTATTAAATTTTCAGATTTATGCCGCTTATTAACAGAAGGTAGTTGACAATTTGGACCCGAAAAATACTTAGGAACAGCAAACAGAGCATATGAAGACAATGCGACTAACTGTGGCTTTCTTTCACTGGACGCAGATAATGATTCTTGTAATTTGTTACATTTTCAGCAAAGATTTGAGGTGAAACGTGCCCATTCGTGTCAAGGACAGTATAACTCAGCTAAAAGATGAACCTTTGATGGATTATTCTTCAGAAAGAGTGTTGCAATTTCGTTATGTAAGAATGGTTTACCAATTTGAGCTCCGCATTGGCATATTATGAAAACGCTTGCCATCAATATGTTGTTGATCTTCCATTTAGTGGCGTGAGAAAGTCCTCAATGTCATTACCGCCAATGATCCGGAATAATGTGAGGAAATTTGCACATTTTTCTAAATGAGTTTCTTCAATTCATTCTTCTAAATTTGTTTTCTTTTCTTCAAGCTGCGTGTTAATTAAGACGAAAATAATCGGGCCATCGCGACAGATTTTCTCGGGTAATCATTAACTCATAACTGAGCAGTGAAAACCGGTAAGAGGATATTGCCGAAAGACGCTAAGAATAAACTATCAAGTTTTCTAGGTTATTTGATTCGGTATTTAAATACCTGCAAATGAAAGTTCAACTACAGCCTACAGGTTGTGCAATAATGTGCCGCTTATTTTGATTTTATTCGAATAACTGGTGTCGTTGTTTCAAGCTTACATTCATTTGCTTTTATGCCTGACATTGTTCTTTATGCCTTTATATTCCGTCTTTTATTAACAATTTTTCATTAGTTTTGCATACTTCAAAGTGGTTCTAAAGTGTTTAAATACAAACCACTTTTGCGCTTTTAAAGAACGCATCCTGCCACAGTCCGTAATAATTATATGGATTTACGAATGGTTACAAATTGGATAATTCATGTGGGCTTGAAAGTTTTGTTTCAATTTAAGTTTATTACTCATAATCAATTTAAACATATTTATTCGCATTGCCTGAATGCTAATAACAACATTTCAAACTTCCGTCCTTTTGCCTCATAGAGCGGCCATATTTCTAAAATTTCTGTTGAAATTTTGTAATTTACATATAATTTTTTATTTGCAGATTTTCATAAAAGGTGAAACATGGCCAGCCTCACAAGATGGTACAGCGACTTTATGAGACACTATCAGGGTATGTATAATGGAAAAATTAAGCTGCAAAGCATTTTTTATATAAAAAAATAATTAGTGAGAAATAGTGCGAGCTACAAACTTTATTTTTTCAGTTTTGGATAGACAAAGCCTTGCTCTATGTTAGACTAAAATGTAGTTGTAAATTCATATTACCGCCGTTTTTCACATATTTTTAATCGAAAAATTAGCACTTTTGCGCTCTATTGCGGCTGGTTCAATTACTCAGAACGTAAGGCTGCAAGCTTCGGATTTTCTTGCTTTGTAGAAAAACCGTGTTTTATGTTGGCAAAAAGTGTCATTTGAAGATGATTTTCAAGTAGTTTTTGACATATTTTCATAATGGGCCTTTACACTTTCTCGCGTTATTGCCGCTGATTTTATAAAATTAAATTACTCAAAACTCATGAGCTCTAGATGCATTGTTTTTGCACTATTAGATAGGGAAAGTCTTGATCTATATTGACCGAAAGTTTCGTTAAAAAATGCGTTTTTCACAGATTTTCAAACGGGACTTTTGCACGTTTTCGCTCTATTCGCGCTGGTTTTATAAAAAATTATTACTCAGAACTCGCGAGAGCCAGAAGCCTCGTTTGTACACCGTTTTATATAAAACGTGTTGGTGCATGATGAACAAAAATGCATTTTAAAATTCATTTTCAAGCGATATTTGACAAATGCTCAAACTGGACATTTGCAGTTTTTCGCGCTATTTCCACTGGTTTAAAAAAAATAAGTTACTCAAAACTATCGACTTCTCAAAGCATCATTTTCACACTATTAGATAGATAAGGTCTTGCTCTATGTTTGGGCAAAAAATTCATTAAAAAGGCGTTTTTAGCCGTTTTTCACAGATTTTCGAACGGGACTTCGGCAAGATTTCGTTCTATTGTCACTGGATTGAACAAATTAGTCAAAACTGGCGAGATTTAGCAGCCCCATTTATGCATTATTTTATAGACAAGAACTGGATCGATGATGGACAACGGGTGCATTAGGAAGGCGTTCTCAAGCGATTTTCAACAAAGATTTTCAAACTGCCGCTTATTTTAACAAAAAGTAAATTACTCAGAACTCGCGAGTTCTAGAAGCATCGCTTTTGTACTATTAGATAGAGAAAGTCTTGCTCTATGCCGGGGAAAAGTTTCTGTTCAAAAGGCGTTTTTAGTTCGTTTTTTACATATTTTCAAACGGGACCTTTGCACTTTTTCGCTCTATTGCAGCTGGTTTTTTAAAAATTAACTACTCCGAAGTGGCAAGAGCTAGAAGCCTTCTTTTTGTGCTAGTTGATAGCAAAATGTCTGCTCTAAGTTGGGGGAAAGTGCAATTAAAATCACATGTTCAAGCGCTTTTTGCCAAATTTTCAAACGAGACATTTGCCCGAGTGCCGTTTGAAACCAGTGAGTCCAGGCCTAAAAGCGCGAAAAAGTCATCAGTTTCACTCTGTGGAAGTTTCTCATTTTCCATAGTTAGTGCTAAATTATCCAGAATTTCAAGATTTCAGAGAAATAGGCACTTTCTAGTTCGAAAGAAATAACATTGACGAAAAATGTAGGAGAAAAAAATCGAACTAAATCTACCGACTTACTTTAAAACATTTCGTCTAGCAGTCGATTAGCAGCAAATAAAAATTGTGAAACCCATTAATAAAACCAGATATTTGATTGAGTAAATACGTCGCCAATTAATGCCGATTATTCATGCGGTAATATTGATATAAGACTTCGCATTCTTGGTGGGTCCTTGTATTTCCGAGGATTTACATTTATTGGCAATATTTTCGATGTTGCACTACTCATTATGAAATGTTCGTTAATTTTTCGGGAGCGGCCAGAATCGCGCCATTACGAATTAAATTAATTTAAAAGAAAAACTAATAATGGACATTTTAGTATTTTGCAAAGGTAGACTATCAGATGGATAATCGCATCAAATAAATTGACTTTCACCAGAATAATGCCTTTAACTTGCAAATCTACATGAATGTTGAATTCAAGCAAAGGTAAAACGGAAACCAAATTAGATGTTGATTCGATCAAATTAACATCGTTCCATATTGGCAACGCTCATCAAACAAACATTGCGTAACGGTTGCACTTGCAAGAAATGCACAAGTAAATTGCATTAGAAAAACCAGTATCGACCTCGTGCCCAGCGTGTCGTCAGGCCATTCTTCGGATGGGCAAAATACTGGGATGACCAAAGAAAAAAACCCATAGAAAGTCTAATAAATAATGCAGAAAACAGGATTACATGCTAATTCGAGGAGATAATTTACGTTACAAACTCCCTTGGGTGCTGTTCTACCTGGTCGTTGGGTGGAGAACTTTAAAAAAAAGTCTCTCGCGTTCTTCCAGTCTGGGTTTTCTTTGCATGCATCTACTCAGTAGCGAAATATGTTGTTCAAAGCCTCGAAATGTGCACTTTAGTATATGAAGAACGTTTACTGACGGAAGTAATTTGCGCAAAATAATTGTTATAAAAGTGGAAAATATTGATTTGGAATATATTGGTGTGAAGCAAGTTGTCCACCTTGAAGCAAGTGCAACCTCTGCATGCAGTAGCACACCGTAAATGGCAAAAAACGGATCGAAAACAGATGCTTTTAATATTTTTGCTTAATTCGTCATGGAAAATATTAATAAATACGTGATTTAGTCGATAACAAATCTGCAAAATTGCTTTCAGTTGACTTTTAACATACATAAACTGTTTAGCAAAATGTGCGATACGCAGTCAAATTTGGCCTAATTTTGGAACTGGATAAATTCTAAATGCGGCCATCGAATTAATCGCTCTTTAAATTGTTCTGTAGATTAATTCTTCTCCTATCGGTTGGTGGTTTTTGCAAATCTTAGTACTTCAAATAAAGTTCCTACAGGGTGGAACACGAGGCACTGCAAAATTTCTGAAAATTCAGTCAGTTGAAGAAGTAATCTTTATTTTCATTTTCAGAAACAAATGCGCTCTTTCGAAAGAGTTTCTGAATTATTTTCGTTTTGTGGTGAAAACATTGATCAATATATTTTCTCTCAATATTGCAAAAATGAGGTTTCTTGCTTTGATCAGTTATGATAAATATTTTTTCTTTGAAGAGGCAATGAAGCGAAAAAGTGCAAGTGTCCCGTTTGAAAATCTATTAAAAAGCGATCAAAGATTTCTTTTCAATACAATTTTCCTGCAATGTAGAGGCAGATTTTCTCTCTCCAATAGTATAAAAATAAGCCTTCTATCTTTGACCGGTTCTGAGACAGATTTTTTTTAAGCGGCAATAAAGCAGAAGACAAAAAAGTGCGATTGTCCCGTTTGAAAATCTATTAAAAATCGCTCTAAAATTTATTTTCAAGGCAACTTTCCTGCAGTGTAG
>NW_026018715.1:13600419-13601446 GCF_020466585.1 Dendroctonus ponderosae
TCTCAGTTGCGTAGGTGTTTCTTCAAAAAATCATTTAGCAAAAACTAGGCTCGCCAGAAAAACGAAACGCCACATTATCGAAAAGCCAAGGATTCGTGTGAACTGTTGTAAAAGTTCAATTTTTCACAGAAAATCTGTTGAGCGACTGTTTGAATCAACACCTGATGGGCATTGCAGCGCGTTCCACCGCATCTTTTAGTTGTGTAAATGTCTCTTACAAACAATAATTTGGCGAAAATTAGCATAGAGAAAAGCGCAACGCTCACACCACTGAAAAGAGAAAACTCTGTTCTAAGTGTGTTGAAAGTTTCATTTTCCACAAAGAATCCTGAAAGTACTGGAGGGTGTTTGATTCTGCACTTGAACGCTCCAACACATTCCATAGTTGCGTAGGCGTTTGTTCAAAAATTCGTTTCGGAAAACTGGCATAGATGGAAGAGCGTTTCTTATATCATTTAAAAGCAAAAACTGCGCTTTCAATTCCCGAAGAGCTCCAAATTTGAAAAAAAATCTGGTGAATATTGGCGAGTGTTTGATTCCACCCTTGATTTGCGCCCCAACAGGCCTCTCAGTTGCGTAGGTGTTTCTTAAAAGAATCATCTAGCAAAAATCACGCCGGATGGAAAAAGAGCCTGATTGGGCAGAGAAAACACCGGTCGAAATTTCCTGAAAGTTTCATTTGTCACATCAGAACAAAACTTCAAGCGCGCTCCACACATGTCTTAGTTAAGAAAGTGTTTCTTGAAAAATTCATGTTGCAAAAATTGAGCAAGATCAAAGCACGTTTCTCACAACGTTGCAAGCATAAAAATTTGCTTTAAATAGCCTGAAAGTTTAATTTTCTGCAAAAGATCTGGTGGTCATTGGCGAGTGATTGAAGCAACGCCTGGTGGGCAGCCGCTCATCTTTTAGTTGCACAAAAGTTGCTTCATAAATTTATTTTGAAAAAACTGGGCCAGAAGGAACCGTGGTTGGTACAATACTAAAAAGACAAAACTTTGATTTAATTCGTCTAAAAGTTTACTTT
>NW_026018715.1:13601546-13614451 GCF_020466585.1 Dendroctonus ponderosae
CTCCGAGCATACAAACCACAGTTGAGCCTAAAGGTGCTGAAAAATGCACTCAAATCGTCCAAAGTTCTGATTTTTTCGGACTTTGAAAACTTTGTATGAAAAATGGGAGCTTTCGCGCATTTGTGCTTTTTTTGAAAATGTATAACTCCTAATAAGGAGCAATGTATAACTTGGAAGTTCCACACTGCAAAAGACACTCGTGTCTGAAAGTCCAGAAAATTCAAAAGTTCGGTTTCCAAACATGCAAATTTTCCAATTCGCTTTTGAACATGTCGATAAATTCGGCCCTAAAAATATTTTTTTGAATTCAGTGAACATGAACCTCCATCTATGGAGAAACAGTGTTGAATTATGTCCTTATAAAAAAGAGAAAAGTTGCCAGAGCGTTTTTCCCGAAAACAAACAATTTACCAGCACTTTCCCCGTCATTTTTTCCTTGAAAGTTTTTATGTGGAAGTTAAATACAATTTATGCTGTTTTCCAGAACTCCACTGCGAGCAAGTGCACGGTTTAATCACAGTTTTGCAGACATTTAATTAGCGTTGAATTGAAACCCCGCAATCATTGTACAGAGTGTTCCAGGGAAAAATTGCAAATTTTCCAACTTTCCCTGTGTAATTTCCAGTTTCTCAGTAGCAGGAAATTTGTCAAACATTGTTATCGGACACTTGCGTGGTCGGGAACATGCAGCTAATTAGAGCCTTTGCGCTAATTACCCGATTCCCATACGAATGAGTTCTGGGCAAATTGAGCCTGAATTTGAATCTCGGTGTTAATAGCATCTGAATGTATTTAAGCGATTATACACACTTTAAGCAAATATATTTAGTGGTTCCGAGACTCGATCAGGAGGATTGTTCGGATAAAATCGCCCAGAAAAACCCATTTTTCCCAGTATATACCCAGAGATTCTGCATATACTGGGAAAAATGGGTTTTTCTTCCTGAATCACCCTGTACAGCTGAACCCGTTCTGTATCTATCTAGAGTAAATATTGCCAATTGAGCTAGTTTAATGGAAGTAATACAGCCAATGTAACAGATTGATAATCACTTTATCAACCTGTCCTGAGATAGGCGACTAAGCAAAGGAAGTCAATATTGTCTTTTGACTAAACAAACTCCAGTACAACCTGGCAGAGTGCCGCTTTATTCTCACCTCAGACCGTCTTATCTGCGTTCAGTATTGACTTTCCATACAATTTTTCAGTGGCTTTAAAAAATTCCCAAAAACCTCTATTTGCTTCATTTATTTTTAATTCTTTCGGATCAAGGTGGATTCTGCTGTACGCACGTACTATTCTTATCGATAAGCACACACGATTAAGTAAGTATACGAACTGTTCTTCTCCTGACAATGCAAATATTTATTAGCAGACTTGTGTCATCTGCGTTTTATTAATAACGCAAAGGATTGAGGTTTTTATTTAGTTTTCCTATTAGTCGTTTTTGGGCGCGTTTCCTCGAGAGGAAGATTACAAAACTTTGTAGTAGTTTTTGAGTTTTCCTGATCAAATTGCCAAGTTTTGCTGATCAGTTTCTTCAGAAACTGCAATAATTTCTGCAGATTTATCGGCGTTTGTATGCAGAAGATCGATTTCAGTTCCATAGTATGAGTCCACGGGACCTTGCTAGAAACTCCATGTGAGTTAATTAAGTCACTGTTGCCATCTCAATAACAAATCACATTTTGTCCATGTTAACTGGTTGGACAATCATTCTTTGCTTAAAATCATCCAAACTTCTTTTCCTCAAAAAGCACTTTTGTAGAACAGGAGTTTTGCAAACTTGAGGCAGCAGGAGATCTTTTCGCATAAACGTTATGAGAGCGAGCGGTTTTGCGACTGCGACACGATGGAAAACCGTTGGTTGCAGCCGTTTTTTCCAGCAGGAGAGCAGAAGTGAATGGAGAGCTCGATTAACTGAGCAGAATTCAGCAGGATGGTTACACCACAACGTTGTCACTGCTTGCTTGATCGAAGTTTTGCCATTCTTTGAAGCGCTTTTCGGTCATAAATAAACGGGCGTTTTCAAATGAGTTTTTCCTGCTCCTGCTGTTTTTGTGGCCAAAAACTACAAGTGAGTTCTGAGAGGAAGTTTCCTTGTTTATAGCGATCCGTGGGCATTTTGAAAATTAGCTTTTAAATCAGTGCAATTTACCAAAAGTAAAAGACTGTTGGGGGTGAAAGCTCGAAACTTCTACTAGAAAGCTTCTAAATAAGGTGCAGGTTTTCTTTTGCATCCTCTGTTCTGTTGGTTTTCAGCAGGAGTAAGAAAACGTGACAACATTGCCGAAAGCTCGAAAGCAACCAATCTAGAAATACCCTGCAGGCGGCAGGTTAAAATTGGCCAATTAATTTCAGTAGTGAGTAGGTAGGAGGCAGGTAGTTGGTTGGAGACGACAATTAGTCAAAAATTAACGGAATTAAGGACGGGACCAGTTGTAAAACGGGAAGTCCGCCAAGGAAAGAGTTTTTGACTATCAGGAGTCCAGACTGTTTGGGTGGGTTTTTGTGCAGCCGCTCAAGATCTCGATCGCCGTCCGAGGAACTTTGCCATGCAACTTCTGGCCTCTTGGTTGGAAAATAGTCAAATTCGCCTGACGTCCATGATCGTTGTCGGATCGAGGGCATTTTTAGTTGTTTGACGGAATTGTTTTCAATCCTTCTTGCTTGGATGAGTGGGAAAAATGAAGGGGAAAAACTGGAAGTGGTTTTTAACCAGGGCTGGTTGTCGGAGAAGAGCGATTGAACCTCGATCAGTTCTTTCCAGTTTCATCTGTTCTCCTGCTACGTTGGAACACAAAATCGACCGAATTGTTGGGTTACTTGGACCGACCGACACACACCAACCAACACACACACACACACTCACTCACACAACCGAAAGAAAACAAGAGAGAGAGTCTAGTTAGTGAGTAAAAAAACGGCTTTTTTGGGGGGAACTCATTATTTATACAAGAAATAATTCTGTCCCCAAAACAGAATTTCTTTGCCTATAAAGTGTTGAAAACTGTCTGGGAAAACGCAGGTTTCCTCCAATCAAATCCTAAAAGTTGGATGCGAAACACCCGAGAATCTTGCTGTTCTCCTGCTTGTTAAAACGGTATTCGTCAGCGATTCGTCGTCGGTCCGTAGCCAAACATAATCGAGACTACGAATCTGCCGACGGTACAAAAGCGACTGATTTCGAGGCGTTTTACGCCAAACCAACTCCGTCCACCCGCAATCTCTCCGACACTTTTTAATCGTTTTTGGGCATTTGTTTTTCCCCCAATTTACGTAGGAAAAATGGGGCGCTTCAAGACAATTCAGGGCTGCAAAGCAAACCGGAAGCAGGAAGGAAACTGTGAAGCAATTTTATAAATCGGCGGCTGAAAGTTCTGATGTTCAGATGAACTGTTAGCTGCGTATTTTTTACGCCGATAAAAATATAGGCGAAACGTCGACAAGTGTAGATAACAACGTTTGTTTAATTACAGAAAATACACTCGGGTATCGTCTGAGAATTCAAAAACCAAAGATTCAAAACAGCTTGAATAAAAACGCTAAAATCCCCAATCAAATTAGCCCACGGGATAATAAATGGCAAAAGACTAGAAGGAGGAAAAAACTCTCGTTCCGTATGAATGTTTCAGCGAGAAATTTGATGCAAGAGTGGACGCGGATGGCACAAAACCGAGCTTAACAAAAGCGCGCGGCGACTTGTAGCTTTTCATCTTATCCGCTCGTATTCGCTTCAATAATGAAGCTATTAATTAGAGGGCAGTGCCGAAACCCGCTCAAATTGCGACTGAAATTCTCGGAATTGTATCGGCATCAAGGTACTAAAACTGTCCGAAGCAACCAAACCCGTAAGTTGGTCGCGGTACTTTTACGACTTTTTTCGATTTCGCGATTTTAACAGGAAAATTCTTCATTAATTTCCCTTGAAGCCTGGAGGATCAAGCATCTGAAGCGCATAATTCTCTCCATGGACAACCAGCAGTTTAGGGCGCTGTTCGAGTTTCATCGCTACTTTCTTTGTATCGGGTTTCATAAGGTTTACACTTACTTACTTGATGGTCCCAAAGTCGCCAGCAGATTAAAAAATTCCTGCCCAATTTGCCGATGGCTCGAATTTTCGATGCTTCGTTAGCGTCCTTTTGCTCGGTGTAGGGTTTCGAGGTTTTTCAACATTTTTTTCTTCAGCGGTTGATTAACTCTCGTTCCTTGTGGCCGTTGGCTTGCCCAATATCAAGCTTTCAAGCGAAAGGCTCTAACGGTTACTCAATAGTTTTTTTGTGGTCAAAGGATGACTTTTTTGCTTGTTGTTTCTCCAACCTCTTTTTTGTGTTTAGTGGCTGATTTACCTTCGTCCTTTGTAGTCCTCTCTAGCTAAAGGCTCTAATTGTTCGCCAAGAGGTTGAAATAGCTTTTTGTTGGCACAGGATGATCCTTTTGCGCAGTGTTGGAAATCTCCAGTTGTTCTTCAAGAATTTTAACCGATTTTTTCGCTGCCAGTCTGACTAATTCTGGAGCTAATTATCAGAGACTCCCATAACAGCGCCTATCCGGTTTGCCATCCACGCCTCCTTCTTTAACATCCTTTCGGCCGATCCCGATCGCCGCTTCTTGGAAAGAACGGACTGCATCCAATTAGCCGCTAATGGAAGGTCTTGTTAAGAGATTACCTGCGCACAGGGTGATACAAGCCGGGTTTTTTCCCTTGAGTTATCAGGTAAATTCGACTCTAATTAGCGATCTAGATGCAGATATATCTGGAGTTGAGTTAAAAGTGCTTCAAAGCTGAAAAGCTTAAGTGCGGAGTTGAAATCTTCTACAGTCGATTTTCTAGTTGTCTCTTGTAATGAGCAATTTTTGCTATTTTGCACGCGCTTTGAGCTACTGCAAGGTGGTCTTTAGGAGAATTTGGGGCAAAGAAATGCTTCAGTCCAGTTGATCTTTGTCCGACTTTAGCCGAATTCCTCCGGTCTTTGAGTAGTTGCCGCTCGTGTCTGGCCTCCACAAGTTGCAGTGACCCCGCCCTCCCCCTGCCGGAGATGCTGCCGATCGCCGATCCTGCTGAATGGTCCATGCAGCATCACGGTAGGTATTCCTGCTCAAAACCCATAGACGTGCGCATTTCGAGTAGGTTTCTCTACTATATACGCCAACGAACTGGTTTTTCCTGGACCAAACTGGTTTATCCAGTTGAGGGTGGGGTGAACTGGTTTGTTCCAGTTCCAGCCAGTGGGTGCGGGTCTCAACTGGAAAACACTGCATTTGAACTGGAAGGTTGAATGAACGTCTTCTCCTGAAAGTTTGTCTAAAATCTCATTGCCTTGGCTCAACTAGGCTTGTTTGATGAACTAGAGAATTGATGTGGTTGATGTTCTTGTGGCACTTCAATGGCTCACATTTGGACGAAAATGGGGATTTTTTGGTAAAATTTGAAAGTGTTGCCACTGGCTGGAAAAAGAGTCGGATCATGAACAAAAATCCATCACGTCCGTGAGCTTTTTTAATCTTTTGTGCCGGTCTTTTAGTGTGGGCCGAGGAACGCGAGTCCGTCGAGTGAGGGGTGAGGGACGCGTCGTGGGAACGTGGAAGTGTGGCCGGTCTCAGGCGACGTGCGACGCCCGACTTGGCCACCTCCGCGGAAAAATAATCATCAATTGCCCCTCAATTTCTGATGTATTTAGCACAAACACTCAACTTTGACTCAACGTGGGAGATAATCCGGTCTAACCAGTTTTTCTCGTCCGATAGATCGGTGCAATGCGATCAAGACTCCTAGGGATGAACCGCTTTTTCAGTTTGATTGGTTTGGATTTTTAGTTTATTGAACATCTAGTTGCTAATTGTCTCAGGAGATGTTAAACCGCCGTTAGTCTATGACTCATATTTAGAGAATCGTTAGAGTAACAGAGATCTAGTTGTTACTTCTGGATAGGCCATGAAAGTGCGTTCTTCCGGTCGTAGAACATCATTTCTCAAAAGTTTCCAGTTATCTCAGAAAAAGACAGAGTAGTACGCATGTGAAATTTTCATCTTTGGTCGAAATTTTTCCAAGGGGAGATTTTCTCAAATTTTCCCAAATTGCCTTAAATTTTACGTCATTTTCATCTCACGGATGCGAGGAATGCATCGAACACATTGAAAAACATGGCCATTTTAAGTGTTTTTTGAGCGTTCACGATCTTTAGCCGACGATTTCTTCCTTATTACTGACCCAAACACTTTATAAACGCATATTTGTGACCTTCTTACGTCGAAAGGAATCGATTGAGCTCAAAAAACACGCATCTAAAATTTTAATTTTATGCTCGAAATTTTTCCAAGGGTGGAGGTCGATTTTTTGAAAAAATTAAAATGTTCTTAAAATGTCCTAAATTTTACATCATTTTCAACTCACGGACGAGAGGAATGCATCAAACACATTGAAAAACATGGTAGAAGTTTCAGATCGGAAATAATAGACATTTTTGGCACATTTTAAGTGTTTTTTGAACGTTCACGATCTTTAGCCGACGATTTCTTTCTTATTATTGACCCAGACACTTTATAAATGCATATTTGTGACCTCCTTACGTCGAAAGGAATCGATTGAGCTCAAAAAACACGCATGTAAAATTTTAATTTTTGCTCGAAATTTTTCCAAGGGTGGAGGTCGATTTTTTGAAAAAAAGAAAATTTTCTCAAAATGTCTTAAATTTTACATCATTTTCATCTCACGGACGGGAGGAATGCATCAAACACATTGAAAAACACGGTATAAGTTTCAGATCGGAAATAATAGACATTTTCGGCACATTTTAAGTGTTTTTTGAGCGTTCATGATCTTTAGCCCGCGATTTCTTTCTTATTATTGACCCAAACACTTTATAAACGCATATTTCTGACCTTCTTACGCCGACAGGAATCGATTGAGCGCAAAAAACACGCATGTAAAATTTTGATTTTTGGTCCAAATTTTTCCAAGGGTGGAGGTCGATTTTTTGAAAAAATTAAAATGTTCTTAAAATGTCCTAAATTTTACATCATTTTCAACTCACGGACGCGAGAAATTTATCAAACACATTGAAAAACATGGTGGAAGTTTCAGATCCGAAATAATAGACATTTTCGGCACATTTTAAGTGTTTTTTGAGCGTTCACGATCTTTAGCCGACGATTTCTTCCTTATTATTGACYCAAACACTTTATAAACGCATATTTGTGACCTYCTTACGTCGAAAGGAATCGATTGAGCTCAAAAAACASGCAWGTRAAAWTTTGATTTTTGGTCGAAATTTTTCYAAGGGTGGAGGTCGATTTTTTKARAAAAWKAAMATTTTCTYAARATGTCYTAAATTTTACATCRTTTTCAWCTCACGGAYGCGAGGAATGCATCAAACACATTGAAAARCATGGTAGAAGTTTCAGATCSGAAATAATAGACATTTTCSGCMCWTTTWAAGTGTTTTTTGAGCGTTCACGATCTTTAGCSGACGATTTCTTYCTTATTATTGACCCAAACACTTTATAAAYGCATAYTTGTGACYYTCTTACGTCGAAAGGAATCGATTGAGCTCAAMAAACACGCATGTAAAATTTTGATTTTTGGTCGAWATTTTTCCAAGGGTGGRKGTCGATTTTTYGAAAAAWTAAAAATYTTYTYAAAAYGWCYTAAATTTTACATCATTTTCARYTYAYGRAYGCGAGGAATGCATCGAACTCATTGAAAAACATGGTAGAAGTTTTAGATCCGAAATAGTAGACATTTTCGGCACAGTTTAAGGGATTTTTGAGCGTTCACGATCTTTATCCGACGATTTCTTTCTTATTATTGACCCAAACACTTTATAAAAGCATGTTTGTGACCTTCTTACGTCGAAAGGAATCGATTGAGCTCAAAAAACACGCATGTGAAATTTTCATTTTTGGTCGAAATTTTTCCAATAGTAAAGGTCGATTTTTTGAGAAAAAGAAAATTTTCTCAAAATGTCTTAAATTTTACATCATTTTGTAACACATGGTAGAAGTTTCAGATCGGAAATAATAGACATTTTGGGCACATTTTAATTGTTTTTAGCGTTCACGATCTTTAGCGGACGATTTCTTTCTTATTATTGACCCAAACACTTTATAAACGCATTGAGCTTAAAAAACACGCATGTGAAATTTTGATTTTGCTGCAAATTTTTGCAAAGTGGAAGTCGATTTTTTGTCTGTCTCAAAACTGTCTCAAATTTTACATAATTTTCAGATCAGATCAGATCCAGATCCGAAATAATTATTTTTTATCTGAATCAGAGCTCATTTCGTTCCAAACTCTTGCAAATACAAATTTTCTTATAGACAGTGAATCTGTCGAGAACTTTGCGAACAATCAGATGTTCTATTTTGAAAATGAGTTAATCGCCGTAAAATTTAAAGTATTTTGTTTGAAGTATTAGATGTGCTTCCGCACGCGGAGAGCGAATTTGCCATTGTCAAGAACCAACATTAAGAGAAACTCCGCCTCTCTATTGAGCTGAACTAAACATTAGACTCACCGACCTTCTTTAGTCTGTCAAGAATTTCCAGTTTTGTTCTAAGCAAAATGCTGAAGGATCCAAATACTTCCTGATACCCTGATAAGCTTTTGTGCCATAAAGTTTGTAGTAAATAAAAGCGATTTTGAAGTTTTGCGTGCACAAACAAGTCAAGAAGCTTTTTTTCTTGGAAGTTGAACAGCCGCGACGTTTAAAACCAATTTTGTGGACTGAAACTGAAACCAAGGAAAAATCGAATTTCGGTCGAAAGCCGACTTCACCGACTGCAAAAGAATATTTTTGAGCCAAAAGTAACGTTATTTTCGGAAACGAGCCAGACTTTTTCATTTACCAAAAAAATGAAAATTAAGGGTTTGTGAGAAGAAAAATGAGTTAAAAACTGAAATCAAAATGCCGAAAATCTGCTCAAAAAATCTGCAAACTAACCCAGAATAGACTAGAATGAATCATGGTACCCAAAGTTGGTACTTTCGTCCACTGGACCCTTCAGCAACGAAGATGCTGTTAAGAGCGCCATTTCTACCAGCTCAGAAACACCCATCGAGCTCAGCAGAGATTTTTGGCAGGGGTACCATTCACCGGCTATTAATCTTAACAACTATTGGGTACCAAGCTTATTAAAACGGTGGTGCGCTTGAGGTATAGTCGTAGAACCAATATTCGCGTTCACTTTTTCCTTAAGTCACCGCGCGATTCGGATCGAGTACTTTCTTGTGGGTATCAATCGGTTTTTCTTTGGGTGTTGGTCCAGAGGTGGATCGTTACAAAAAACAGCAATTTCGTTAAATTGGTGAGTTTATATCGAATATTTAAAAAAAAGTGTTTTATGTTTATTTTTAAATGGCAAGAAGCAACGTTTGAGCTGATGTATTTTTTGTTTCGTCGTTTTTTTAAATTTCCGTACAAAAACTGGAACATTATTTGCATTAACACTGTCCTAGTGATTTGGCGCTTCATCATATTTCATTGAATCTTTTCAAAACTGCCCAATAAATAAAAATCTACATAAACTAAATTTATTTGTTGATTTCTAGATGGCTTCAAGGCAGTCGAGTTGTTAAAGCATCAACAATTTTCCTTTTGGCACATTTATTTACTTCAAGTTGCCCTTGCGGCGAATGATACACGTTTATCAATGTCTTTAAATTATTGTTCAATGTTTTTTTGAGTTCTGCTTTTATCATTTTACCCAACGTTTGTTCAAGTGAGTTTGAGGATCGTGTTTTCCCACGCGCAAAAAAGCAAAATAGTTACAGTTTTACGTCCAAGGCGTGAAATCGATGGGCTTTTTGGGCTTTCTGGCAGTCGTGGAAAATAATTTCTTTGTTTGGACGTTTCGCAAGCACCCTCAGAGAAATTGATGAGAAAGACTCTCCAAGTTCAAAGGATTTTTTGCTACCTAAGATTATAATAAATTTTTTTAACAATCAAGTCAAAAACACTGAAAATTTGAAATGTTTTGGTCACTCATTCATAAAATAAACTACTAAATGACCACAGTTTAACTTAAGTGCAGTAAATGAAAAAGTGTTAAAATGTAAGTACACCAATTATGTTGCAAGTAACACATTTGCGCAAAAAATTCGCACGCCAATGAAACCGATTAAACAAAATTAAAGGTTCCCAGCTAAACAAGTTACCAAAGGCGATTTTAATCGAAGACACATAAGAAGTTAATAAAATCGGAATTAAATTCAAACAAATCACATGGGGCATTGTCTGGATTTTATCGGTCGAAATTGGGCATTGTTCTTTAAATATTACAAATATTTTATTTTATGATTATTCATAAATCAAACATTTCTTCATGCAGTAAATGTGTGTAGGTTGCAAACGCAATTAAATTTATTGCCATTGTTTTTATAGAAGCTAAAAGGGATTTTAACGAGCTGAAACACATTCCGGTAGAGATTACTTAGTGAAGAAATCACTTGCATTGCAGTAATGCGATTCTGTAAATCACACCGTGTAGATTTAAGCCAAATGCCAGTAACGATGATTAGTAATTTTCGGATAATTACTTTTTAATAATGTGGGCTTACCTGTTTCAGCTGTTTAAATATATAGGAGTAATCAGAGCAATCAGAGTTGTTTGATTTGAAAATTACGAAGTGAGGCATGAAAATCAGCACGTTTCTAAATTGAGTCGCTTTCCTGGATGGAAGGTTTCGAGACAATTCTTTTACATTGGGAATTTTTCCGGTTACAAACAAAAAATTTAATGACTGCTGATTTTCGCAATTTTTCCTTAGACCAATTAAATTCAAATCAGTTGGCTGGTGATTTGTTTGGAAAATTTAACTCATTGAACCGGGGAAGGCGATCTTTGACGTGAATAATAACGTGTTTACATTTGCGTATTTGAAAAAAGTATTAATGAAAATCATTCTAGTGAATAACAGGTTTATTTTAACATCGTCAACATCAGGGTGATGGAAGATTTTTGTAAAAAAAACTAATATATTAAATTTACATTCCTTCCATGTCAATTAAAGAAACTGGTGAGTTTTTCTGAGCTTTACGCCCGAAAATCTCAGCAGTTTTAGTGATCGTTCAATATGCGAATATTGATCTAAAACCTTGCCTAAACACGCAAATATTCACAACATTATTATATAAATCTTCATTAGCCACGCAAACTGAGACGACACCGACCATAAGGAAAACTCAACTTTGTAACTTGATTATCTAAGAACAACCTCAGTTAGCCGCACATTACTAATTGAATTATCATCTATCCTCTAATTTTCCAAAGTCCAGTATTCTTGGGCGAATAATTTCGGCAAATTGGCTGAATGAAAATTTGCAGCGATCAAAGAAAGTGAAAAGATTAATTTTAAATTAAGTTTGTTCAGAAGCTTTTTAATGCTTTTATGCAAGAATTCAATAAACGGATCGCGAGCGAATGCACCTATGGAAGCAGTTTTCCTTGGCGTCGGCTCTACAAGGTTGATAGGTTAGCTTCGACCACGGTTTAATAAGGCAAAAAAACTGGAAAATATAATAATTGTCTCAGTTCTTTCAGTTGAACGACATTGCAATTGAATCTCAAGAAAATTCCTTCGGATGGAAGGTTTGGTTTTGCTCAATTTCGAGACGCTCGCTTCCGCTTCAAAGTTTGCCATTGTTTTAAAAACGTAAATAATTTAGATTCGGAATTTTAAAATATTCACTAGATTGCCTAGCGGTTAAGCTTTTAAGGCGCAAAAGATGTCAGCTAATGGCTAAAGCAAAAGCTAATTGATTGAATAATCAAGGAGACCAGCAGGAGTATTATTAATGCAAAGTTCCAATGGATAATGCAATTGCTAAAGCTTCTTCAGTGAGTTTTCAATTTTCTGCAGGTTTTCAGATATTTTAAAAGTTGCCATTGCTAATCTACTTTTCTAGAAAAATCAGGCCCGCATTAATCAAGAGTGGCAAGTTTTTTCGTTTTTGTTTAATTTCCAATTGTTGCCCTTCCTTGTTTCTCATTTATTTAGCTGCGCTTCTTTCCCCAAGTCTACATGTTAGGAAAAAAATCCTTCTTACTCATTTCTTCTACACCTCGATTTCTTCCATGTAAACTTGTGCTTTCATTGTGTTTAGGTGTTTGATTCGCCACTTGATGGGAGCCGCAACGCATCTCTTATTGAGTAGGTGTTTTTTGAAAATTAATTTTGTCAAAACTACGTTAGGTAGAAAGGTGCTTGGCACATTTTTGTAAAGCGAACACTTTGCTCTAAATGCCCTAAAGGCAGAACTTTCCACAAAAAATCTGGTGGGCCTTGGCGGGTCTTTGATTCTGCGGTTAATGGGTGCTCCAATACTTTCTTTTAGTTGCCTAGCTGTATTTTCAAAAATTAATTTTCAAAAAACTGGCTTAGACCGGAGCTGCATTGTTGCATTGATCAAAAGAGAAAACTTCGATTTAAGTGAGCACAAAGTTTCATATTTCTCGACAAATCTGGTGAGCATTGGCGAGTGTTTGAATGATGGGCAGTTTAAAGCATCTCTTAGTTGCGTAGGGTTTTTTCAAAAACTAGCTTAGAGGCAAGAGCGTTTCTTACAGCATTGAGACGACAAAACTTCACATTAAATGACTGGAGAGTTGCACTTTTTGAAAAAAATCTGGTGAATATTGGCGGATGCTTTAATCAAGACTTTTGCGGTTTGCGCTCCAAAGCAACTCTTATTGCACAGTTGTTTGATCAAAAATTCTCATTTACCAAAACCCAGGCTAGCTGGAAAAATTATGGTTACACCATTGAAAAGCGAAAACCTTGAGCTAGATTTTTTGAAAGTTTCATTGGGCACAAAAAATCCCGTATGCATTGGGAGGCGTTTGATCCGCGCTTGATGACCGCTCCAACGCATCCTTTAGTTGCGTAGGCGTTGGTTCAAAAAAT
>NW_026018715.1:13615450-13621125 GCF_020466585.1 Dendroctonus ponderosae
AAATTTATTTTGAAAAAACTGGGCCAGAAGGAACCGTGGTTGGTACAATACTAAAAAGACAAAACTTTGATTTAATTCGTCTAAAAGTTTACTTTTTTTTACAAAAATCTAAGGGAAATTTATCTAAACCATCATAAGAATGTGGCTGAGAACTGTTACCTACAAATCTAGATGACTAGACTAGTTTAGGTTCCACCCGAAATATCTACTAGGTCAGCCGAAGTAGGATATTAAAAAGTAAAATTAAGTTCAAGGTGAAAGAGATTTTGCCGGATAATTAATGCGCATATAAAAATCTAAAGCGCTCCCCATCAAGCGCTAGTTTAAGACGATGTTTAAGTATTTAGGTACAGAAATTTGCAAAATACAAACACAATTTAGCATTTGAATTTGAATCCGAGCGGATATTTCCATTGAGTGATTTGTAATTTTTGAATGTGTATTTCATCCAAGGAAAAATTGTTTGGTAATTGAAACGTGCGTATAATCGGGGAATTAACATGTCGACCTAGTCACCTGGACCGCGACAAATAGCAGAATTAAACAAAAATTAAAAATGATTTGTAACCAAAGAATGCCACTTTCACGTAATGACCGACAATCGCAATAATTTTCGGCAGTTCTCATTAGAATATGGACTTTTAATGTTGTAGATTTACGCAAATTTCCCAGGCCCCATTATTCAACGCCACTTGCTTTAGGCCCAGGGTCCAAGAAGAATTATTCGCTATAATTATATTCTTTGGCAACGCCACGTTATATTTAATTAGTGATTTGTGGAATTGCGTTAAAATTGATAAATCCTGCACAATCGGCTTTCAGTTTCGGACTAATGGCGCAAACTAGTACGTGTCCAAAACCTATTAAAGTTATATAACTCAAGAAGAAATCTCATAACTGAAATTTATTGTTCGTTATCCCGAATCTACGATTTTAAATGAGAAGTTATCGCATCTTGCAACTGCATTATTAAATTTTCAGATTTATGCCGCTTATTAACAGAAGGTAGTTGACAATTTGGACCCGAAAAATACTTAGGAACAGCAAACAGAGCATATGAAGACAATGCGACTAACTGTGGCTTTCTTTCACTGGACGCAGATAATGATTCTTGTAATTTGTTACATTTTCAGCAAAGATTTGAGGTGAAACGTGCCCATTCGTGTCAAGGACAGTATAACTCAGCTAAAAGATGAACCTTTGATGGATTATTCTTCAGAAAGAGTGTTGCAATTTCGTTATGTAAGAATGGTTTACCAATTTGAGCTCCGCATTGGCATATTATGAAAACGCTTGCCATCAATATGTTGTTGATCTTCCATTTAGTGGCGTGAGAAAGTCCTCAATGTCATTACCGCCAATGATCCGGAATAATGTGAGGAAATTTGCACATTTTTCTAAATGAGTTTCTTCAATTCATTCTTCTAAATTTGTTTTCTTTTCTTCAAGCTGCGTGTTAATTAAGACGAAAATAATCGGGCCATCGCGACAGATTTTCTCGGGTAATCATTAACTCATAACTGAGCAGTGAAAACCGGTAAGAGGATATTGCCGAAAGACGCTAAGAATAAACTATCAAGTTTTCTAGGTTATTTGATTCGGTATTTAAATACCTGCAAATGAAAGTTCAACTACAGCCTACAGGTTGTGCAATAATGTGCCGCTTATTTTGATTTTATTCGAATAACTGGTGTCGTTGTTTCAAGCTTACATTCATTTGCTTTTATGCCTGACATTGTTCTTTATGCCTTTATATTCCGTCTTTTATTAACAATTTTTCATTAGTTTTGCATACTTCAAAGTGGTTCTAAAGTGTTTAAATACAAACCACTTTTGCGCTTTTAAAGAACGCATCCTGCCACAGTCCGTAATAATTATATGGATTTACGAATGGTTACAAATTGGATAATTCATGTGGGCTTGAAAGTTTTGTTTCAATTTAAGTTTATTACTCATAATCAATTTAAACATATTTATTCGCATTGCCTGAATGCTAATAACAACATTTCAAACTTCCGTCCTTTTGCCTCATAGAGCGGCCATATTTCTAAAATTTCTGTTGAAATTTTGTAATTTACATATAATTTTTTATTTGCAGATTTTCATAAAAGGTGAAACATGGCCAGCCTCACAAGATGGTACAGCGACTTTATGAGACACTATCAGGGTATGTATAATGGAAAAATTAAGCTGCAAAGCATTTTTTATATAAAAAAATAATTAGTGAGAAATAGTGCGAGCTACAAACTTTATTTTTTCAGTTTTGGATAGACAAAGCCTTGCTCTATGTTAGACTAAAATGTAGTTGTAAATTCATATTACCGCCGTTTTTCACATATTTTTAATCGAAAAATTAGCACTTTTGCGCTCTATTGCGGCTGGTTCAATTACTCAGAACGTAAGGCTGCAAGCTTCGGATTTTCTTGCTTTGTAGAAAAACCGTGTTTTATGTTGGCAAAAAGTGTCATTTGAAGATGATTTTCAAGTAGTTTTTGACATATTTTCATAATGGGCCTTTACACTTTCTCGCGTTATTGCCGCTGATTTTATAAAATTAAATTACTCAAAACTCATGAGCTCTAGATGCATTGTTTTTGCACTATTAGATAGGGAAAGTCTTGATCTATATTGACCGAAAGTTTCGTTAAAAAATGCGTTTTTCACAGATTTTCAAACGGGACTTTTGCACGTTTTCGCTCTATTCGCGCTGGTTTTATAAAAAATTATTACTCAGAACTCGCGAGAGCCAGAAGCCTCGTTTGTACACCGTTTTATATAAAACGTGTTGGTGCATGATGAACAAAAATGCATTTTAAAATTCATTTTCAAGCGATATTTGACAAATGCTCAAACTGGACATTTGCAGTTTTTCGCGCTATTTCCACTGGTTTAAAAAAAATAAGTTACTCAAAACTATCGACTTCTCAAAGCATCATTTTCACACTATTAGATAGATAAGGTCTTGCTCTATGTTTGGGCAAAAAATTCATTAAAAAGGCGTTTTTAGCCGTTTTTCACAGATTTTCGAACGGGACTTCGGCAAGATTTCGTTCTATTGTCACTGGATTGAACAAATTAGTCAAAACTGGCGAGATTTAGCAGCCCCATTTATGCATTATTTTATAGACAAGAACTGGATCGATGATGGACAACGGGTGCATTAGGAAGGCGTTCTCAAGCGATTTTCAACAAAGATTTTCAAACTGCCGCTTATTTTAACAAAAAGTAAATTACTCAGAACTCGCGAGTTCTAGAAGCATCGCTTTTGTACTATTAGATAGAGAAAGTCTTGCTCTATGCCGGGGAAAAGTTTCTGTTCAAAAGGCGTTTTTAGTTCGTTTTTTACATATTTTCAAACGGGACCTTTGCACTTTTTCGCTCTATTGCAGCTGGTTTTTTAAAAATTAACTACTCCGAAGTGGCAAGAGCTAGAAGCCTTCTTTTTGTGCTAGTTGATAGCAAAATGTCTGCTCTAAGTTGGGGGAAAGTGCAATTAAAATCACATGTTCAAGCGCTTTTTGCCAAATTTTCAAACGAGACATTTGCCCGAGTGCCGTTTGAAACCAGTGAGTCCAGGCCTAAAAGCGCGAAAAAGTCATCAGTTTCACTCTGTGGAAGTTTCTCATTTTCCATAGTTAGTGCTAAATTATCCAGAATTTCAAGATTTCAGAGAAATAGGCACTTTCTAGTTCGAAAGAAATAACATTGACGAAAAATGTAGGAGAAAAAAATCGAACTAAATCTACCGACTTACTTTAAAACATTTCGTCTAGCAGTCGATTAGCAGCAAATAAAAATTGTGAAACCCATTAATAAAACCAGATATTTGATTGAGTAAATACGTCGCCAATTAATGCCGATTATTCATGCGGTAATATTGATATAAGACTTCGCATTCTTGGTGGGTCCTTGTATTTCCGAGGATTTACATTTATTGGCAATATTTTCGATGTTGCACTACTCATTATGAAATGTTCGTTAATTTTTCGGGAGCGGCCAGAATCGCGCCATTACGAATTAAATTAATTTAAAAGAAAAACTAATAATGGACATTTTAGTATTTTGCAAAGGTAGACTATCAGATGGATAATCGCATCAAATAAATTGACTTTCACCAGAATAATGCCTTTAACTTGCAAATCTACATGAATGTTGAATTCAAGCAAAGGTAAAACGGAAACCAAATTAGATGTTGATTCGATCAAATTAACATCGTTCCATATTGGCAACGCTCATCAAACAAACATTGCGTAACGGTTGCACTTGCAAGAAATGCACAAGTAAATTGCATTAGAAAAACCAGTATCGACCTCGTGCCCAGCGTGTCGTCAGGCCATTCTTCGGATGGGCAAAATACTGGGATGACCAAAGAAAAAAACCCATAGAAAGTCTAATAAATAATGCAGAAAACAGGATTACATGCTAATTCGAGGAGATAATTTACGTTACAAACTCCCTTGGGTGCTGTTCTACCTGGTCGTTGGGTGGAGAACTTTAAAAAAAAGTCTCTCGCGTTCTTCCAGTCTGGGTTTTCTTTGCATGCATCTACTCAGTAGCGAAATATGTTGTTCAAAGCCTCGAAATGTGCACTTTAGTATATGAAGAACGTTTACTGACGGAAGTAATTTGCGCAAAATAATTGTTATAAAAGTGGAAAATATTGATTTGGAATATATTGGTGTGAAGCAAGTTGTCCACCTTGAAGCAAGTGCAACCTCTGCATGCAGTAGCACACCGTAAATGGCAAAAAACGGATCGAAAACAGATGCTTTTAATATTTTTGCTTAATTCGTCATGGAAAATATTAATAAATACGTGATTTAGTCGATAACAAATCTGCAAAATTGCTTTCAGTTGACTTTTAACATACATAAACTGTTTAGCAAAATGTGCGATACGCAGTCAAATTTGGCCTAATTTTGGAACTGGATAAATTCTAAATGCGGCCATCGAATTAATCGCTCTTTAAATTGTTCTGTAGATTAATTCTTCTCCTATCGGTTGGTGGTTTTTGCAAATCTTAGTACTTCAAATAAAGTTCCTTCCAAAATTTCTGAAAATTCAGTCAGTTGAAGAAGTAATCTTTATTTTCATTTTCAGAAAAAAATGGGCTCTTTCGAAAGAGTTTCTGAAGTTTTTTCGTTTTGTGGTGAAAACATTGATCAATATATTTTCTCTCAATATTGCAAAAATGAGGTTTCTTGCTCTGATCAGTTATGCTAAATATTTTTTCTTTGAAGAGGCAATGAAGCGAAAAAGTGCAAGTGACCCGTTTGAAAATCTATTAAAAACCGCTATACATTTTTTTTCCAATGCTTCTTTCCCGTAATGTAGAGAAATATCTTTTCTGTCAAATAGTACAAAAATACAGTTCTAAGAAAGATTCTTTTAAGCGACAATATTGCGCAAAAGTGCAATTGTCCCGTTTGAAAATCTATTAAAAACCGATCAGATTTATTTTTAATACAATTTTCCTGCAATGTAGAAGCAGATTTTCTCTCTCCAATAGTATAAAAATAAGCCTTCTACCTTTGACCGGTTCTGAGACAGATTTTTTTTAAGCGGCAGTAAAGCAGAAGACAAAAAAGTGCGATTGTCCCGTTTGAAAATCTATTAAAAATCGCGCTAAAATTTATTTTCAAGGCAACTTTCCTGCAGTGTAGAGGAATATTTTC
>NW_026018715.1:13622124-13633110 GCF_020466585.1 Dendroctonus ponderosae
GCGATTGTCCCGGTTGAAAATCTATTAAAAACCGCTTTCAAATTTCTTTTCAATGCAACTTTCCTGCAGTGTAGAGGAATATTTTCTTTATCAAATAGTACAAAATTAAGCCTTCTACCTTTGTCCTGTTCTGAAAAATCTTTTTTTGAGCGGCAATACAGCATGAAAGTGGAATTGTCCCGATTGAAAATTTGTGAGAAATTGCTCAAGTGTTTTTTTAATCCTTCAACATAGAACAACATCTTCTCTTCAGGATCAGGGGGGATCAACTTCATGAAATGGGTTTTAATGCTACTTTACTCCAAGATAGAGGAAACTCGGCTCTCTATTAAGCGCTGAAAAATCAAGCTTCCAAGCTTCCAATTTTCCTTTTGAAATTTGTCAAAAACGTCTTAAAAATGCTTTTTAATGCTACTGCTCTTCAGCATATGTAGATCCATATATTCGCTATTAAATAATGCAAACCTGGGATTTCTAACTTTCACACGTTCTGAGTAATGATTTTTTTTAAATCAGCTATCATGGAACGAACACGTGCAAATGGGCCGCTTGAAACCGTCTTACTTAGCCAGAAATAAAAAATGTTACATTACCAGATTTATAAAGGAAACTGAAAAATGAAATATATTATATTTAACAAAGGATTTAAGTAAGTAACTGAAAATGAGAATTAGCAATAAAAATATGTTAAATTTTAGCATCGGGATGTTCCAAATAGTTTGAAATTTTTATGCTTGCAATTATTTTTTGCATGCTATTCGTTTTTAACTATTTAAAATTTAAAATTTCACCATGAAAAAATCAGAGTAAAAATTCAACAAGCTAATTTTTCATTCATTTTCAGATCCATGGACAAAAGATTGGTTCCTGGTGGGCAGCGCTGGAAAATTGGCCCTAATTCTGATAGCTTATCTGCTTTTCTGCATGAAAATCGGACCCAGTTTCATGAAAGATCGAAAACCCTTTAAACTAACTCGCACGATACAACTTTATAACATTTTTCAAGTCTTTGCCAACGCCTATTTAGTTTATGAGGTAATTTTTCCCGTTTATATTTTTTGCTGTTATTGTTTCATTTTGTGTGTTCTACTCATAGGGAATTCAGAGCGGATGGTTTACAAAGTACAGCTTTAAGTGCGAACCAGTGGATTATAGTGAATCCGAATCGGCTCATAGGGTAAGTCTTTATGAAAATAAAACCTATTTAACCGTATCGCATGTATAATTTTTCGACTTTCAGATGAGGAGCGCCGTATGGACTTACTACATAATCAAGCTTACCGACCTTTTGGATACCGTGTTTTTCGTGCTAAGAAAAAAGTACAACCAAGTAACGTTTCTTCATATGTACCATCACAGCATCATGCCCTTTTGCTCATACATTGGAGTCACTTTTGTGCCAGGTAAGTCACTGAATTTTCGCATTTTTCGTGAATTTCCTAGTGTTTTTCCAACGTTTTTAGGTGGACATGGATCTTTGATGGGTGTCTGCAACGCTTGCGTCCACGTGGTTTTATACTCTTACTATTTCCTCGCCTCCTTAGGACCCGAAATGCAGAAATACCTCTGGTGGAAAAAATACGTGACCAAAATGCAATTGGTAAGTTCCGTTCCCCCCTAAAAAAGCTCGTCCAGCCTTCAATTTTCTACCTCACATTGCAGGTGCAGTTTCTCATCATCCTCACCCACAACCTTCAAGTGATCCCAAGAGATTGTTCGTACCCAAAAACTTTCAACATACTCCTATCGATCCAGGCGGGATATTTCATATATTTATTCGGGTCGTTCTACGTCAGGGCGTATATAGAAAAAAAGCCCCAACCCACCATCATCAAAGTGGAAACCCAGGCGAAAGTGGAGGAGAATGGAAACACGATCATCTCAAATGGAAAATATGCCAATGGAACGCACCTAACCAATGGAAGTGCTGTTGTTAGCAATGGAAAGGCGAAAACTAACTAAAAAAGTTGTTGGAGGACATTCTAGGAGATAATTCAAGTTACTTTAGGTGGATGGTGCAGAATAACCTGAGCACAATCTGTGATAGTTTATTCCACTGGATAGAAGTGTGTTTAACAGGAACCTTTGTTAAATGGAAGTGAAATTTTTGTTTTCTGGTTGCATGAAATAAACTCGATTTTTGTTTTCAAACGCCTGATTATTGCACGATGTTGGGTGGAGCTTTAAGCTCGGAAATAAAACGCGATATAATTAATTCAAATATAATAATAAATACTTTTGTTTGCTTGCGCCGGCTCAATACCAGTAGACAAGTTTGTCTTCAAATGTGGCCTTTTCCTAGTTGCGATGCGATTATTTTACAAAATTCCTGCCTCGTATGTACAGGGTGTTAGCTTTGGGATTTCGTGAACCGAAATTGGGGCAAAGTTGCGCCTTTTTAGGCTAAACAAGCGACATTTGCGTAAATGATTTAGATTTTTTCTGAGATATTTTAAAACAATTGTCATACTATTAGAAAATATTTTTCCTCTCTAAATGTTTACACTGTATTTTAACCGTTTCTTCACACAACCGGACTTTTGCCCTAATTTTCGCAACACTCCCCTGCAATTTGTGACACCCTGTAGATGAAGCACTAATCCGACAATACACTAAAATCAAGCTCAAACGGGCGTTTCGAACAATACGTTTGACTATGAGAATAATTGTGCACTTGCAATAAAACTAAGTGATTTCAGTTCCAGTCCAGAAATCTTATCTAAATTTGTAAAACTATGTTGTGAGCATTTCATCCCTAGGCGCTAATTGGGGTGCCATTAATCAAAATTTCTTCGAAAAATCCGCTGGACGATGGTCGAAGGTTCATGCAATAAAATTATATACATTTTAGATACAGAGCAAGCGCTCCATGTCTTTGTCTAACGTCTACTGAGTTGCAACTGCGAATTTTTCGCGCAAAAGTCTTTAATAATCCTAAATATGTTGAAACTTTGAAGGTCTGGGCACAATTCCCAAGCTGATGGATGTTGCTCAATGCGCCCCAAATGTTCCAACTGAAGCTACTCTATGAAGGTACTTAAGGCTAAAAATCTCACAATTACATTGGCAATTTACTAAAGCTCCCGCAGTTCACTGAGGCGAGCGTTTTCAATAAATAAGTAAAGGTTTGATACAAACTTTTTTCATCAGTCAGTGCGCTTGAACCCCGTTTATTTCCTTTGGCTGCCAAACAGCCCCAAGTGGCGTAAAGCGTTAATATCCGGAAATTGTCCTTTGAGGGCAACATCAGCCACTAGCTTTGAGAGCCTCTCGCTCTTTTCCTGATCGGGATTCTTTGGCCCATTCTCCTCGTGGCTTTGCTCGGTTTCTTTGGCCAGTTGTTTGAATATTTCCTCGGCCTCTGATTGGTCTTCTTCTGGGCTTTTGGATGACGAAGATTCCTCGTTTAGCTCCTTTTCCAGGTCTTTGAACACCTCATCTTCTGAGCTGGTTGCTCGCTTCAGTATAGATCTGGACTGAGTTTCTTCGGGCGTTGGCAGAAGCTCATACGTGCTGGTTTCAATTTTCGACACCTTTGTGGGCTTTGGAGTGCTTCCTACTTCAATCAGTTCAACATCGTGCTTCATGATGTTGGTTTCACTGGAGCTTTGAACTGTTGGGGCTTCGCCCTTTCCATCCACCAGCTCCACGTCTTTCAGTATGGACTCAGAAGTGCTGTCGATGATTTCCAAGCTGCTCAGCCCAACTCCGCTTTCCTTGCTAGCAGGTTGGATCAGATCCACGCTTTCCAGTGAGGATTTGGTGGGTGGCTGGAAAGTCTCCACGCTTGCTGCTTCAGCAGAAACCATTGATGAGTGGTTGGTTCTGGGCGTGGTTAGTTCTCCGCTGTCCATTTCCACACTTTCCACTGATCTGGGAGAGGTTCCATTGATCGGGCAATCGGGCTCGTCTTCTGCGTCTTTGATCTCAATTGAAGCCGGCTGGACTTTGTCTTCTTCTAGAGGTTCTTCTTCTTCTCTAGGTTCCTCCAGAATCTTCACCTCGGCAATCAGTTGGGGGCCTTCGTCTGCCCAAGAGTCGTTTCTGGGAAGTTCAGTTGTTTGGTTGTCGGCTACCAGAGTTTCTTCGAATTTTTCGAAGTTGGGCAGCAATAAATCGCTGACTTCCCCAATGGAGGCAATGGTGGTCTCAATGTTTGGCTCCATATCCTCATCTATTGGGGATTTTTGCACTAGCAGCTCCTCCGGAAGGCTGGCGGCTGTGAACGACTTCAACGAGGCATTATTCGGCTGGTTGGGCCCGGTTTTCAGCCACTCAATATGGGTGTCGTTCTTAGTCTGGTTGGTGAGGAATTCGTTGACTTCTGAAAGGAAAATCTTGGTCTGTTTGGTGGAACTCTCCAGCTCCAGGTCGGCCTTTTGATGGTTTTCCCCGCCTGCTGGCATGATGTCAGGCAAAGGGGGATAGGCAGGGTTCTGCTCTGCTACCGGTTCGGTGTTTTTGGTTAAGTTTTCCGTGGTGGTTTCTATAAGAGTTGACTGTGTGACATCTTCCTTGTAAATTGTTAGGTTATTGACCAGTTCTTCTATTGGGGTGGAAGCTGGGGGAGCTGCAGTTGTTGAGTTGGCAGGGTTCTCCTTTCTCTTTACCAGGCTCAAAATGTGCGTGCTTTCTGACACTCTGAGCTCCAAATCGTTGCTGTCTGAAGAAGCATTGAGATCCCCAAGTGGTTTGGGCAAATCCGTGCTTTGCAGGAGAAGATCCTCTGGAGTTTTTGCAGCTTGATCAGGAGCAATGGGGGCAAATTCTGGTTCTATTTTCAGCTCATGCACCTCCAAACTCTCCTCCACGCCACCCCTTTGAAGGCCCTCAGCTCCAATGATGGTGATGACGCTGTCCGGGGTCGTCACGTCTTTTTCAGGCACCAAGTTGCCCTTTTTGAGGAACAAAAGCTTGTCGCCGATTCGCAGGACTGGCGGCGGGTGCTGGAAAACCTCAGAAACCTGAAACAGCAGTGGAATTATTTTTTTAGTGCTGTTTTGATGGGGGCCGTACTTCGCTGGACTCTGGCTCCGAATCGATTCCCAGATCATTTGAGGCGTATTCGCTAGTAGGGAGGGCTTCTTCGATCAGAAGCGTGCCTTGAGGCTCAGAAATGAAGATCTTGGGCGGGGCCGTTATGGGAATTTCCTTGCGCTCTGGAATTATCTCCTGGATTGTTATTCTGAAACATTCATGAGAATTGGCAAGTTCAGCGTCGTTTGGTGATAGCGCTCGTACTTATGCTGGAGGCTTTGCTCCTTCAAAGGGACTTCCTGAACGGGGACTTTGTTGATTTCCTCCAGCGACAGCGCTGCTGTGCTGGCGTTGGTTTCGGGCCATTCTTCCGCAGCAACTGGCCTGGAAGTGCTGGGCGTTGCTTCTGTGCTGCTGGATCTGTTAAAGTCTGCAAAAAACGCCTTCTTCAGCCTCCAAAGGATTTGGAGGTGGCAAAAACTCACCAATCGGCGGACAATGGTCGTACTTAGGACAGCAGGTTCCCGGGACTCTTTTGCCTTCGCAGTCGTTGCGAATGTAGCAGGAAACTTCGGTGCATTGCACCTCGCCACCTCTACAGTAGCAAACTTTGCATTCTCCACCTGGACTGGATTCGAGTTTTTCGCCGTTTGCATACGTGTGGCCATTGTGTTCGCATTCTGGAAAAACTCAGCCATAGAAAAATACCGTATGGAAGATTTGAGATGAACCCGACTCATTCAGTCATTTATAATGCGCAAATTAAGCCGTGGAAGTGCGAATGGTGCGCGCAAAGCAAAACTCATTAAAATCCTTTCCCTGACGAGTGTACGATCTGTCGAGCCACTTTGAATAAAACTCATCGGCACTTCATTTGTTGGTGATTTTAATGAAAACCATGTCAAGTGGATTGCTGAAATTAAAACTGTCGAGTTTCCATTTGCCCGAATCAGTCGACTAATTATGGTTTTAATTGCCGCGCATGTTGATTGGGTCTTTGATCATTGTTCCAGCTACTCTCTAGTTGAGTTGCTACTTTTCCTTGCAGCTAGATTTAGTCGCTTTTTTTCGCTAACATCGTTTTTAGTGGATTCAATTGACTCAACCTGTATAGAATTGTCAATTAACTGTCCAGTAAGTTGGAAAAGCAACAGGGGTTTTGGGGCTTTTTCGGGGTGTGGGGCAAATCGAAATATTTCCAGTGAATCGGGCCGGGGCTTAAGAAATGCAATTTACGTTCGACAGACCGGAAGAAAAGCCACCACTTACGGAATTCGATTTGATAAATTACGAGACTTATGAGGATTATTTGGACTCGCTTTATAATGATCTGGATAGATGTTATTTACAGGATACAAATATGTGTCGCAAGGTAAATAAGCGCTATTTTTTTAAGTTTGTTGCTGGTTTTAATCAGTTTTGACCGCAGAGGAGTCTTTTGGGGCCTTTGAGGTGCGCTTGATTTTATTGCATCAAAAATTTCATCGTCTTATTTTAAGCGCGCATATTTTACAAACATTTACATCACACAGCGTGCGTAAGAAACGCTGCAGTAAGGAAAACAGATTTATTTCTTAATTTTTATGTCAAGTTCAATGAATTTTCATATACAAAATACCAACGAAAATTGTATGTTTTTTCGTTATTGGGCTTACGAATAAAGAACAAATACAGTATTTATATTTGGCTTGCAAAACATTTGTTTTTGCAACCATACGGCGGTCATAATTATGGTCCAAATTAACGTATTTTCAAGCTGAAAAATCTCCTTTTCTTAAATGGCACACCCACTATATTGTTACTGTTATTTATTCAAATTTTTGCTTTTTCGACACCATGAAAATACGCATTTTGAGAGTTAAAGGCCGAATTGTATAATAAAAAGTATTTGAAAATTGCATAAAAATTAAAAAAATAAGTAAATTCTTGGCTGTTTTCCGCGCTCCAAATTTTCTGATGCGCTCTGTATAATTGTGAATATTTTTTAGAATAACCGCGTTTACTTCTTTATAATCTAACTATGAGAATCTTGAAATAAAACTCTAACTTTGCTCTATCGCTGGGACACCCTGTACAGCTAAGGCAATTGATTAAAAATTGAGTATTAAAAATTGACCAAGCAATTGATGAGTGTTTTCAGAAGAAATTTGAGAGAAAAATCACATTTTTATGATAAAAAACAATCGTAAACCAGTCAAGAAGCTATTTGACTCAGCTAATCAATAGATAGAAAGCAGAAAAAAAATGTTTTATGGCAAAAAACAGAACATTTTTGTCTTGATTGGTTGACCAATAATTACAATTTTATAATTTTTGGAAAAGTTTGGTTTCTAATAATTTTTTATAATTTTCTTAAACTCTCAGGACTAGAGCTTTAGACCAAGAGCATGTTTTTGTGTAGAAAACAGCAAATTTTTTAAATACATCCACAGTTTGAACACTTTTCCAGTGGCGTACAAGTTACAGGCAAATCAACCCCATTCAAGAACCGTAACGGATTCATGCTATACAGTTTTCTAAAATTTATTATTTTTACCTTAAAAACAGGAAAAACAGGTTTTTTTGGAAAATGATAATCGGGCGAAAACCACCAGTAGAATCGACCTCAATTTTTAAAGCAAAGTAATTACTTTGGAAAAAAAATGCTAAAAATGTTTGAACAAAAGTTCGTGTTTTTGATCATAAAATGTAATTTTTCTCTTAAACTGTGCGGTCTAGAGCTTCAAACCAAGAGGAGGTTTTTGTGTATGAAACAACCGAGTTTTGAAGCAAGTTGGTAATTTTACATTGTTTTCAGTGGCGTAGAAGGTAGGGGAAAAACAATCCCATTTCAGAACCTTCACAAATTCATGCTATAATTTTTTGTTTAATTGACTATTTTTAATAGATTAAAGAAGAGAAAAGTGAATTTTCAATAAAATAATACAAAACCATTGTCTCCAAATCACCAGTAGAAGAATTTTAAATTTTTTACGCACTATTGATTTTCCAAATTTTGTTCATGTTTTTATTACAAAATGTAATTTTTCTCAAAAACCCCAACACAAGTACATAGAAATCAACGATTGTTTCAAAAACCAGAATCAAATTGCGATTCGCCAGTGGCGTAGAAGCTAAGAGCAAAACAATTCCACTTAAATACTATAAAATTTATGTTTTTTAACTGACTAATCAACAGAAAAAATGAAAACGTCGTTTTCAAGGAAATGGCACAAAATAATGTTGGCAAAACGATTACATTGTTTTGAGCAAATTATTGATTTTGGAATTTTTGCTCATGTTTTTCCTCAAAAATGCATTTTTGCATGAAAACGGGCAACGTTACAGTTTTTTGCAAGGAGTACTTTTTCGTGTAAAAATTATCGGCCTTTTAAAATGTGCCCTGGAATCAGCATTTGCTTCAGTGGCGTAGAAGTTAGAGGCAATCAATCCCGCTCAAGCACTTTAACAGTTTCTAAGCCCTCATCAACAGCAAAATTTGCAACATCGACAAAAAAATCGACTAAACGCTCATAAAATCGACAAGTTTATTAAAAAGACGTATCGAAAACTGCAATTGCCTGCCTGAAATTGTTTGGGAATTATGGACGCAATTAACGTTTGTATAAAAATGTCAATCATCCCCTTGATCAAGTTATGCCAGTTTAGTTCAGATTACCCTGTATAATTAAATGCAGCGAATTCAAATTATGTCATAGCGCGTAGGCCAAATATGTGAATTACTTGAAAACCAAAAAAAAATTAAAATTGTTTATATAATATAAAAAAAACTGAAAAACCCCCCAAAGTGTTTGTTTTATCCACTGGTTATAGAGTTTTTGTTGGGTCTTTTCGGCCTTTAGAAGGAAGGAAGAGAAAAATCCGTGGGTTCAACACGATATCCATTCCAGTGGCTGTCGAGATAATCTTCAGTAGACTTTTAAAGCGTGGATTATGAAAATTCTGGTTTCAGATAGCGGAGTTCGGATACAGAAGAGACGGCAATACATTCAGCAGACAGGAGTTCGAGCAAAAGCGAAAAAAAGTGCAGTTTTACCTATCGCCGCTAAAACCGAATATAAATGCGAGCACGGGATTTAGATTTGGAGATGCGGCACAAAACGCGTTGGCTCTCAGGGAACGAGCTAACAGAACGGGAATAATGACTACGATCATTTTCATCAAGTATGGAACCTCCAGGTGCACAAAAACCGAAACTGTAAGGCGTTTTCAGCTACACGGCATCGAACGACCGGGAAATATCTGGATACATCGACTACGCCCACAGTCTGATTAAAAAGGACTGGAAGAAGTTTTTCAAGGAGAACCAGCCAATGTATCCAGACCGGTACGACCTGGGCTTCTACAACTGGAAGAAAGATGCGACAGTCATAAACGACTCGCTCTATTACAAGACTCTGATGTCGCCCACAAAAGGTCCAAAACTCCTGTCCAAAATCCGGTTTTCCAAATGTTTTTTCCAGGCTTGGTGTTCCAGAACAAGTTTGACCGCATGCTGATCGTCCCCGATCCTTTCGCCATCATTCCCGGCCAGAAGACCACGAGAGTGAGAGTCAGGACGAAAATGTACAACAACTTTGTCCTGATCGATCACATCTTGAGGTCCCGAAAGTAAATAGAAATTGATTCTTGCCATTCTCACCGCATTGGTAGTCTGGACAGCATCTGTTTGGCCGATGGATGGCTTTGCAGCCGGGCTTCTTCGTGCATTGGACAGTCTCACATTGCACTCCTGGCGGCTGGCAACGGCACTTTAAGCACGGTTGTTCAGCTGGGACGGTTTCATCTACACCGTAAACCACATCTCCTACTATGCAAACTTAAATAAAATAATAAAAATAATGAATTAAAATTTGGAGGTTTATGGGGGGAGGTTTACCTGGAGGTTGGTTGCCTTCGCTGTCCTGGTCCACATCGGGAGGATAGACTTCTCTGACCATTCGCTGCGACCTTTTAACCACCCCTGCAAAAAACAATTTCGTAATGTTAACTGGAGCCAAGTGCTGCTGTCAGCCCAATTTTCGGGTTAAATTTAAGCTCTTTTGATGCAGCCACACAATTATACATCTTCGTCCCGCTTAGGATAGTCATTAATTTCCGTTTTCCAAAATGTCCAAACTTGGGGGCATTCATTAATTGTGGACCAAACAACTTTAATTTTGGGTTTGTTCCTGGTGCGGTGTGGTCTGTCCATTGCATTCCATGAATAAACGGATTAATCTATCGTGCGTTGAAATTTCCATTAAAAAATGGAAATTATGTTGAAGAATTGAAAACTAAAGTAGAGAAACGAGTGATTCGCAAGCCAATCAGCGGATTATAAATACATTGGTATGAAAGTTTGTTGCATTTAGTAATAAAATTGTGTCACGACATACGCAAATATCCACAAGGTAATCGATGGGCATTTTGCATAAATAACGAATTTACTGTGCGATGAGGCAATAACGCAATAAATATGATTATTGAATAGTGTTCCTGTGAAATTTGCAATTATGGGATTATACAACCCGAGTCTCAATGAGTGCCGGCGACTAACTGGTTGCCGATTTTCGGTAAATATTCAATGGGGAAACCGATTGAGAAGGTTTGCCGGTTTTTGTCAATTCAACGGTTTTTTGCGCCTTCAACACCGACCAAACTAATTAGAATTCGTCAATGTAAAGGTTTTTCCACTCGGCCAAAGTGTTGCAGCGTCTGATTAAATAATTTCCTTCGCATTTCAAACGCTGCCAAACGAAAATACGATTCCGCTTCTTTTATAGGCAATCTCCGACCGAATCCAATTTGCCTTGGGAAGAGGTATTGAACTTTTATTAGCGCTAATCCTGGAACATCTCGTTTCATCTTCCACTTTGCTCGATTTCTTCATCATGCACTTTTGTGCTTTTCTTTGAATCGGTTTTGCAACAGTTTCCATCATCATCATCATCATAGGCAAAATAACTGTTTGTTCACCAACAAAAATTAAATTTTAGTATAAATTTGTTTCCTGGGTTTCACTCATTT
>NW_026018715.1:13633895-13641100 GCF_020466585.1 Dendroctonus ponderosae
CTGATGATGGTGGAAAGAAAAAACACCGAAACGTATTCTGAAGAATGAACCAAACTGTAATAGCGAAGCAAATAAATGACTGAGACCCGTAAAACGAAAACGTAAGACGACAAAAATAAACTAATTTAATGTCATCCATTGGCATGTTTTTCGGCATAAATCGTACTAACTAGTCGATAATTTGGCCGAAAATTAAAAGGAAAACTGATTTATATACAAGCACGGTTGGGCAACGGAGCGTGTTTCCTTTCCGTTTAATACAGACGAATTCAATAGGTTTTCCTAATGACTAGCTATAGGCATTTGCTAAAAATTACAGGATTTTATTTGAGTGTGTGTGGAGCTTTGTTGAATATTCCATCTGCACAAAGCGAGTCGTTTTTGTAACGGCAGACATTCGAGGAAAATGGACGGTAATTTCGGATTCTGAGCCTCGTATGGTTTTATGGAAATTGCAATTTTGCGAAAATAATGCCTGCATTCTGCAAAAACCAGCCATTATCATCGAGTAACCCAAATTAGTTCAATTCTGGCTGATTGTTGGTGACCCGCACAATTGAGCGCGAGAATCGACTATTGCAATAAAATGTCGTTTATTTATAATGAAAAAATTCAAAAATTTTTGCCCCGTTAGTAGGTTTTAAGGCTCGCTGACATTGAACGCGAATCTTTGGCCAATTACATCATCTGATTGACGGAATAATGAATAAATCCGCGAAAAACCAGTTAACTAAGCTATGAATAATTTGATTCATTCAGGTACCAGTTTTCCTCAATTTATAAACGATTGCAGGTTTACTCAAGCCAGGCCATTAAAACAATAAAAACACAGATCGTCAGACCTTGGAAGGTATTTCGCAAAAAAAACATAACGATTTCGTTTTACAGTGGTACTTTTATGGATAAGTCGAGACCTTTGTGTTGGCTCGAATTACAATGGTTTATTCCGAACGGATTGAAATATACGCGAATACAATGCAATGCCATTTTTTAACTGATTTTACACGAATATAATAATTTTTCTGTTTGGTAATGCGCAATTACGGCTCGTGCTTTAGGCGTTTTGCAATATACACGTTGAATGGATCGTTTACATTTACATTTAGGCACTTGAGATCAGCAATTAATTAATTTCGATTGTTGCAAAGTGGCGTTTTCATTAAATCTTGCTGAAATAATAAAGAAACTGATGGTCTTTTGCGCATTCAAATTTATGTTCGGTTATAAACTGCTTTTTACTGCAAAATTTTTTTGCGAGAAAGACAAATTTGTTGCTGAATTTTTGATCAAAACTCATTTGTATTCCCAAAACATCGGTTTTTCACCATCTGTAGCGCTTTAAATATAAATACAAGTTAAAGTGTTCAAAATATTCAAGTTTTGGACGCGATAAAATCGCCAAAAACCAGACAAAAATTATTCAGTTATGAAAAAAAAAATAATACATTTGCTTTGTTAAGTTTTTTTTGAGAAACTGTCTAATAAAAGAAGATTTTTTATTAAATATTTATTTTTACGCGCAAAAGAACATCTTTTATTATTCATTCTGATCTGTCGCGCTTTGGACATCTTGAAAAGGTTAAGTGAAACTGATCGTAAAATAATTTAAATCTCCAAGCTTTGAGCGCATAAAAATCGCACAAGATTCTTTTGCGGGTTAAAATTTAAAAAATTTAATAAACTTTCTTTAATTAGTCACTTTCCCAAGAAAATGACAAAAAATGCAACATTTTATTATATTTTTTTAAAGAATTTTGTCAATGAATATTTATTTCTGTCCGCAAAAGAACATCGATTCTTATCCAATATGATCTGCCGTACCTCAAATTATGAAAAAGTTTACGCAAAACTGAAAAAAATGAAAAAATTATATAAATTTCCGACTTTTGAACGCAAAAAATCGCTGAGAACCAGAGAAAAAATATTGTTATCAATTTGCTTTTACTAGAAAGTTACAACAAAAAATGACCGACATATTTTTTACTCTGTTTTTGAGAAACTTTTTTGTAAGAAAGACAAATTTGTCGCTGAGGTTTTATTCAAAACTCATTTTTATCACAAAAACATTATGGTAAAGCATCTGTAGCGCTTTAACTATACAGATCAGTTAAAGTAAAACTGATGATAAATAAATTGAAAAGTTCAAGTTTTGAACGCGAAAAATCGCTAAAAACTAGACAAAAATTATTAAGTTGTGAATAGAAATCATCAGGGATAGATTTTTATTTATTAGAAAGTTTCACAAAAACATAACAAAAAAAAAAGAGCGGCGTAGCTTTTTTTCACCATTATTTGAGAAACTTTCTAATAAAAGCAAATTTGTCACTCAATATTTATTTGTATCCGCAAAAAAACATCGGTTCTTATTCAATATATGAAAAATATGGAAAAGTTTAAGGGAAACTGATGAAAAATTAATTCAAATTTCCGACTATTGGGTAAAAAAAATCGCCAAAACCTGAGAAAAATTATTCTTTTGCCCATTAAAATAAATATTCAGTGATAAATTTGCTTTTATTGGAAATTATCGCAAAAACCAAGAAAAAATGGGCGACAGAATTTGATATTCTTTTTTGGAGAAACTTTTCTGTGAGAAAACAAATTTGTCGCTGACGCTATTCAAAACCGATTTTTATCTAGAAAACATCGGTTTTTATGCTTTACCATCTTTGTTGTCATAAGTTAAAGTGAATCTGATGATAAATAAATTCAAAATTCAAGTTTCGAACACGAAAAATCGCTAAAAACCAGACAAAAATAATTCAGTTGCGAATAAAGATACATAATCAGTGACAGATTTTCTTTTATTATAAAGTTTCGCAAAAAATAACAAGAAAAGAGCAGCGCGGTTTTTTTCTCATCCTTTTTTGAAAAATGTTCTAATAACAGCAAATTTCTATTTGCAAAAACCATCGTTTCTTTTTCATTATGATCTACCTACTGCACTTAAATTTATAGAAACCTTTAGGTAAAATTGATGATAAATTCATTCCAATATCCAAGTTTTGAACGCGAAAAAATCGCTGAAAACTAGGCAAAAAAATGTTTTTATTTAAAAATAAATATTCAGTGTTAAATTTACTTTTATTGCAGAGTTCACAAAAAAATGACCAAGAAAGAGCAGCGCGGCATTTGATCATTCTTTTCTTGGAAAACTTTCTAATTAAAGCCAATTTGCCAAAAATATTATTCGGAACTATCGCGCTTTAAATATATAAACAAGTTTAAGTAAACTGACAAAAATTGATTAAAATCTCCAAGATTTGAAAGATAATTGATAAAATCAATTTTATCCCCAAATTTTTATCCTCACGCGATCAATTTTCCAATACATATCTCAATTGCAAATCCTAGAAGGTCAATTTTTCGCCAGTTTTCCCCTGTTCAAAGCCCAAAGATTCGAATAAATTTATCATCAGTTTCCCATAAATTTCTCCACACATATATTCAAAGCGCGGCCTGTGCCCGGGTGCCTTCTCACATTTCAAAATGTATCGTAAAATTTGAAAAGTTACCCAACTTTGCTGTTGATAAAAACCAGGCCAGGAAACTTTGCCTAAATCTTCTGCGGGCATTTATTCGTATCAGGCACGTTTGGGGGGCCGTTATTGCTTTTTCCGAAAGCCTTTTGGCCATTTTCCGGTTAAATTGGATTTCTATGTACTTTCATAACTCAGAAAATTGCACTAGGTTTAATTTGTATTTTAATCCTTTATCTATCAAACATTTTCCTCGGCGCATAGAACCGGAAAGTGAAAAGGGGGCGTTTTATCCTTACCAGCATTAGCAGGACTATCCAGCAGGAAATTCAGCGCCACGATCAGAACAAGCCGGAAACTCGTGCTGGCATTCATTTCTCTGCAAAGAAAAGAAAATGTTAAATCGCACAAAAGATTGGTTCGGACATTCGGGTGAATCAGCTATCAGTTGAACAATGAAGAAAATTCGCGCTCCCACAGCTATTTTCTCTGCATTGTTACTGGATGGAACCCCCCGATTGGGTTCAATCTTCACTCTTCATTCCCTAAAAAAGTGTTAATTTCATCCACTCTGAACTAGCGATTTCGGCTTACGTATAAAATGTGATTCGCGCTTTAGAGCGATATCGATTGAAGCGAATTAACTAACAATCGTTAATTATAGCCACCCTTTTCAGTCCTGTCTGTGTTCAGTAAACGTAGGGCTTAACATTATGCCAGTCGATTTGGCGAATTTACCATTGTATGTTTTGTGGTAAACCGGTGTTCTAAAGGGATTAACTCCATAAATTGTTCTGAATTGATTCGCCAATAATCAGCCAATATTGGACAAACCGGGCGATCTTTTTACCGGAAAAAATACGGAAGTTGCAACTCGAACAGGATGGAGGGCAGGAGTTTGAGTTGTGTATAAACTGAAAATTGATTGAAAACAACTGATGTTTTTTTGCGACTCAATTTTCTGTAATTTTAAATGAATATCGGTTTTTCTTCTTTTGTTCAGAAACTTTCCAATGAAAAAGTTATTTATTTCTTGGTTTATTCGTTTTTTTCATGCGAATTGATACGTTTTAAAACACACGTTTATTTATAATCATTTGAAGGGAGTCCAGGAAAAAACAGCAAAATTATCGCACTTTCCATATAAGACGGACTTTATCAATATGTGATGAAAAGCGATTTTCTTGAAACTGAGCACAAAAGTTCATAAAAAGCGATTATCCAGAAAAAGGTTTTGGTTCATRAACATCCCAACAGGCGAAGCCTAAAGCGACTTTCGTGCCGACTTTTGGACCATTTTTACGGGACAATTTGATTGAAGCTTTACAAACATTTCGGTTAAATCCGCTCATTTGGTGCGAAAGCGTCAATGTTTTCCTTTCAGTTTATGATCTGCAAAAATTTACCGAAAAAGCGCCTACAAGTAAATTCACTGTTCAAGGAACAAAATCAGCAAATTTATTTTTTATATTATTAAGAAACTAAGCAATTAAGTAAAATTTTAGCGAAGGCTTCATCAAACAATCGCCAAAAAAGGAATTTGCAAAAAGTCGATATCAAAGAGCCTAAAGGAAATTTGAGAATCCACTAGTCAGAAGAAAGTACGAATCTAGCTAACACAAACCTTTTGTTCGATTTATTTCAGAACTTTCAAGTGAACTTAAACAAATCGCTCAAAAATGCACTATTGACACTTAAAAAAATGCAACTGGAAGCAAACTAACAAAAATTACCATTCAATGAATAAAATAGCATAAAAAATAATGAGTTCATAGAATTTAATGAAATGATGCGACGTCTGCAAAATAACCATCAATAAAGATGGCGAAAGTGGGTAAAATCTCTAATTCCAACCACCCTAAATCTCGACCCAAAATACCCAAATGGAAAAAATTGCCGGCACTAAAGTCTCGAAACTTATTAATATAATAAACCCCAAAAAGCAGGGGCTTATCCTAGATAAACAGCCCAGAAAGTTGGCGCAATTCCATCAGGACTGAGTTGCAAAGTAAAATCTGTAGGTGGAGGAAAACTCTTTAGAAGCAAAATCTCACACAGTAATTAAACGGAAAATTCACAGAGTGATTGGCTGGGAGGCTTTCAGTGTACCATTTTGACTAATCAAAAGAGTTTTGAAACCTTCGGGGAAGACTGTTTCCAACCAAGATATTTTCAGGTGGTCGTCGATAGGAAATTGGATCAGACGTTTCGCTAGCACGCATGGTTAGCATCTTCAGAGATATGTTTCTCGCAGAAGCAAACCATTTTCGTTGACCCACTCGAGCTTGCGAAACGTCAAGACGAAAACTTGTTCCTCAACGGCCCGAAAACGCGAAAAACTCCTCATCAGTTTGAATTTTCCATCAACCTGAAATGCCTGCCGTGTATAATGTGTATTTGTTCTGCTAACTAGTGGCATTGCAAGCAAAAATGATGGGCAATTTTGAGTTTTTCAACTGCCTGTAAAGGCGAATTGCTGGTTTATTTATGGCAGAAGAGACAATAATGGATCATCTCGGCCACCTTCGACGAGATACAATCGTTACAGCATCAAGCGAAGACCGTTGAACCGTTGGGAATGTCAGACGACAGCTCGGATGGACGCAGTCTGCAATTACACAGAAATTTTATGACTGCAGGAAAAAATCACATCAACCTGGAATGTGCTGCAGTCAATCGACCGCAGAATGGCTCCCAGAAATTCATCTTGAATTGCGTTTCTTTTGCTACTGACTCAGCAGGAACTTTTACAAGGAAAAGCTGCCGCAGTGGCGTAGTTGGTTTTTCTGGTAGAACATCAACATTTTTCCTTCAATGGTCTAACGCTTCTTCGTCACCAGGTTTAGTAATTTGAACTTTTCAAAGTCGACTTTTTCGCGCAATTATTGGGTAAGATACAACTGCAAAACCCATGAATATGGATTTTTTCCTGCTAGATGTCTGGTGAATATTTCGTCACATTCCTGCTAACAACCAAGTGATATTTCCATTATATGCATTCGTTATAAGGAGTGATTAATGGCGCCCAATGTAATTAATAATGTTACGTGCTGCTCCTTTTCCTGCTTGTATCATCATCAGCACTTTTGAATTTAGGTATATTGTTTCTTCGAATCGCTAATTTATTACACTGGTTTTCTGGCAAATACGAAGAAGAAAATAATTTCCTCCTAACGTTTCGCAAGCGAGTGTGGCTAGCATCTTCAGAGTGGAGCTGCGCCCAACAAGCCCAAAACAMTYTTGGGAAATTTTCATTTTTGGTCGAAAATTTYATAAAGGTMTGCAAAATGCTTCGAATTTAAGATCATTTTCATCAGAAAGAATAGCGGAATGGGAGCTGATTGGAGCTTGTTTTTCAAACAAGCTCCCATATCCGAAACAATCTACCTTTTCTGTCCATTTTGAGTCATTTTTGGGCGGTTGCGATTTTTAAACAATAAAATATTCCTTGTAGTTTAGATGTGTGTATTGGGAGCTTCTGAGGCCGGAAACCATTCAATGAGCGCAGAAAACACGCTTCAGAAATTTTTACTTTTGACCAAGAGGCCAAACTTCGCGTTAGAGAAAGTGTTTAATGACGAAGTTGTTTTTTTTGGGACAATAGTTTTTCAATATTTATTATACATTTTCATCCCACAATATTTTTATCAGAAATTCTGGTAGTTTTGACCCAAAAAGCGCAGATTTGGGTGAAAGATTAGACCGAAATTTCATGTTTTTCGACAC
>NW_026018715.1:13642099-13652071 GCF_020466585.1 Dendroctonus ponderosae
TTGATTACTTTTTGATAAATAATTCGTTCTTATTGCGAAATAGGAGCACTATTTATCAATCTGTAATAAAAGACAAACATGTTTGAGGCGAAATACCCAAAAAGAAGTTTGTAAAAAATGAATCCGCCTCAACAATATAGAACTTATCTACAACATAAGAAGTTTCTTCATAAGAGGTCGATTTTCCGAAACAATGCAAGTCAGCAAACTCCTAACGTTGCAAAAAAATAAAACCCTTAAAATCACCATTCCCCAGTGGCGTAGAAGCTACAAGCAAAAAACCCCTCCTAAAAACAGCTAAAGGCTGCCACTGAAGTGAATTCAAATATTAACTGGAGCCTAAACGAGCCTCAAGTTTGTTGGCAGTACCCTGAAGATGCTGGCCACGCGTGCTTGCGAAACGTCTGGAAGGTGATGTGGCACCAGAAAGCGCGAAAAACCCCACACGAACCCAATAACCAGTAGATAAATCAAACAATTGAGGACTTTAGGAGGTTTGGCCTCGTTTACAAGAACGGCATTTCTCTTCAGCCCGGGCACTTGTATCAAATCGTAACAACCGCTTCAGACTTTTTACGTTCTCCAAACAATGGGCCCCGACAAGTGAAACTCTTCATAATGGAGATGTGAATTACGTATGTTTTTAATTAATTAGCCAGTGTTGCAGAGTGCTAATTAGACGGCCGTAAAAACGGTTGCGCAATTTCTTATACCACACCAAAAACTTTCGGAAGGAACTAATGGGCCGTACATTTCTTCGGTAAAGTCCAGCCAAGTTGGGCGCTTTTTGCTAATGAGGAAAGCCGGAATGTGAAGGGTGGTGCGTTGGAAATTGCCGTAAAATGCATACAAACGTGTATATTTGCTTAAGTGAGTAAGAACGGGACTTCATTCAGCAGAACGCCTAACACCAGCGAGTTTTTTGGGCCACCTTGTATTTATAATAAGCTTTAAAGTTAATTGGTATTGCATAAACGTCAGAAGAAAGCGTTCGATTAAGTAAACTTACATGTTGAACCACCGTATTTTCTCATTCTAAAGCCGCCCATACACGACTTTCAACTTACCTTAGCATTAACTAGTTTCCAATCCAGATCCTTAATAAAAAAATAAAGTTCATAGACATATGAGGAATTCGACTCAACAATAAAAAGTGATAGTCCATGGGCAAGTTGAGAGCAACATGGAATTCATTCACATATTGTCTACTAACCTACGCGCTTTGAATAATTTACTGATTTTCTGTTTGAAGAATGATTATGAATGATTGACGCTGGGTATTGTGAATAAGCAAGGTGTCTGATTTAAATAGAATGCAGGGGAAATATTCTTCCATGGTTAATTCAGGTATTTGAATATTTCGTGCAACCTCAAGCTCGGTAAATGCGTGGCTTTCCATAAAGTTTGCATAATTTCAAAAACATCATTAAGCCAAGATTTGCAAAGAAAACTTTTCTAGTTAGTTAGTTGATTTATTTGTTCCTTTCATGCAATGTTTTCCTGACTTCCAAAATTGCCGCGATTGAAGTAATGTGAGAAGTGCCATAGACAAAAACAAATGAAAAGGATTGAAATAAAAAAAATTAAAAAGCCCTTTGATTAGCACATATTATTGTTTAGACGCTTGCTAGATTTGACCACATAACGGCAAAAATGCACCTATTTGCGGCAATTAAAGTTGGCGTAATTGCAAGAAAAACGTACTCGCGTTTTAATTCGTCGTCTACTTAAGTAGGAAACTCCGGGTCATTAAAAGCCAAGCCACTGAACGCGCTTGCAAAACCTTTTTATTATGGTGCTATTAAATTTGCGAAATCCTTGTTGTTCAGGAAAAACGAACAAAACACCCAATGGACTTTTGAACAGAAACTTTTGAAATTTTTATTTGCGAAATTTATTGTTAGAGCCTAGAGACGAGGGAGCTGAAACGGCAGGTTTTTACGTCTGGGGATGGCTTTAGGAAGAGTTTTGCCACTTCCACGCCACTGGAGGGAGACTCTTTTAAAGGCCGGGGTTTCCTTCGGAAAAACGGTATTTTTAGTGGGAAAGTCTAAGATCAGTCGTTTGGAAGAAAATCGGCATTTTATGATGAAACCAGTTAAGAGGCTTGTTCAAATTGTCACCAATAGGCAGAATAGTAGAACCTAAGTGTTTTTTTTTTGGAAAAACACAAAATTATTTTCCTGATCGGTTGACCAACAGTGAAAGTTTATTGTTTTGGGCAAAGTAGGGTTTTTATGAATTTTCTATTGCTTTGTGCAGAAAACAACAGCCGTTGAAAATACGGCGACAATTTGCCATTTTTCTCAGTGGCGTCGAAGTTAGGGACAAAATCCCAATCGCAAAGCAGAAAAACTTTCAAATTTTTAACTTAATAATTGATTTTTTATACTTTGTCCATATTTTTTATTGTAAAATGTAATTTTTCTCTGAACCGACGAGGGCTAGAGCGTCTGACCAAGAGTGCTTTTTTGCGTAGAAAATGTTAATTTTTCAGCGCGGTTTTAAATTGCCACTTTGGAAGCATTCAATCGAGTTTTTTAGTGGGGTTGTATTTCTCGTAACTCATATACCACAAGAGAAAATCGTAATTTGAAAGCAGATTTTAAAAGGCCTCAGTTTTCGGCAGAAAAAAATTATTCTTAATTAGTCAAATGGTCCCAGATGGGCCTTTTTGAAGCTTTTAGACATTTTATGATGAAAAAATGCGAAAACCAGACAAGAAGCTTTTTTTATAATCATTATATTGAAATGAAAAACAGAAATGAATAAAAATGTTTTTTGAGAACTGGAAATTAAGAAAGAAATTGATGCGGTTTTGAGAGGAAATTTGAAGGTAAATTGACTTTTTATGATGACAAACCATCGTAGACCATCAAGAAGCTTTTTCATTCCTCTACTCTATAGATCGAAATGCAGAAAAAACCGCAAAGCTTCTGTTTTGATTGGTTAATCAGTAGTGAACGTTATTTTTATGATGTTTTATACTCTTTATTCCTGTTTCTGGTCATAAAATGTATTTTTTTTCTTAAACTGTCAGGACTAGGGCTTTAGACCGAGAGCACTTTTTTATGCAGAAAACAACGGCCTTTTAAAATGAATCAACAATTAGCCATTATTCTCAGTGGCGTAGAAGTGAGGGCCAAAAAAATCCCAATCGAGAACTTTGAGCGACTCTGTTAACTACAAACGACATTTTGTTGACTATTTTAAAAAATGAACCGACCAGGACTAGAGGGTCTGACCAAGAGTGCCTTTTTGCGTAGAAAAACGATCTTCTTAAACTCGCTATCAAATTGCCAATTTCTCCAGTGGCGCCGAAGCTAGGAGAAAAACGAATCATACTTAAATACTTTACGTTTTTCACACAATAAAACTGATTTTTTTCAACTGACTAATCAATGAAAAAACCTCGTTTTCAACAAAATCACAGAAAACAACAGCCGCGAAATGATCACCAGTAAAAGTTTCAATTTTTTAAACGAATTATCAATTTTTGAAATTTTGCTCATGGTTTTCATCAAAAAACGCGTTATTGCTAGAAAATGGTCAACGTTACAATTTTTAACAAGGAGGACTTATTTGCGTAAAAACTAACGTTTATTTAAAATGCGCTATCAAATTGGCATTGTCTCCAGTGGCGTAGAAGCTAGGAGCCAAACAATGCCACTTAAATACTTTAAGTGCTCCAAACTCAATTTTTTTTATCTGACTAATCAACAATAAAATCAAAAACTTTTTTTCGTCTTAGGAATTATGCGGAATATGTTAATTAAATCAAAATTTTTTTTTTAACAGTTTCCTACTTGTGTTCGTTGGAATCGCCGTCCAAATTGGATCAAATAGAAACTGGCCATTACGAATTAAATGGAATTATTACGAAATCAATTTGGAAATATAAATGTGGCTGTAATAGATAATTAGCAGGCAGCCTTTGCATCAATTACCCGAAATGCGGATACCATTAGTTGCGATGCAATAAAATTATTGGAAACATGGGTATTATGCATAATTCTCTCATGATTTTATTGTGTTTTGTTTCATTGGTGCTCACCGAAAGCCAAATGATATACTTTGCAAATTATTGAATCAATTCGCTACATTTGTTATTGTTATTATTATTGTTGGGTATTAATAATCAGGTTTTGAGTTACACGAGTCTGTCGTGTGAAAATCCATGCTACAAAAACAATAGTTTTTCTGTTTGAATTGGGAAATTTTCATATTTTTACATGAAAACCGCTGTAAATTGCACGTGTTGTTGTTATCCACCAGTATAAATTCGAATATTGTTGGAATGTCTTGAGATGCATGTGAAAAGTCGCTGTCTTCTACGCACAAAAGTATGTACTCTTGATCATGTCTCTTTAAGGATAGAAAACATGGACAAAATATGAAAAATCTACACTTCGGTTAAAATTTTCAAAGCTTGTTTGTTGATGATTTGGAGCCATCATTTTCCTATTTTTTTATCTATTAAAAATGGTCAATTTTACAAAAAAATACTTTATGAATTGATTAAGCGTGTTAAATGAGATTATTTTGGCCCTAACTTCGATGCCACTGGGACAAATGCACATTTTTGACCACATTTTAAAATACTGTTTCCTTCTACATAAAAAACTGCTCTTGGTCAAAAACTCTAGTCCGGACAGTTTAAGGGAAAAATTGCATTTTATAATCAAAAACTGGAACAAAATTTGCTTAACAAATTGACGCCGCTTCTACTGATGATTTGGGCACGATTATTTGGTATAATTCTCCAAAAATTGATTTTTTTCCTTTTAACTCTGTTGAAAACAGTCAATTTAACAAAAAAATATAACATGAATAAGGTTCTTGGTTAATGCTCTTGAATGGCCCTGATTTGCTCCTAACTTCTACGCCACTGGAAAGAATGTAAAATGTTTACCACATTTTCAAATATCGATCATTTCTACATAAAAAGGTGCTCTTGATCCGGACTGTTTAGGAGAAAAATTACATTTTTTGGCTAAAAACACGAACAAAATTTCAAAAATCAATACCTTGCTTAAAAAATTGACGCCGCGTCTCCTGATGWTTTGGGCACGATTATTTGGCATAATTTTCCAAAAGATTGATTTTTTCCCTTTACATCTGKTGAAAACRGTCAATTAAACAAAAAATTATAAAACGAATAAGGTTCRTGGTTAAGGTTCTTGAATGGGATTGCTTTAGCAATAACTTSTACGCCACTGGTAAAGATGTGAATTTTTCTCCACATTTTAAAATATCGTTCCTTTCTGCATAAAAAAGTGCTTTTGGTCAAAAGCTCTAGTCCTAAGAGTTGAAAAGAAAAAATAAACTTTATGACCAAAAACACGAATAAAGTATAAAAAAATAATTAAAAACATAACTTTGTTAAAAAAAACGTTCACTATTGGTTGATCCCATCCATGAAGGCAAAATTGTTGTGTTTTTTTCCAAAAAAAAACAATGCTGTCCTGCGTTTCTGCCTATTGATTAGTTGAATTTGCAAAAGCTTCTTTACTGGTCTACGCATGTTTCCCATCAGAGACAGTCAAATATCTTCAAAACGACTGACCTTAGAGCCTTTGACTAAGAATACCTTTCTTCTGAGGAAAACTGATCCCTTTAAAAATCTGCCATCAGATTATGATTGGCCAGTGGCGCAAGAAGTTTCAAGCAAAACAATCCCACTAAGAAAAATCAATTGCATGCTTAAAAAGTGACTATAAATAATCAAAGGAGGCTAAATTAAAATAAATAAATACATTTCACAAATAAATGTGTGGTTTGTAACGAAGAATTAAAATCCCAACCAGAAATTCTTCGTTTTGGGCCCGGAAGCCCCCAAAAAACTCATCAGTTTCACTTCCTGTTTCACCTGATCTAATAAACTATGACAGGATCCATAAAGGCAGCGAAAACTTCTGCAGCCTTTCAAGCAATTAAGCACTCAGGAAAGTTCCTGTTTCTCGTTCACAACGTGCCGTTATCAAAGGAAATTGTCCCAGGCTGTTGTAATTTGCATCTGGATATATGGCGTTTCTCAGCGCCTTCCTGCCGAGCGAAAGTTTCCCTTTATTAACGATCGACAGTGAAATATTCTTTTACAAGTCTTTTCTCTCCGATGTAGATTTTAATCTCCCTCAGTTCCACTTTTAGCCAAATCAAAAGGAAAAGTTTTCTCATTTAGAGGCGACCTTTTATCCTCTGACTGATTCAGAGATCTTTAAGTGATTAGTGTACGGTTTTTTGCGGGAGGTGATTTTAGCTAAGTGTTTTAGTTGCAAATATTATCAGGTTGGAAAGTGAATATCCCTATTTTACCCCAGTAGAGTGAAGGCAATTGATACATTTTCGACTATTCCGTTAAGCCCATAAATGATGTAACTAGTTGTAGCTTTTTAATCGCACAGTAAATCATCTTGTATTGCATGTGCAATTTCCAATTTAATTATGCAACGTTTGGCATTCATGCCGGCGAATTATTGCTGCATGCTGGGCTGATATTTAAAAAAAATCGATAGGATTAAATTGGAAGAGTAATTGTGATTTTGCTACCATTCAACGTGTTTTAGCAGCAGAAGCGAAATTTATCCGGATATAAAATTCACTCAACAGCTGCTCTTGCAGCCTCAATTAGAGTCGGAAATCAACACTTCAACTGCATGGAAGGTAAACCACAAAAATTCACAGCACACAATGTTTCTTTCAAGTGCAGTTTGAATTATAACCACTGCATCTTGCAGCTGATTTCCGGAAAAGTGTTTCTACAAGTGCCGGAAGCATATCACGTATACGGGCAGGAATTTCCGGAAACCTGGAGATTGTGGCATTAAACGAAATTAGACCTGCCGACTTTTCAAACAGGAACAAGCACGTGTTGGCAAAATCGGTTAAAAATGCTCCACTGAAAGGAAACTCAACTAAGAATAGAATAGCGAACTTTTAGTTCTCCTGTGGAAAAAACCTCCCTTAAAGTAACCACGCTGAAGCAAGCCAATGAACAATAAAGTCCCGCCGAAACAATAACGCAGGTGCTGATAATCAACGAGGCGCAAAATTCGGAACCGATCAAAGGGAGTTTCCATGGAAACTTCACCGTGAGAACCATTTCCGGCCAACTCGATGGGGTCTAAATGTGCAGACCAAATCGCTTGCCTTCCTCCGTTTGTTTACCGTCATTGGATCCCATATAAATGTTGGTTTCTAATAAACTTTTTGTTTTTTCTTCTTCAAGGAACGCCCAATTAAAGCAGCATTTATTTGTTATTCACGCTGATGTTCTAATCTACCACAGTTTTTGCTCAATTAAATATTCACCAGAAGTTTTTGCCGTAAGTTAAAAGGCTGTAATTAGTGGCTAAAACAATAGGAATATCCGCACGATTTTGTCGCTCAAATTTTATATCCGCGTTTGTTGTAAGATGGTCGTTTCACTCGCATAAAATTAGCCGAACAAGGACTTTGATCACTAGGGCAGTCTGAGGTTTCAAAATAGACTAAAAGCTCGTTTATTGTCGAAAAATAACTTTATCAGGGTTATTTTTGATGCTAAGAAGTAGGAGAAAGTACCAACTTTGGGAGTTTTTCCTTTCGAGTAACCGAAATTAGGCAATACAATACAATACGTAGAACTTTGATGGGAAAAAGTCCGAAATAACCCAACTCATAAACCCTCATACATTATTCAGATTGATTGAGCTTTAAAGCAAAATGAATGACTTCACTTGTGGCCAGTAATGAAAATTCTTGTGAACCAAACGGCGCTTACAATGAGGCTGTGAAAAAAATAAGAAAATGACTTTTAGAATAATTAATAACAGCAATCGGAACATTTTCTAAAGATTAATTCCCATTATTGAGCAAATGCATTTTCTCAGCTTGAATGGCGGTGATTCATAATAGCGGTACGCTCGATTGCGCTTTCAAATAAGGATTTAGTAAATGGTCGTTTCAAATGGGTTTTTAATTATTCTTTCATGATAAGTACGCAGGAAAAATTGGAAAAAATCCATTTTTGACATTTCATTTCAATGAATCGCGCTATTACTTATATTGCTTTTCTCCGCAGCTGTATTCTCTCAGTATTTGTTTAAGAATACAAAAGTTTTGCCTGATGATTTTGCAACTAGTGATTCATGCATGTCACCATCGATTTAAGGGTTGAAGGTTTTAGAAAGTCCAGCAGGAGATTTTTTTTCCGGAAAAATCACCATTTAATGCGAAATCTAGCGCAATAAATGCAATTATTGTTCGGATTACTTGCAGTTTTCACATCAATTTGTTATGGAAAACGACTAGGAAAGGTCTTAGAGCTAAATATTTTTCAATCGCGTATGTCACCTAAAGAGTAATAAATTGCCACTATATCAGTGCAAGCTGGAGGTTATTAACGCTTTTAAATGCTTAAGAACAGCAGTTTGATCTTGAGCGGTTTCCGGCAGTAAAATTGAAARAWWTTTTCTTAAAATCGCTCAAAATGCTTCAAGTGGTATYGAGATGGAGGGCGGAATGCAATCAGCTGATTAAAAATAGTTTAGAATCTTCTCATATAAACTAATGAAAAGTTTYAGACATTTTTAGTRGTRTTTTTGCCGTGGCGACTTTTAATGGACGATAGTTTCCTTACTTTTGAGTCAAATACTTTTTATATGCATATTGGGGCGCTTCTAAACTCGGAAGCTACGCAATGAGYTCAAAAATGTGCATGTAAAATTTCGATTTTTGACCGATCAACTCATAAGGGGTGGATWAATTTTTTTGTAAAAAGATTRATTYCTTCAAAATGCCTTAAGCTTATCAATTTCATCAAACGAAAGTAAAGAATGCTCGGAGCTTGTTGGAAAATCCTTTAGARGCTTCAGGACCGAGATAATCGAGATTTTTGATCCACTTTAAGCGATTTTTATGCGGTCATGATCTTGAACCGACGAAATTTTTCTTATTATGCACTTCAATATTTTAATGTGATAATTAAGGACTTTTTAAGTCGAAAATCAGTTGAAATGCAAARAACGTGCATGRAAAACTTTTATTTTTGACCGAAMAGTTCATYAGGTGTGAAAGTGGATTTTTCYAMAAARTATTAAGCTTCTCAAARTGCTTMAAATTCAACATCATTTTYRTTTAAGGGAAGCGAAGAATGCAGGAAACTGATTGAAAWACACTCTAGWCGCTTCAGGCCCGAGAAAATMCACATTTCTTTAYCCATTTTGAGCGATTTTTAWGCGRTYACGATCTTYAATCGGCGAWATTTTTCGTTTYATGRACTCAAATACTGTAAATTTGCATATTAGGCAACTATTTAGGTARAAAACAATAAATTRAGGTAAAAAAAYGTGAATAMAAAATTWCGATTTTTGACTGAAAATTTCATAAGGGGTAGAGGTCGATTTTTTCAAAAACTATCAAGTTTTTCAAAATGCTTCAAATTTAAAATCATTTTCATTGAACGGAGGCGAATAATGCAGGAAACTGATTGAAAAACACTGTCGAACGTTCAGGTTTGAGAAAATTGACATTTTTGATCCATTTTGAGCGATTTTGAAGCGGTCACGATCTTTAATCGCCGATATTTTTCGTTTTATGGACTCAAATACTGTAATCGATGTAACTTAGGTCGTTTTTTTCAGAAACTATCAAGTTTTTCAAATTTAACATCATTTTCATTGAAYGGAAGCGAATAATGCAGGAAACTGATTGAAAAACACTGTCGAACGTTCAGGTTCGARAAAATCGACATTTYTGATCCATTTTGAGCGATTTTTAAGCGGTTAYGATCTTYAATCGGCGATATTTTTCGTTTCATGGACTCAAATACTGTAAATTTGCATATTAGGCAACTATTTAGGTAAAAAACAATAAATTGAGGTAAAAAAACGTGAATCAAAAATTTCGATTTTTGACTGGAAATTTCATAAGGGGTAGAGGCCGATTTTTTCAAAAACTATCAAGTTTTTCAAAATGCTTCAAATTTAACAT
>NW_026018715.1:13652577-13658582 GCF_020466585.1 Dendroctonus ponderosae
TCGAACTAATATATCAAACATTGTAAATAATTAGCAGTAAACAGCGCATTGACACAAATACCAATCAATTACCTGCATAATTCGTATTATTAACCAGTAAATCATGTTCAAGGGATCAACCTCAAGTGGTGTTTGGTATTTGAGCAACGTTTGTCTGTGGGTCAGTGAATACGAAAATAGTACGACAATGAAATCAACCTTAAGACAACACAAAACTCATGGATCAGATGTTCGTGAGTGTCGCATTTCCAATGACTTCCCATTGTTTCACAACATTTTCATGAATGTGTTTGGGGAGAACATTGGAAAAAGTGAGCAAAAATTACGAAATATGGAGAGTAAATAGCCATTGAGTAATAAAACAAAATTAAATAATTATCAGCCAGAGTATAAGCAGGCAACTGTAAATAAATGAAAGTCCCAACACCATTGCAAAGCGATGAATAATGATCGTTTCATTGTCTGGTGTCTTTTTCAGGAAGCCTGCAAGTGCGGCTGCATGTGAGATTTTATTACGAAACAATCGAATCCGGAACGAATGGTTCTACATTCATTTCTAATTATGACGGTGTTCGGACGAAAACTACCAGACAAAACTCCTGCAAATATTCACGAAACTTTGGAAAATTACAAAAAGCAAAAAGCTATGCCAATGCTTTTGCCATTCTCTTAAAAGTTTTTGCTGGGATTTTTTGCAAATCACAACAGTTTCAACCATGCCAAGTTCAATGCCAGAAGTAGAAAACAGCAGCTTGTCACCTTGGACTAGAATGAACTAAGGAAAATCATCTGTTTAATTAATCTAATTAATTGAAATCAAACAAACCGCAAAAAGAATAAGAGAAGATTCTAATTAAATTTCCAGTAAAGCTCGAATGCTTCAAAAACGAGGCAAGGCGATTTTTTTGCCGGATGAAAAACAGGCCTTAATAGAAGAGCGATCATTTCTAAAGTTGTCTCTTATCTAACAAATTATGAGTGAACTTGATAAATGAATAGATGCTCGAGGGGTCAGGTTTGTTTTGTCAGAACTTAGTCGAACATTTAATTTTCAGTCTTTACAGTTTTTTTTCGATCGTCTGGCTTGGCATTTTATTTGAATAATGCGCAAACGCACAATAAACGAAAATAAAATAAAACAAAAATATTTTTTGCAACTGTACATACTCAATTTCCGTGCCAAAATGGTACGCACTCTTTAAGAGTTTAAAGCTTCCTTTGATCATGTTTTACGCAAAACCCCTGGCAGATTCGACGAAAGCTCAAGAGGCAAAAAATCTTCCAAGTTAAATGGACTATCTGAATATCTCTGAAAAAACMGCCATAAAGGCTCTGCATGAAAGTTACAGGCAAAAATACAGAGCGRGTCCACACGTCTAAAGGAGACCTCACATGGTGCAATTTGTTTGCAATGAAAAATGTGGCACTGCCTTCCAGGTTTTCGAGCAACCCAGTTTATTTTTAAAAGTATCAAGAGTATCAACAGGCCTCAAATTTTACATTATTTTCATAAAACTGAGGCGAGAAACGCAAGAAACTCAATRAAAAACTTCAAGRAASCTCTGGAAGCTTCAAGRCYGAGAYAATCGAYATTTTTTTATTMATTTTAAGCGAYKTTTTAGSGATTATTMMCRAYWTTTAAYCGMCMATATGTTTYTTATWRTCGRCTKAAATASAGTAAATKTGCATATTAGGGACATTTTTAGGTCGAAAACGATCAATTGAGCTCAAAAAACGCGCATGKRAAATTTYGYTTTTGACTGAAAATTTCATAAGGGGTAGAGGTYGAYTTTTTCAAAAATTATCAAGTATTTCAAGCCATTTTAAGCGATTTTTGAGCATATTATGGACCTTTTTAGGTCGAAAACGATCAATTGAGCTCAAAAAACGCGCATGTAAAATTTCGCTTTTGACCGAAAATTTCATAAGGGGTAGAAGTCGAATTTTCCAAAAATTATCAATTTTTTCAAAATGCCTCAAACTCTACTTTATTTTTATTAAACGGAAGCGAAAAATGCAGGAAGCTGACCGAAAAACACTTTAGAAGCTTCAGGCCAGAGAAAGTCGACATTTGCAAGCCATTTTAAGCGATTTTTGAGCATATTATGGACCTTTTTACGTCGAAAACGATCAATTGAGCTCAAAAAACGCGCATGTAAAATTTCGCTTTTGACCGTAAATTTCATAAGGGGTGGAGGTCGAATTTTCCAAAAAATATTGACTCTCTCAAAATGCCTGATATTCTGCACAATGTAAGAAGCTCATGGAAAAACATTGTAGAAGCGTCAGGATCGACATTTTTTGGTCAATTTTAAGCGATTTTTGAGCTGTCACGACCTTTAATCGACGGTATGTTTCTTATGATCGACTTAAATACGGTAAATGTGCATATTATGGACCTTTTTGGGTCGAAAACGATCTAGTGAGCTCAGAAAATGTGCATGTAAAATTTCGATTTTTGACCGAAAATGTCTTAAGCGGCGATTTTTCCAAAAATATTAACTTTTTAAAATGCCTGATATTCTGCACCATTTTCATCGAACGAAAGCGAAGAATGTAAGAAGCTCATTTGAAAAACATTCCAGAAGCTTCAGGATCGACATTTTTGATTCATTGTTCCCTTTCATCCCGGTTTTAAGCGAATCTGGCTCGCATTGACGAGCGATGGTCAGCGATAAACTGCAAAAAACCACCAGGCACGAAAAACACATTTTAAGCGCAATTTGAATTGCGTTTTTCCCGATTTCGACGAAACTGTAGGAAAAACGTCCCAGATGTGCAAATTTTCCTCATAAACTGGCTGAAAAAAAAGTTCAAACTTACATTTCTGTCTCTTCACAGTTGCGTTGGATGAAAAAGTCGCACACCAACTGAAGAGTTACTCCAAATCAAGCTCCCAGATGAACAGGTCACATTTCTATTCACAATTTTCCAATGTTTGCAAATGGGAAATTTTTCGAGAAAAACCGTGTTTCGGACGTAAAATGCGCTCCAAGCCGACGTCGGCGACGCGTATCAGAAGAACGAATGAACGGTTATGAGCAGGAATCCCGGAGTCCGGAGTAAACGATGCCGGTCAAAACATCATGTCAGTCTCGAGCCGCCCCGCTAGTTCTTTCTTCGTCGTATGCGTTCCGTGCAGCTTTTCCACATTTTACTCAACCTCTCGCTTTATCATTCGCTAGCGGGGCTTTAAAAAAAGACGTCCATCCCTTTCCACCTAGAACCAACAGAAGTCGACGCATGTCGTTGCTCGGTACAAAATCCTTTCGCAGCCAGCGACGCTAATTAGAAGATGAGATCTGCATGCTTGATGGAAACCAGTGACGTAACTGGACGCTTTTACTAAGGGGTGAATGTATGAGTTTTCATTCATCTTTTTTTTTTTTTAAGTTTCTTTAACTTGGATTTGGGATCTTCACAACTCTTCTTTGTACGATGCACCAAATGTTTGCCCAACTGTTTCCTGTTTTCCAAAACAGTCCCTTTTCCATTGTTTTATTCAAGTTCCAATCAAGTGGCTGTAGCTGAAAACCGCTTTTCAAATTCGAAAAAATACCCTGTTTTAATATATCGGAAAATGATTTTTTACGTTTTCATTCAATACTTAGTTTCTTATAATTATTTAAACCTAATTTTAATTTTTGATTTAACAACTGTTTCAATCACATGAATGGCTCCTTTGTGAACCTAAATAAACCGGAATAAAATACATATTTGCCCTAAGATAACTTCGGCGTTATCCCAAAGTCCAAAGATCCAGGAAACGAAAGTATGGGAATTAGTCGAGAGACAGCGATAAAATTTTTCGAATTCAGATAAACTTTTAATCTGAAATGGCAACTTTCCCACAGCTAATCAGTCTGGTCTACGTTGTGGACCTTTTTTATCATTAATATATTTAAAATTATTCGAAATTCTTGGGTTTTTGGTCAATTAAAGTGCAAATTTCGGCCGAAAATCGGCTTCAAATTAAGCGATTGTGCGCCTTAAAATTCACATATTTTCGATTTTTAAACTGGTTTGTTATTGTCTACATCAAATCAAATACAAAACTAATGATCAGAAAATCAATTGCATAAAAAATACAGCAGCAGCAACACAAAAGCAGCAAAAAGCATCGAAGGTTTTTAAAATTTGCATCAATTCAAGTTTCATACTGGACGATTTTAGCTGAGGACGGCTGAAAAACCGAAACGAGCATATTGAACTACAATTTGAGTTTTCAAAAAAAAGCTCAGTKAGTTATAGCCTTTTGCGATGGTTTTTCCAATTCTTCTGTGGTGTTTGTCCCTTGAAAAATCCCCCCMAAAAAAGAAAAAAAATGCARAATCTACCCTAATTTTAGCTTAAGAGAATGCAAAGTAATTTTTCAGTTTTTTTTTCGACTATTAATACTCCTTTGTGGGGATAAGCGTGTGAACTWCCATTTGTCAATTGAAAAAATCATCGGCAAAACCACAAGAARCAACGCAAAAAAASCACACAAGCAAACAAAAAAATTAAAAATATGGCAAAGTGTGACTGAAAAACTCATTCAAAAACAACGTGATCAATTTATTTTCAAAAACCAAAACATTTGCAAATATAAAATAAYATTTTAATCTATTAGGTCCTCAGTCATGGGATACATGCTACAAGCCTAAAAGTAAAGATTTATAAAATAACTGATGGTAAACCCTTTTGGAATGATCTTACTTAATTTTTCTGACTCAGATTGCTCCGGAATTTGCCCTTTTTTCTTCAAAATGTAGTTGTGAATGTAGAAATCGCCAAACAAAATGATCATGAAAATATTCTGCGGCACAAAGAAAAACGGCACCAACTTCGGATAGTTGCAGTTGCTTCGGAAGAACAGTTGCCCATAAATGCAAATTAAAAATGCGAACTGAATCTAAAACCCAAGAAAACCACCCTTGAAAAACAATGAAACTTTCAGCTTCCGTCCGTTCTGTTGGGGTTATTAGACGGGGTCGTCGTTGGACGTTTCGCTTGCCCGCATCGTTGGCATCTTCAGAGCCAACAACCCGACAATCTAATACCCTATCAATAACACGGATGGAAATGAATCAAAACTTACCAATTGAGCCTGAGTAATAAATCGCTTCAACCATAACACTCTTCCATATTTGCTGTTATAAGACGTCAGCAGGTAATACGAGTACAAAATCATGTGCACTGGTGCATTAGCCAAGCCAACAAAATAGGAATGTCCTCCTCCGAGGAATTTTACCCCCAACCATCCGAGTCCAACCATTCCGAAGTGATGGTAAGTATGGAGGAAACTGATATGAGCGGTTTTTTTTCGCAGCGCGAAAAAGACCTATGGGAAAGAGAGCATTTACTTACCTAAGAACCAAAAAATGTGTTTTCTATCTGAAGAAAATTCGCAGTTCTAACAGGATTTCCGGGAAATCGTGGTATCGGTATTTCATAATAACGTAATACTAATCAAAAGAGGCCATTCCTTGAAACTAATGAGTTCTTCGGGTTGTTAGGCCGTCGTTCGGTAGAATTTCATCCTTATTCTTTATTCTACGGAAGAAATTCTACCTAACGACGGCCTAAAAACCCGAAAAACCCATTAGTTTCAAAGCAATACTAAATCCCCAAATATTTACGTACGGTGTCCAAAAGATCCATAATCTTCACGATGAAAAAGAGGTAAGTCAAGCTGAGAAACTTTCGAGCCCAGTAACTGTCTGAAAAATCAATTTCGCCGCAGGTCCAGTCGATTTCGTTTCGAGCTAAAAAGATCTAAAAAGTCGACTTTTTTAACGAATTGATTTTTTATGGTGCAGTATTCTTGCAACATGTTAAGCCCAAGGGCGGATGCAAGAGGGGGATCCGGGGGTCATGAGCCCCCCCTTTTAATTCTCTATCCAACGATGCCAAAACGAATTCTCTGGATCGAATGGTTCTTGAGAAACTTCGAAAAAAGCAGCGTCATGTTCAAGTGGATTTTGCAACTCAAAGAAAACCACGCAAATCTAAAACTTCTTGAA
>NW_026018715.1:13659581-13666247 GCF_020466585.1 Dendroctonus ponderosae
TTTTTCTAAAGAAATCTCAATGCATGAGTATTAAAGAAATTTTTAGATACTCACAAAAAACAATATGTATCCATTGGCGATAATTTGCATAATATTGTAGAGCATAATGATTTTTTTCAGTTCAAATGGGGGGCGGTCTTTCATGTAGTTCGGCGCCCAGGTAAGAACGAATTTAAACCAGAAATAAATTATGAAAATAACAGGAAGTGGCGTAGACATTAATGGATAATCCAGGGCACGTGGATCTGAAACGAAAAAATTTATAATTAATCAATTCCGCACAGATTGACCATTTGAATAATAGCATTCAATATTAGGGTTTGTACAAAGGCGCCAAAGTGACCTAGAATAACCTCCGATGTTAGGACATATGGATCCATTGTTTTAAAATCAGTCGAAAATCAGTTAAAATTTACATTTTTATCCTGCCGAAAATTTATTTCCAAAATGGCCCAATCAGAGTCTCAAGGGCTTGAACTATAATCGCAGTTTTAATACCAGATTGATACTGCGGTTTGCGTTCTTTCCAAGCTACAAAAACTGCTATAGAATTAATCGTGGAACCAAATAAGATAAACTGGTTTTCAATTTAATAAATTATAAGAAGCATCCACTTAATTAAAGAAAGGTTTAGCGTTAAACAGTTGAATGGTGTAGCGCCTCCTAAAGAACCCAGGGGAACTAACCGTCTAATTATTCCACTTTACTTAATCTTAAATGCACACAAACTGAATACATTAAAAAATCAATGTAACTCTATCAATGTAAATTGCTAAATACCTGCGATATCGTCCATTAACCAAAAGTACCCCTCATACACACGCTTAAGTATCAAAGCCATTTTCGGTCCTTTGTTGAGCAATTCACTGACAAATCACCGAAATCAGGCCTAACATTGATTTGGAAAAAGAATTGCGAACCGTCTTTCCAGCGCCACGAAACCAAATTAAGTAAAAACCGTATTGAAAGCGACCAAAAACCTTTGACATCGAAATACCAATGACTGCGTGTTTATGCTAAATAGGAAAAAAAGCCGATCGAAATTAATTCCATTGTTTTTAATTCCGACAGCAAAATCTGAGAAATTGTGGCAGTTTTCCAACCAATCAAACCCACCAAGGATTTAAGGACATGATGTGGATGGGCAAAAACAAAACGTTTCAAATAAATAATTATTCACTATACGAAACATACGACCACAACAGATCTTGCTGGAATTATTCCGAATCAGTTTCCCAAAGCAGAACATTGCCTTCAAAGGACGATTCAAATGGGCCTTTAAACAAATATTCCCCCAACTTTATTCGCTCTGCCGCATTTTTATCGGATTCACTGGATAAAATACGCTTTCCTCCTTCGCGACTTTCATTAAAGATCGGTTCTTTGCTGATTCTTCTTAATGCTGCCTTGGAATTATTCGTTCGCTCATCAAAGGCTTGCCAATCTTCATTGGCAATTGCCAACAAATCCTCCTGTGTTAGGTCTTGTTGAGCTCCGCTCTTATTGGCCGGCAAAGTATCCGAATTTGCGACCCTATTCATCCTTGTGGGCAGCGAAGTTGTTCCCGTACTGGACTGTCCATCCGCATAAGGATTGAAACTGGAGACGATAAAAAGCATTTCAAACGTCGGATTCTTCAAAGTCACGCACAGAGGACTGCAACAAACACCTTTAGATCCCACTCAAACCTCAGCCGACCAACACTTGCCTGCCGCCATTATCGAAGTCCAGGCCAACATTCAAGCTGAAAACGTCTGCAAAGGCTATGGCTGCCCTTAGGGGCTTTAACGGGAAGTTAATAGTGGTTGCCTCACTTATCCGGTATAGGACAAACTCTGAACTGTTGAGAGTCACTTGGCTTCGCACGGATTTCGGCTTATGCGGGGCACCTACCAAGAAGCAATAGAATTATTCAATACAATTATCAACGTTAATTACCGACCATTAACGTAGTTTCTGGCAATCATCTTAGTTTCTGAAATTTCCAGCGTGATATCGTCATCCGAATTGCTAAAAAGCACTAGCAAATTGTTGTAAAACTCATTTCCGGCACAGATATTATTGTTTTTGGGGCCGGAATAATCATCAAGCTGCAATACTTCGGGCTCCATAAGGTGCAACACTTGCGACAACACAATATCATCTACTTTATACTTGAGCTTAAACTGTATTGAGTCGCTGTTGGGGTTCAGCTCAATCTTCAGCGATTCCAACTGAAAATGCTCTGCTGGTCTGATAACTAAACGAAAATGAGCGCAATCCTTACCTTCCTATCCAGTTGGGTCCCTTTCAACAATTGCAGCATAGTTTTCACATGAACTTTACAACAGATTGGAACATTTCGGGGCTGCTTAGGGCGATCAATGTCATATAAGGAGAAAAAACTATCCAGCAGGTGCATTTGGGCGCAGATCGTCTTGGCCTGATTTAGCGTTAAAAAGGAAAGTTTATCTGGTTTAGCCTCCATGTAAAGCTCATCTCCAACTTTGGCCAAGGCCACAATTGCTCTACCTAACACTGAAAGTAGGTTTTAAATGAAACTTTGTATAAAACACACTATTTTCTGGAAAAACACCTTTTACATTTGGGCCTGGAATCAGACAATTCATGATAATTTCCAGTTAAAACCTGCAACTGATCCTTGTGAGTCTCCAGTTTCCTTTCTGATCGCTGGCAGTTGATTTTCTGTCACAGGCAAGAAAACAGAGAATGTTTTCACATAATTTCCCTTAAGCGGAGATCTGGAAAATAATTGGAATTGAACAGATTTTAATTAATTAAAGAAGAAAGCAAAAACATTCAACAACTCTTGTTAACTACTTTTGTCCCTGAAGGTTTAGTAAATTTGTGAAAAGGGGCTCAACACTCAACGTCACTTTTCATTTAAAATTGAATTTAATCGGTTTTACAGAAGACATTGGAATAAGTTTGGCTTTGGCTCTTGAACCCAGTGTGGTAATTTACGCAAATTTGCAGGTCTGGAAGGTCTTTAACACGCAAACTACACTTAAACCCATGAAAAACACCGGTAGCCAACTAGAAAATGCCCTGAGGATGCAGAAAGAAGCCACAAGCGCTCCAGTCACAACTTGACCCATTGAAAAGCCGACTCCCCCTTACCTAGACTCAATTGAGACACACATATTAAAGGTCCATCGCAATTATTTGAAAAATTGAGCACAATTTGCGGTTAACCGGGGCCCCAAGTCAAGCTTTGCAGGTTATGGCGCTGAAAGAGTGGTTATACTTGAGCACATGTTTGGCAACACTGGGCATTTTCCGCTTCTTCCAACAATTTTCTAAGGTTAGAGCGCATTTCGGGGCATTTGTTGACATTGATTAGTTTAAGCCTTCCTTAGTTTTTAATTAATTGTTCCTAATGAGCAGCGGTTCTGCACAGCCCCAAATCAAAACAGAAGATGATCTGGCTGGCCGCATTATCGAGCTGGCGAAATCGCGACCTGACGGAATCCCCAACAAAGAGCTACAGGAAAGTGTGCCCGGTGTGCCCCTTTCTGAGCTAACCCAAACCATCAATGCTCTGCTGAAAAGCGGGACTTTTGAGCTATTCGGCAACAAGGGCGAGTTGTTCTACAAATTCAAAGATCCCACCAAAAAATCCGCGAATAAAGGCTCGGACAATGAGGAGAAAGTTGTCTACAAAATCATCGAAGAAGCGGGCAACAAAGGCATTTGGATAAGGGATATTAGGTAGGCCTGAAATGGTGCGGTAGTAAGTGGAGAGTGTGTAGTTCGCATCATTGTTTTGGGTTGTTTCAGGTTCAAATCCAATATAAACAACACGCAATTAAACAAGGTGCTGAAAAGCCTTGAAGCCAAGAAGATAATAAAGGCTGTGAAGTCGGTGGCAGCCAGCAAGAAAAAGGTCTACATGCTGTTTGACCTGGACCCTGACAGCTCAGTAACAGGAGGCGCTTGGTATCAGGATCAGGATTTCGAAAGCGAGTTTGTCGACGTTTTAAACCAGCAGTGCCACCGATATTTAGTGCAGCGACTAGAGGATGCAGTCAAACAGGGTAACTCACCCTCAAAGCCTCACGAGCACCCACAGGCGATAACACAGCATCATTTCCAGGTGGAGGCCCTTTGATGGTCCGCAACCGCTCCTATGCAGCTTCCTCAGAAGTCCAGAAGTTCATCTCGGATCTGGGCATCAGCAAGGTCTCATTAAGCATAGCGGACATTGAGAGCATCCTCTATACCGTAGTGTTAGACAACAACGCCGAAAGGGTGGCCGCAGCAAATGGCACATTCCTTTACAAGGCTGTTAATAAATTCCTAGCCGTTCCGGGCTTAGTGAAAACCACCTGTGGAGTTTGCTTGCTGGCGCAGCAATGCGGGAAAACAGGTTCGATTAATCCTAGTAGTTGCGAGTATCTTGCAAATTGGCTCGATGAAATTTAGGGAGGATTTCTTCAGCTATTACACGCCAATCGATTGCAATGTTTTGTTGTTTTTGTTTCCCGACCAAACCCAAAATTGCGCACATATTCATAGGACTATAAAGTATTATTCCCCAGCTTTAATTTGAAGGCTTATTAAGCGAGCTTGAGTCTTCAGTCAAAGTTTTCCAGCTCTACTCCAAAACTACGTATAAAAATGCTTGTGCTTGTGTTAATAATACTATATTAAATAGCGAGTCTAACAAATAGTTCCTGGTTTAATTAATCAGTTCTACTTTCGTCCATCTCGGTACATTTTTTGAGTCTCCTCCGAATTGATCATGGCGTTGGTCACTTCGGAGTTTCTTTTGCCGTTGTGCAAAGGGAGGCGGTAGGGAATGACTGGAACTTCCATTGGAGGAATGAACTCTTTGGGGCGCAGCTGGTAGGCCAACCAGCTGGCTAGTTGATGGGCGCCAGGACTAGCATACTAAAAAAATATAAATCATAAATAAGTTCAATGGAAAACGGATTTCTGCATACTTACATCTCGCTCTATAAACCGGTATTCGTCATTTCCAGTTGGAAATCCATTAGAGAAATGATTAGCGATAACAATAAGGCATAAAACAGAGCTGAGCGTTGTTTTCAACATTTTTTCTTATGCTTGCACAGTTTTTCAGCCGTTAAAATTGCCGATAAACCAACGAAACACTGCCGGTTACCATTTGGAGGCCTGCTATAAATACCTAGATTTCACCCACTGTCACCCCATTCGGCAATAGCTGTTCAGGACATTCTTATTACTCGGTTATTAGAATTGTCTTAAAGTTATCAACCGGGACCTGAAACTGGCAGCTTAAATATATCTCCAGTTTCTTAATATAAATGCGTATTTTCCCTTTAAAATAAAAGATGATTGAATTGAACGTAAACAACCAGGGGAATTGGAATCGCAGAAAAACTATGATTTAATGTTCGCTTGTTCTACACTACTTTATTTGCCACTGCATTTCAAACTCTCTCTAAGCTCTAATTTTCCTTATAGGGGTTGATGTCGGAAATGAGCCGCACAACATCCCTGGAAAATTCAGGATTTCGTTTTCCGTTCAGTCGATTGAATCCGTAGAGTTGCATCAGAGCGCTGCTCAGCTCAGAGTTTCTGGCCTGCAACCCATGCAGCTCTGGATCGCTCTGGTCTTCGTCCATTTGCGGCACCATGGGGTAGTTTTTGTAGAGGAGCTGTTTCCAGCACAGCTCGCTTTCTCTACTATGCGGCTCCTTAGGAAAGGGGGCGTTTTAAGAGCCAGATTTTTTAAGGAGTTTTACTTACTATCAGGTCACATCGGATCACATTGGCGCGTACGCTTGACACGAAAAGAAGCATGCAAATTGCCAAAAGCCTCAGCAACATCTGAAAAAGCGTTAGTTTCAAATAATTGTCAATGAGCACTAGATTTTTTACCGTTTCGATTTGGATTTAGCTGGAAGAATCGAAAATTTATATAAAGCTTTCAGAAGCCGCGGTACACTAGAATGCACCTAGAAGCATTCTAGGAATATATAGGAAGTCGCTCCGGGCGTGGGTATTCAATGTTATATCCGCATTAGCCTTATTCAAATAGTTTTTAGCAAATTAATATTGATAATGTGTCGACTTTTTCGCCGGTATTAACTGGGCCAATCTATAGGGTGAAAAATTCAGCATTCCAGCCCTGGAAGAGTAAATTGAGTCCAACAGGCGTTAAGGGAACAGAGGATAATGAATATTTTTGAAAGTTTAAGTTTCCTTTATAATTGAATCTATTTTTCCCTGTAGACTTGACTTGTCAAATCTCTGTTGCAGTCCTTGGTAATAATTGTCGGGTTTTTTTCATTAATTTCATGAAATTTTGTGTGAGAAAATGCAATGATGACCACCTTGTTTGAAAATCCACAACTTCCGGAAAATCGATATTAATGCTATTTTATTATAGCCGAATGTTCTAACTGGAATTTCTTGCTTTATTACCGTACCGGTACTGACAAGTTAAGGCTTCCGCTATTTTATGACAATATTGGCGGAATTAATGGCAATAAATTAGATTGTAACTTTTCTCTTAATACTTGGATCATCACAAGTGCGTATACGCGAAAGTATTCAAACATTGAAACTGCTATAATTAACCCCGCATTCGTCGTAAATCATTTCCAATTTGAGGGCTTTTTGCGTACATACATTTTATTCGCAACAAAACCAGTTTTTGCGGCCGTAGTGGAAAAT
>NW_026018715.1:13667246-13669985 GCF_020466585.1 Dendroctonus ponderosae
CCATGGGAATTATTCTGCAGTTCACTTGCTCGCTGGCATTATTTAGAAGTTTTCTCTGTATTGTTTGCTCGCTTCGCTGATGTGTGATATAAATTTGCATTTGGAAAATTAAAATCCTGTTTACAGGCCGATTAAAATTGTGTTTTCGTGCGTCTCAATGGAAAATATTTTATGAACTTTGACTGCATTTAATCAAATGTAATTTTCTTGTCCTGCTCGTCTGTCTGCATTTCCTTCAACATTTGCTCACCCAACAAATATTTAGGGTTTAATGATTAAGGAATGTACTGCTCAAATAAAACCACTTTTTTAAGATTTTCTTTATATCCATATAAAAAAATAATACAAAAATAGGCTCTAAAACACTGGAATGTCCTTCTGTTGTCTATCACATATATCGTCGTCCAAGTACATAAGATATAGGAATGTAAAGTACAAAGCTGGAGCACTGAGAAGGTGCCAAACATCGTGCTTATCATAAAAACCGAGCAAAACACATCCTTGGTTCCACTGTCTCGATTCCGCCGGTGTTACCTAGAGAAATCCACATTTTATGGCTTATTTTTTTCTATTGAAACAACTGGCAACATACTGTCCATAAGGTGGCAGCGTCCAAGAAAAAAATGCCTGCAGCCACCCAAAAAGCCATACTCAAAATGCCGAAAAACAACGATTCCTTGCAAATCCTTTCATTGTGGGTGATCTGAAAGCGAACAATCAGCTCGGCTAAAGCCGCTGGTAAGCTTTTGCGGAAACCTTACCTTCATCAGCGTATAGTAGGTAATGTGAAGTACGGTATTGGCCATTAACAGACCCAATAAAAACGTCCCAAAATCGGTAACATTGTCGATATAAACATACAATCCCACGCCGAGAATGGCGAAATTGGTAAGATTTGCCGTGCAGACCAAAGCAAATCGAGCTAAAACGGAGCTAAAAGAGCGGGGTATAAAATCGGGTTTAAGGACTTACCTTTACGCAGAGGCACGAAAATCTCCTTACAAAGCCCTGAAGCTTGATAACTGGTCTGGAATTGGTTGAATCCATAAAGTACAAAATTCAAATAGTAAATTTTCAAGGAAAGGATTATGATTAAGGCTGCGTATCCTATGAGGAAAACCACCCAGATGAATAGGGTTCCATCGAGTATTCCTACCATGGCTTAAAGTGAATGTATTTAATTAAGCAAAATTATTTAGAAAAAGGGCGATTGTAGTTTGAAACTGATCGTGTTTTTCACCAGTTTCAAATGGGCCTGGGTGACTCAGTGAATTTTTAGGAGTTGGCGCAGTGCCACGCAAATGGCTTAGTGCGCCAACCCAACGCACCGGCCCAGTAACTCAGTTGCGTTGCTGGGGAAATGTTGATAACAATATTTTTAAAACGTCTTCTAAATTTCAGAATTTTCCAGTATTTTTAATTAAAAGAGCTGACAAACTTATGGTTTTTTCCGTGAAAAAGTATGGAATAAATTTCGAATCCTTGGGCGCTTTGCAAAAAGTTTTCAAATCCCTTTCGAGCGGCGAATTTGGAACAAACATGAAATCATTTTCTATTAAAAAACGAACAGAATAAGCGAAAGTTGATAACAGATTATTTGGAAATGTCATCACCTCCATTCCTCTGGACTGTAGAGTTTCTTAAAGTGTTTTTTAGTTTTGACTGCTTTTTATCGCTTTACTTTATTTCTGCACAAAACGCTCTATTTTGTAGAGTTTCACTTAAAAATACTGACAATCTGGAAGTCTTTTACGCGAAAAATTACAAGATAAATTTTGTAAAAAGTTTACAAAAACTTTTTTTACCGCCGAATTCGGGACAAAAACGAAACTAAATTCGTCCCGTTTTTTTCCGATAACCATTAAGGTTTTTTAAAAAGCGATCACAAAACTGTTTTTAATCGAAAACGCAAAAAGAAACCTTTTTCTTTCTTCATTTTTTCCAAAATTATCATTATTTAAAAATGACCAAAATTTATTTTGCTAGAAAATTCGCCTCATTTATCGGTTTGCAGGGAACTTTAGAAAACCCGTTTCAGCTTCGAATTTGGCACAAAAAGCAAATAATATTGATCAGTTTTTTACCGAAAGTCATTAAGATCATCTTGAAAAATCGACCAGAGCAAAAGTTTACAAAAAAATATTTGGAAAATTCGCCGCCCTCATCGGTCTGAAGATTTTTAGTTCTGAAGATAGTTTAGTTTGAAGTTCGTTTCAATTTTCAGGTCATTCCAGTGTTAGCAAAGATTCTATTAAGCGATTCTTTCTACGCAAAAATCGCATTATTTTTTAGTTTTTCTTAAAAGACTGGCAATCTTCAAGTACTTTCTGTGAAAAATTATAAGATACATTTTATTGGAACACTCGCGCCTCCTTAACCGCTTTGCAAAAATGTTTTTTTTTTGAGAAAACTGCCAACATTTGCTTATCGATGGTTCACTTTCTAAAAAGGCCATTTATTTCTCTCTAGAATGATGTATAAATGAGCGTTGTTGCTCATTTTGCTTCCGAGAAATGAGCAAAAACGGGACGAAAAACATGAAATTTTGGCATAATTTTGAACCTTAGTGTTTGATATTTAAATTTCGCTTTCTGGGTCAAAACTACTCGAATTTCCTCACTAACGTTGTTACGACTGAATCGAATTTTCAATTCTCTATTCAACGATGCCAAAACGAATTCTGTGGCTCAAATGGTTCTTGAGAAACTTCGAAAAAAGCAGCGTCATGTTCAAGTGGAT
>NW_026018715.1:13670984-13677985 GCF_020466585.1 Dendroctonus ponderosae
TAAAGGCCATTTAGTTATCTCTGGAATGATGTAAAAACGAGCGTTCTTGCTCATTTTGCTTCCGAGAAACATGCAAAACGGGACGGAAAACATGATATTTTGCAATAATCTTGCGCCACCCTTGCACAAAATGAGGATCATTTTTCCAAGTTCATAAACAACAGAAGACTGTATTTTTTGTACATAACCCCCCCCTGACTTTAAAGCTGGATCCGCCCCTGTTCGAATTATGGACAAAACCCTAATAATTACTTCTAGGTCTTTTTTCCCCGAACTGGAAAAGCGAAAGTTTATAATCATTTATTTGTAAAACTCTTGGAAACTAAGTTTTCTTCACTTTTAGGTCAATATTTCTAAACAACACTGACTCTAAACAGAAAGACCGCGTTCTCCTAACATTTTACTGTACAATATTGGCCAAACTGACTCTTTAATGCAAAAAAATGAAGAGATCGATTTTGCAAGAAAACGCGTCGACTTTTTTTGGACTCAGCTTTGTTGCTGGAAAAATCTAGATAACTTTTTTTAGTTGTTTGAGCAAAGTAGTAAAACGTTACTCAGAAAAATGGTGATGACCTTTTTTTAGATGCGAAAATTCCAGTCTCGTAAGGCTTTGGTAAATGACTGATAACTTATTAACCAATGAGTTACAACTCGTTAACTCGGACTCAACTCAATAGCGCAATTCAACACAGTGTTACCCAGGCCTAGTTTCACACAGAGAAAATCCCTACATACCAATAAAAATTGCTATTCCAACCACACTGAATGTAGAGTAGGCGGTTGCGTTGATATCTGGATGTCTATTTTGATACAGTTTTACCATTATGAGAACAGCCATCACATACATAAAACTGGTATCTGCAAAAAAATGCGCTGCACTTTTCCCTTATCCAAATTGGCTGTGATTGCAAGTGCTCGTAGCGCTCTTGCAGGTGCGGGACTTACCAAACTGGTAGTTAGATTGACTCGGACATATGTGATAACAGGCGGAAAGAATGCCTTCGATGGTCAAAGCCAAACCCATAGCGTGGAATAAACCATAATGTACCGGAATTCCATTATCCTGCAATTGATGATGAGTATCAATTTATTTTCCTGTCATGTTTGTCCTGCAAGTGCTTAATAAGAGCCACTTGTGCGCTTGAATGTTTGCGTGATTAAGCTGGTTGAAGATGAAACTGCTGGTCATTCAACGAAAACTGGCCAGGTATGGTGGAAATGCCCACCTTTGTGATTCTTATTCGATACTGTCTGTCCAGTACGGCCAGTATCAGGAATATGCCGATAAAGATGTAACCGACGTTGGAGAAAATGTGATTAAAGTCGCTGAATCCAAAAGCGGGATGAGCGCATAAGAAGTTGTAGTAGCAAACGTCCTGATTTCCAGTCAGATTTACTACCTGAAATCGACAGTAGATTCACAGTACAGACAATCAATTCAAAAATAAGTTTCATCAGAAGAAAGATAAGTTTCTCTACTACTAAGAAACAAAACTCTCTCTGTGTGCTCGCCAAACACTTTTCTCCAAGTCGACTTACCCTTTGGTAAGTTACGACCAATTGTATCACAGGAATGCTGTAAAATAGGGCAATACTGGCAGTGTGCGACAAGTAGTTGAAAGCTCGTTGCCTGATCCGTTTCGGATACTTCGCAAATGTATCCACCGTCAAGTCCTTAGAGAGGATGATTTTGTTGATTTCTTCATCGGTAAGCGGCTCGATGTAATCCTTAATCACCAAAGCTGGAAGAAAACAAGTCGGTAGGTATGCAACTTCTCTATCCATTAAATTGCTGAAACAATTAAAGCTTCTGCGGTTGTGGTTTGAAAAAATTGTGGATTTTGCACGCAAAGATGCCTACCATACGTGCTAGCGAAACGTCACGACGCATTATTTCTTAAGTTCTACAAAACTCAGTTTACAACTACAGTTTTTGCCAATAGTGAATGTTTGAGCAATTTGTTTAATTTCACTTGAAAGTTCTGAAATGAGTCAAACAAAAGGTTTGTATTACCAGTGGACTGTCTGTCCAGTGGATTCTCAAATTTCCTTCAGACTCTTTGATTTGAACTTTTTACCTTCCTTAATTATTTGATGAAGTCTTGACCAAAAAGCTACTAGCGATTTTTATGTGTTTGCTTTACAATTGTTTACCGTTTCTTAATAATATAGAAAGACAATTTGGTAATTTTGCTCCCTTAACAGGGAATTGACTTGTTTGGGCTTTTTCGTTAAGTTTCTGCAGATCATGAACTGAAATGAAAACACTGATATTTCTACACCAAATGAGCGGCTTTAAGTTAACATTTTGCATAAAACTTGATTGAAAATGTCCCCAAAAATGGTCTAAAAGTCGGCACAATAATCGCTTTATGAACGACCAATATTTTCTGGATAATCGCTTTTTATAGACCTTTGTGTCAAATTTTGTCAAAAAATTGATCGATCAAAAATGTTTTGAACATTTTTTTGCTTATTACTCACTTTAGCAAAAAATCAATAAAACATTTTCTGTAGACATTGAGTCCCTTAATCCAATGATATAGTTAAAAGTCTTCGACCATTTTTCGTTTTACAGATATTGCGTTTTTTTGAGCGGTTTGCCTCGAAAATCCTTTACGGATGTAGGAAAACCGCTACTGGATAGTTTGTGATAGTTTCCGTAGTTTATCAAAAGTAACTTAGTTTTCACAGAAAAAAATTGGAAAAAAGAAAAGGTTCTCAAAATGTCTTAAATTATACATCATTTTCAGCTCATGGACGCGAGGAATGCATCGGACTCATTGAAAAACATGATAGAAGTTTCAGATTCGAAATAGTAGACATTTTCGGCACAGTTTAAGCGTTTTTTGAGCGTTCACGATCTTTAGCCGACGATTTCTTCCTTATTATTGACCCAAACACTTCAGAAATGCATATTTGTTACCTTCTTACGTCGAAAGGAATCTATTGAGCTAAAAAAACACGCATGTGAAATTTTAATTTTTGGCCGAAATTTTTCCAAGGGTGGATTTCGATTTTTTGAAAAAATAAAAATTTTCTCAAAATGTCTTAAATTTTACATTATTTTCAGCTCACGGACGCGAGGAATACATCTAACTCATTGAAAAACATGCTCAAAGTTTCAGATCCGAAATAATAGACATTTTCGGCGCAGTTTAAGCGCTTTTTGAGCGTTCACGATCTTTAGCCGACGATTTCTTCCTTATTATTGACCCAAACACTTTATAAATGCATATTTGTGACCTTCTTACGTGGAAAGCAATCGATTGAGCTCAAAAAACACGCATGTGAAATTTTCATTTTTAGTCAAAGTTTTTTCAAGGGTGGAGGTCGATTTTTGTCAAAAAATTGTTCGATCAAAAATGTTTTGAACATTTTTTTGCTTATTACTCACTTTAGCAAAAAATCAATGAAACCTTTTCTGTAGACATTGAGTCCCTTAATCCAATGATATAGTTAAAAGTTTTCGATCATTTTTCGTTTTACAGATATTGCGTTTTGAGCGGTTTGCCTCGAAAATCCTTTACGGATGTAGGAAAACCGCTACTGGATAGTTTGTGATGGTTTCCGTATTTTATCAAAAGTAACTTAGTTTTCACAGAAAAAAATTAATTTGAAAATTAACCACCAAAGTATCATAGAAAAATCGGCTCATTTTAATTTCGCTTTATATCATAGATTGGTAAAAATAAAATAAAGACTTTGTGGAAAAAACGATGATTTTGCATATATAATTACTAATACTTAAATACGCGCTTTTTTCAAATTTTACGCAATTTGCAAAGCTTTTGAGTATTTTTCTCATATCAAAACTGACCAGAATATTTTCAAAATTTGTAAAAATGAGGAAAATTTTCAACATACGAATCTTCATTTCTTTTCAGAGGCCGCCAAAAAAGTTTTTCCTGAAACTTCTTTGAAATTATTATAAATAATCTTTAAAAAGTCTTTTTCTAATCAATTTTGTACACACATTCTACAGACACTCTTAATATTAGTTGGTCTCTTCAGGGGTTTGTTCGCCTCGGCGGCGAATGTAATCCGTGCTTCCCTGATTGTTTAATTTTCCGACTGGTTTTTGCCTCAGCGGGACGAGCCGAAGTGGCACACCTCTGAAGATGACAACCATGCGTGCGAGCGAAACGTCAAAGGCGTCATGGCCAACTTTCTATTGGTTTTCCATTGTATAAACTGATAGATACAAAGATTCGTAGTTGCCTCAGATTTTTCTTACTAAGTCATGACGTTTTCAATGATTTATCGTTGGCTTACGCGTAAGAAATATTTCTAGTCAACACTTTGAAATAACAAAATCGGGATTTAAAAATTAAGGAATAAAGACCGAAAGCGCTCATCTCAAAGTAAATAGTCTTAAAACTGTTGAAAAACTCGAAATTTTCAGTTTTGCTCGGCAATAAGCGCATTTCACCGATTGACCAGAAACGTCTTAAGTTCCCCCAGGGGTTGCAAGCGAAATTTTTGGAGAGGTTTCCATCAAAAACCCACTTCCAGGGGAAACTTCTGTGATCTTCGATCTTCTTCTTCGGCCCAATTAACTTACTTTCAGGCTTCAGGCGTGAGATTGTTCCGAATCGGTTGAAAACGAACACAATTCCCGTAAACAGGAGCCCAAAGGCCGCAACTACCGTCAAAGTACCCATGCTGGCTAAAATATAGTCATGAGTACTGATGCTTTCCCTTATATTAAATGTAACGGTCGATATGATGGTGTTTTCCATTACTGAGGCGGACCGAATCATCGGAATAATGGAACTTTCCTGGCTGCATTCGTAGTCGTCGGGTTTTGCCACCACTACCAAGAAAAACCCTGCCGGGTATCTCCTTTTCTATAAGTAATAAAACAGTTGTTTGAGGTTGCAGAAAAAATAATTTTTTCAACTAAGGCGCAGCCCAATTTTCTGTGATTTTATCCATCAATTACTCACCGCAATTGTAATGGCCCCTTTCTTATTAACCGTTTGATAGGTGCCTTCATATTTAATGTCCTTATTCGTGTCCATAACGGGGCACTGAAATCAATCCATAATCGATTCGGTTGGGTGTGCACATTAATATTAAGCATACAAGCATCAGGTAAAGTCCAGCCTTCCTCAATGGTTTATCCATTGAAGCTGTTGCTCTTTTTGAGTTTTTTTTGTTTTTTATAGTCTTGACCCAAAAACGTTAAGCAAATATGAAGAATCCCAACGTAAATAGAGCCAGCTGACCTTTTATAATAACGCCACCAAGATATGCCCACGGTTTAGAAAGGTCAATGCAACAAAGTGAAAATCATTATTTGACGATTAGAAACCTAATTGACTTTTGTATATCTGCTGATAATGAACAGATCAATTTGGAGATTATCGAAAAAGTAAGCAAACACCTCTAAACTTGCAAGCATTTTCTCCACTTACCGCACTGTCCTGCACCGAAATGGTAAGACAGACATCGTCGGTAGAATCCACCTCGATCACAACCGTATCCGTGCAATTCTCATCAAAGGCAAAATATTTATATCTCGACTGCGATGGAGAAACCATAACAGTATAGTCGATGTCTCGTTTCATGAAAAAGTCCCGCTCCTCCTCCAGTATTATCGTGACTGAGACGTTGGTGGGCGACGATGTGGAGATGGCCACAATAAAGGTCTGGGTGAGAACTAGAGGACCCACAGAAAAGCCTGCAAAAAAGTATTGAAAACCCTCATTCATTTAGCTGGAAATCTCACTGGATTCTTCATAGTTTATGATGGATTGCATGTCATCATGGCAGAGAGTCTTCGAAGTGTTGTAGAAGAGCATCGATTTGTTACTATGACTAGTTTCGATGACCTGAGGAACTGTCCAAGAAGAAACCTGCCGGGCTTGTCGCGCAACCAACAGTATTGGTAGATCTCTGGTGGCATCTGATGACCAGGCTCTCACTGTGTAGGGGTTGGACGCCTTGAATTGATCACATCATTGGAATAAACAGCATTTTTTCTTCCAGCCTTTCTATCTAGCTCTGCAATTGTGCTACTTACACTTGATGGTGGATAAGTCAGGACAAACTCGTTGCGTGCACTAAGTTGGATGGTCTTCTCGGTTTCAAACTGTGCAGTTTCATTGATGATGACCAGGCCGCTTAAGTCGGACACTGCGATTGATCCTAGCAGTACCAGAATGGCATAGAAGTGGACATTTTTCATTTCTATACTAGCTGGGACACCTGGAAGAATCCGAGAACGTTCAATCTCACTGGAAGGCGGTTGATAAAACTTCAATTGCTCAAAATAGGTGTTTAAAGTGATTTCCGATGTTGTGGTTCACTGATTAGAATACGGATAATTCATTAAATAGATAAGGGGGTTTTATCATTTACACAGCGTTACATTTCCCAAATTACCGAATCGCGTGTAAACATTGAGTGTTTAAAACCATTTCGAATAAATTGTTTTTGTAAATATCTGGGAGCTTAGCACAAGTGGGAGGCATTTTCGGGTTTTGGCTGCTTAATCTGGGTTAATTTTAGCAAATTGTTTAGTTAGTTCAATTAATTAATTAATTGAGTGGTGCAATTTTGCAAATTTTGATTTTTGGTCAAAGTTTTTCCAAGGGTCCAAGTCGATTTTTTAAAAAATATTAAAATGTTCTCAAAATGTCTTAAATTTTACATCATTTTCAGCTCATGGACGCGAGGAATGCATCGAACTCATTGAAAAACATGCTAGAAGTTTCAGATTCGAAATAGTAGATATTTTCGGCACAGTTTAAGCGTTTTTTGAGCGTTCATGATCTTTAGCCGACGATTTCTTCCTTATTATTGACCCAAACACTTCAGAAGTGCATATTTGTTACCTTCTTACGTCGAAAGGAATCTATTGAGCTAAAAAAACACGCATGTGAAATTTTTATTTTTGGCCGAAATTTTTCCAAGGGTGGAGGTCGATTTTTTGAAAAAATGAAAATTTTCTCAAAATGTCTTAAATTTTACATTATTTTCAGCTCACGGAC